>NW_024081598.1:69038-620688 GCF_003009895.1 Hyaena hyaena
TTATGTGGAAACTAATTTGACAATAAACTATTTGTAAAAAAAAAAAAAGAAAGAAAGAAAGAAAGAAAATAATTAAAACGGGGTGCCTGGGTGGCTTAGTCGGTTAAGCATCCGACTTTCGGTTAGGTTATGATCTCGCAGTTTGTGGGTTCGAGCCCCGCGTTGGGCTCTGTGCTGACTGCCAGCTCAGAGCCTGGAGCCTGTTTCAGAGTCTGTGACTCCCTCTCTCTCTGACCCTCCCCTGCTCACGCTGTGTCTTTCTCTCCTAGAAATAAAAAAATATTAAGAAAAAAAGAAAATAATTAAAACATATCCTATTACAGATGGCAAATAAGTCTTTTAGATCAACGAAGGAAGAAGCTTAGCAAGTTCTAGAGAGTAAATGTTTTTATTACAATATTAAGTAAGTAGGTAGGAATTAAGGTCTAATTTAATTATTAGGCATGATTTTCCTGCATGTTGGCCTCTCAGAAAAGGATCAGGCTCCTGTGAAGATCATGAAAATAAAATATAGCCTAATGTGTATGACAATAAATTCTGGTTAACTAAAGCCTTTAGATCTCAGTTGTCCGTCATCCCAAGAAAGATCCCATGTTTTCCCCACCATAAAAACTCCTGTGGTAAATCTTGCTGGTGGCCATCACATGGTATAGCTACAAACAAAAGATCTGGATCTCAGAAAACTGCTTAGTAATGACTCCAAACATAAATATAGGTCTTTTAAGACAGGGATGGTCTAAGGTTCTTTCTTGTCATATTATCATGGCATGCTGTCCTTCAATCCCATTGGAGGAAGGGCTAGTGCTCCGTGCAACCACAGATTCCCAGTATCATTTAGCTCTCAGAACTTTGTTGTCTTGATGTACTTGATCTCAAACTGTTGTCTCAGAATGAATGATCAACACAGTACCCACACTATTGCTATTAGATCTTGAATATTCAAGAGTTTTCACAAGTGAAAGCTGTTTTAGCGTGTTGATTTTAGATGCTGTCTGACCAATTACCTTTGTTTCATGGCCACACTGAGAAATAAGATCATTAAAAAATTGAAGATTATGTAGAAACAAAGCACTAGGAGATCAAGCAGGTAGAAGGAATAATTCTAATGTTTTAGGTGAATAACAATGGGCCAATGCTGTTATAGGCAAAGTGAGACTGGAAGGAGAAATCAAAGACTGCAGGTCGAATAAAAGAGAGCTTTCAAAACTTTTGTAAGAACATTAGCTTCATTCTGGGTGAGATGGTAATATAAACTAAATGCTTATGTTTTCCCAAAATTCATATATAAATGCTGAAAACCAATACAATGGCACATAAAGGTGAGGCCTTTGGGTGGTGATTCGTTCATGAGATTAGTGTCCTTACAAATGAGATTCCAGTTGCCCCTTCCAACATGAGAGTACACGGCAAATATGGTTAAATTTGGTTTAAAATATGGTTAAAAAGCAACCAGAAAGTAAGTTGTCATCAGGTATCTAATGTGCTGGCACTCTGATCTTAGATTTCCCAGATTTCAGAACTGTAAGAAATAAATTCCTGTTCCTTATAAGCTATAAATATATGACATTCTGTATAGCAGCCTGATGCATTAAAACAGATGGAAAGCTGTTGATGTAAATGAAGAAATTACCCAAACTGACACATTCATTTAAATGACCCACTAGTTATTTATTCAGGTGACTAAGGGGGTCACGAAGAAACTAGAAACTACAGATACAGAAATTCTATGTGAGCACCGGGATTATCATGGTTAGACTATAAGATGAAAAGAATCCATTGAAGAAGACAGAATAGGAGAAGTCAGAGACCAAAGGAACAAAATCGAGAGAGCTTGATGTTCGAAAATCAAAGCAGAAGATATTGGTCAAGAAGAAAAAAATACTCAACTATTATCTGTACTCAAAGTAGCAGGTAAAATACACAACTGGCCATAAGATTTAGCACCATGTAAGTCTTTGAGAATGTTTATAAGAACAGTCTAGAATAATAAAGCTGATAAAAGACTGGAGAAAATTCAAGATAGAATGGGAGGAGAGAAATGGAGAAAAACAGTACAAAAGTATTCTTTTAAGGAAGATACTACATACACAGGGATAATTTTAAGTTATGAATATATTTAATAATTAGAAAAATACCACTTAATAATTAAGACTTGTTCTTTATGCAACAGAAATTTATGTAAAAAATAAATGTAGAGACTAGTCAAAAGTCATCTTTGTTGCCTGAAGTTTCACAATCGATGGATATTTAATTTCATTGTAAGTATACAGATAATCACAGAAGTAGATAACAGTTATCATTTATAGAGTGCTTACCATATGACCTGCATTGTGGTCTTCTATCTGATTGAATATTTCCTACAATCCTTTGTAAAAATAATAATATCCATTTTATCAATAAGACCATTGTGATGCAAAGATTTTGAAACTTGACCAAGTTAAGACAGTGACAGAGCAAAGCAGCATGCAAACTCAGGAGGTTTCCCCAATCTGTGATGACAATGGCTTTGTTTGGTTTTATTTTTGCAGAAAAAATGAGGGAGACAGTGATATTATGATTTCAATGCTTTTATAAGCAGACATATGAGAAAGCATATAAGCATATATATGAGAAACAAAAAATAAGTAACATGGACGCTATCAGGACAAAGAGAAAAGAGAAAGATTTCACCTAGAGAGAGAGGAAAAAAAAAAGCTGCTTTAGTCTAGGAGCCATCATCAGGGCCATATTGCACAACTTCCTATTTTCAGATTAGGAAATCATTACCTAGAGTGGTGGTGACTATATACTCAGAGAATGAAAATTAACTCAAATCCATTCCTTTGCATTTTTTTAAAGGTGTTTGTCCATTTACTATTGAGGTTTCCAGTTAGCCTGAACCTGGCTGGTGCAATTATCACTTACATTATCATACTGAATATTCAAAATCAGAAGTCATTAAAGCTCAGTGTTTATGTCACAAATCCCCTCAATAAAAAATGTGCCTGATGGCCTGTAGGTACCTCTTAGTGAACATAGCATGTAACTCATTCAGAGTTCAGGACATTTCCAATAGATGACTGAAATCTCTTCCCCTAATTTTCTGCCTGGCTCCATCTGCTTGGTTTCTACACCAAATAGCCATCATTCAGAGACACATTTCATGACCTTCCCACCTAAAGAAGAACTCTTCTCTCGGTCTTTCTCTTATATTTAGTGTGTTTTTTTAATTTTAAATAGAAGTTTTCATTCACTGAAATCATATCTTATTCATTTATATGAGTCTTATTTCAATAATATGTATTTCACAAGATCGGTGACTTTTTTAGTTTTTTCACTGCTGCATCTCAAGTACCCGGAAAAGACTAGAACATACTAGAATATATTTCTTACTAAAAATAGTAACAAAACACCTCTCTGAGACTCAGAAAATCTGCTCTCCCTGAAGGTTGTAGTTTTGTTAGTCATAGGTTATCTATAGAAGAAAAGACAGTCAGCTGGAGATAAAAATATCAGCATTAGTCAAAATTAGCTGATTGAAGGATGTGGCTACAGATTTGCAAATATTTTGCTAATATTCCATGATTTAGGAAGACTCAGTCACTAAGTTTTGCAATTAGGTAAGCACAAAATTCCCCTCAGATACATAGGCTTTTAAATTTCATAGTAGAGAGAAGTCTTAAAATGATTGCTCTTTATCCAGAGGCTAGACTAAAAAATAAAAGAGACCAGAGGACCTTTGCCTTTCCTGATTACTTCCTTCTATGTGATCAACCAACTAGATATGTTAGTCTTCATCCAGTGTGCAGAGGTGAGAAAATAGATAAGGAACATATTTCTAATTCAGTGTCTCCTGATGGAAACCTAAGAGTAGACACATGACACTCTACCCCTCATCAGCCCTTGTACACTATATACTGGTTTTTGGCAGAGCTGTATATTTCATACTGTATTAAAACTATCTTTAAAAATTGAGTAAATTAAAAGTACATTTGGAAGTGGATAGAGGAATGAGAGTTCTAATCAAATTGTAGTTTTAGAAGAGCTCAGACTTCAAAATAAATTGGACTTTGAAGTCAGCTTTATTGAATCTCCAGCATATTATTCATAATTATATTGTAAACTTGGACAGTTTCATTAACATTCCCATCAGATTGTTTTTATAATATAATCTCTATTTTTCTACCTCTAACTTACCTCTTGATTTCCTTCTGCCAGAACAAAATATCTGACACTTCATTCCTCCCCTACGACCCCATCCAGTTTTCCTTGTCAAATCAAAACTGAGCTCAAAGATGACTCTCTGTATTTAAATTTACTGAACCCCACCTGTGTTACATTGTACTATATCCTTCCATTTTTTTCCCTCTCCTTTTCTTTGCAGGAACATTATACATGCCTGTGACCCTGTGATTTTCAGTTATGATTGTGTGGGACTATGTTTCCACCCCACATTCTCCTCAGGCTTAGCTATTTGCTTTGGACAATGGAATATTAGGAGACTTGATGTAAGCAATGCCCTATCAGATACTTTAAGAGGACTACATGGTTTGGATTTTCCTTTCTTCCGCTCTGTTTAGTGAAAATCATGTCTTAAATAGGAGATGCTCCTTCTCTTGGATCTTGGAATAAGAAAACTCCATGAAGCAAAGCTGTATTAGCTGATCCACAGCTACTCACATACATGTCAAGAAATAAATGTTGATATAAGCCACTGAAACTTCAGATTTACTTGTTTCCCTGGAAAAGCTAGCTAATAAAACTGCATATGGACATTTTTCATTTTATTTAAGCCTTAGAACAATCTATTTGTGGGTATGAAATTTAGTATATTCAGTATGATTTACCTATTTTCATCTATTTGTGAATAATGTATGCTTTTAACCTAAATCCTTGGGGGTATGGTTTGGAGAAAGAAAAAACATATACATCTCTCTAAATAAAGTCACCAATTTATTTAATAAAGATATGAACACTGATCACATAGGAGGCCTCACATAGCAGGTCCAGAGGTAATGTATCTTTATGAGGCATTTCCCCATGCCTCTCAATTTCCTATGGAATGTACCGCTATGCTGAAAATACTCTGTTCACAGGTACAGTATAAGCAAAGTTGATAAAAATATTTTTCCTCTGCTATTGCTTTTAGCTATCCCACTTAACATTTCCATTCAAGAAAGACACACACTAACAAATAACCATTGGTATAAAAAATACGTTATTGGGCACTTCTTAGTATCATTATTCAAGAAACAGAATTTTTAAAAAGTCAGTTTTATAATGTCCCTGAATATTCCTGCCTTTTTCTTTTGAGTGACTCTGAAATCTGGTATTCCCCAAAAGGATATTTCATAAAAAAACATTTGACACAGCAGGTATTATGTTATTAATTTCTGAATGTCTATGTCCTTGAGAGTAAGAATCAAATCTTATACTCAGATTATCTACTTTTTCCCTAACTTGTTGTCCCTAAAGCAGTGGATACTCAGGAAATAAATGTGAAAAAAAGTACATAATGCTAGTTTAATATTAACTCTATAAGCATAGTTATTATTTTATAAAACAGGGCAACAATATTTTCCATATACCAAGCTAAAAGGAGTCTTTTTTTTTTCTTTTTTCTTTTTTTTTTTAATGTTTTATTTATTTCTAGGAGAGAGACAGAGAGACAGCGTGAGCAGGGGAGGGTCAGAGAGAGAGGGAGTCACAGACTGAAACAGGCTCCAAGCTCTGAGCTGGCAATCAGCACAGAGCCCGACGCGGGGCTTGAACCCACGAACCGCAAGATCATGACCTAAGCGAAAGTCGGACGCTTAACCGACTAAGCCACCCAGGCGCCCCTAAAAGGAGTCTTAATGGAACAAATTTTTGTATTATATATATATAGTATATATATAGTGTATATATATATTATATATAGTGCATATATATAATATATATATAATGTGTATGTATATATTATTAGCATTTGCTAATATATATATTTTGACTAGCCAAAAGAAATTATAAAATTATGTAATGGATTTTTTCAAATAACTATGAACTTTTAGAAAATATTCTAACGAAGAGTCAATACGGCATGATGACATGTGGCAATTTTATAGGACTACCTAAACAGAAAGGTCTTCAGCAAAGAATACACTTTTCCAAAGTCAGTAATTGCTTTCCTTAATCATAAATATTTTTCTTTCTTCATAGGTATATAGGTCATGAATTGGTTTTATGGGTGTGAATACACAAAGATTTCCAGGCATAAAAGCGACAGCAGCACCTAGGTGGCTCAGTCAGTTAAGCACCCAACTCTTGATCTCAGCTCAGGTCCTGAATCAGAGTGGTGAATTCAAGTCCCACACTGGGTTCCACACGGTGCATGGAGCCTACTTAAATGAAAAAGAAAAAAAAAAAAAGCCACCAACTGAATGACACATTTGGATAAAGGAATATTTCTTTATAAATCCTGTGTTCTGTATGATGAAACAGTGTTAAGCTGGAGTGAAAAAAAAAAAAAACTCATAAAATTTTCTTCAGTGACAGGATGATAGAAGGGAAAAGAAAGTCTTGCTTATTAGAATGAGAAAGGATGAGCTGGATAGTTTTGAAAATAATATAAAAGCTGTTCATATTTTTTAACAAAATGTTTAAGCCAAAAGAATAGAAAGTTAAAACACTATGAGATTTTCCACATATAACTCCACTGATACTATTCCTATTAAAAGGGAATAGTTTGAATATCCCCAGACATCTTTCATTAAATAACCAATAAAAAGAATATTGGCTCTCTCTGAGGCACCAAGATACTACTAATACACTGAAAATTAACTCTCCTATGGCCAGGATAATTTTTGTCTATTAAAGTTTTATATAAAATTTTGCTGCTTGATATTTTATTTACTCATTTATCCTGAGAGTCTCCTTTATAACATATTTAAGTGATAAAGTAGCAGTCTGAATTGCTATGGCATGTAAAACAAAGTTTTGTTTATCTGACACTGTAAAAAATATTCTAATTTTTTAATATGTGGTAGCACTGACTTGCTTTATTTAGTTGCATTCTTTCTAGCCTGCTTACTTATAAACAGATTTACCTTAGATAATAATTAATCTGTGATAACAGACAGCTATTTAGTATAATGTGAAGGGTATTCACACTATTGGATATTACAAAATCTAAGATTAAATTAATGTCTTAATTTAGGGACATGTGACTGATAACCCCAAGTTAACTTACTATGCTGTATCACTACAAAATAGATGTGCATGGAAGGAAAGGTAGATATAGACAGGCATACAATTAAACAGGCAGATAGGTGATAACTGCCGTTTCTAAAAATGTGTATAAAAGACACCCTATTTTTACTTTTATCTTTGCTACCATTACTGCTATATTGTATTCTCAAAGACAGCTTCCAACTCCAGATGACTTTAATGTGGATTTAAATTCTTCATGCAGTCAAATTATTTACATATTTTATGCTTCTGAATTCTTTTGAATTCAGGTATAAGGGAATAAAATTATGTCAACTTTCACAGAGCAGTCTGAAAGAGTGACTTTGGAGTTGAGAACGGGCACATATGCCTCTTACATATTAGCAACTCTCACTTGTATTGTGGTCACTTTTTAAAAATATATTTTGGTCTGACACACTTCACATCGGTAGAAAATTAAAACATTTTAAGATAGCATGGATAGTTACACAAAATGACACTGTCTTCTTTCACAAACTTGTTTTATTTTAATCTTTGTTGTTTTATCAAATGAAGGGACTGAAAACACAAGAAAACAAAGAGAGCACTCCTATTTCACTTTCTCTTGTCTGCTACAGTGAATAACTATAATTTAGAAAAATTAATCATATTTTAGGTACATATTCAAGGCCAATACCTTTATTATGTCCATGATAAAATAAGCCTGTAACATGTCTGTTTTCTCTTTCCTCAAGTGAAAACTATTATCTAACCACTACAGTTTCATCACCCTCAGCTTGTGCTTAATTTAGTATTCGACCTAATCAGCTGCAAAGCAATATCTGAAGCATTTTATTCAAAAACATGTACATACAAGTACACAGATATGGAACTTAAAAAAAACAGTTAATATCATAAGTAATGATTTCAAATTTTAAAAGATCAGTTCTCATAGTCTTCTTTTTCCTTATTAAGAGAGAAAAACACTCAATGATTTTCAATCTATCCCATGAAAGTGAGTAGACTAAATTACAACTTTATTACTTCCCTCAAGTAGTTAATTAAAGTTAGTTACTGACTCATTATTGTGAACCAGTGTTTTATTTAAATGTGAATGAGCAAGAATCCTAACACCACAAAAATTGAATGCAGCCTAAGGACTTGGGATGTGTTTTGTTTTCTTCTAAGAGATGCAAAAAACAATGAGCAAGATAGAAAAAAATGTATCTTAATACCTTCCATTCTACTAGATCACTAAAAATTATGTCTCAGATGCTCTTTTCATCAGGAGAGAAGATTTAGGTATTGTGGTTTTATCTCATTCACATGCAGCAGGTCTGAGGTGTTACTGGTGGTGATGGTGTGAGACTGGGGAGGCTGGGGGGTATGAATATTCTAAAACTTAAAGCTGTCACCATTAAAGAAAACTGTATTTTCTACTGGCCTCTCTAACCTATATGAGAAGCCAGAGCAGAGATATATTAATTAAAATAATTCCTTAGGTGTAACAACAATAACAATAACAAAAGAACAGTGACAAAGGATGGATGTTCAATTCTCATTTATGCAAAATGCTTATTCAGTGCTACTTACTGGTGGGTGACTCTCCTACTCTCTTACATGTAGTGATTCTGAGACTAAGGCACTGTCATTTTATAGCCTTATCAACTTCAACATATGAATGTCAAAATCTCAGTTTTGTCTACAGTAAGCAAATATAAGGAGGAAAGACAATGGAAGATTTTAAGTGGGAGATTTTTTTTTTTTAAGACCAAGACTAGAGCAGTTATTGAAGAAGAAAACCAAAACAGGAAGCATCACAATCCCAGACTTTAGCCTCTACTACAAAGCTGTAATCATCAAGACAGTATGGTATTGGCACAAAAACAGGCACATAGACCAATAGAATAGAGAACTCAGAATTGGACCCACAAATGTATGGCCAATTAATCTTTGACAAAGCAGGAAAGAGTATCCAATAGAAAAAAAGACAGCCTCTTTAACAGATGGTGCTGGGAGAACTGGACAGCAACATGCAGAAGAATGAAACTAGATCATTTTCTCACACCACACACAAGCATAGACTCAAAATGGATAAAGGAACTGAATGTGAGACAGGAAACTATCAAAATCCTAGAGGACAAAGCAAGAAACAATCTCCCTGACCTCAACCTCAGCAATTTCTTACTTGACACATCCCCAAAGGCAAGAGAATCAAGAGCAAAAATGAACTACTGGAATGTAATCAAGATAAAAAGCCTCTGCACGGCAAAGGAAACAACCAACAAAACTAATAGGCAACTGACAGAATGGGAAAGGATAGTTGCAAATGATATTTCAGATAAAGGCTAGCATCCAAAATCTATAAGGAACTCACCAAACTCCACACCTGAAAAACAAATAATACAGGAAAGAAATGGGCAGAAGAAATGACAGACACTTCTCCAAAGAGGACATCCAGATGGCCAACAGACACATGAAACGATGCTCAGCGTCCCTCATCATCAGGGAAATACACATCAAAACCTCACTGAGATATCACCTCACGCCAGTCAGAGTGGCTAAAATGAACAAATCAGGAGACCAAAGATGCTGGTGAGGATGTGTAGAAATGGGCACCCTCCTACACTGTTGGTGGGAATGTAAACTGGTGCAGGCCCTCTGGAAAACAATGTGGAGGTTCCTCCGGAAATTAACAATAGAACCCCCCTATGACCCAGCAATAGCACTGCTAGAAATTTACCCAAGGAATACAGGAGTGCTGGTGCCTAGGGGCCCATGTACCCCAATGTTCACAGCAGCACTCTCAACATAGCCAAAACATGGAAAGGGCCTAAATGGCCATCAGCTGACAACTGGATCAAGAAGTGGTATATCTATACAATGGAATACTACATGGCTATGAGAAAGAATGAAATCTGGTCATTTGTAGCAACGTGGATGGAACTGGAGGGTATTATGCTAAGCAAAATAAGTCAGGCAGAGAAGAACAGATACCATATGTTTTCACTTATAAGTGGAACAGGAGAAACTTAACAGAGGGTAGGGGAAAGGGAAAACATAGTTGGGGAGAGGGAGGGAGGCAAACCATGAGAGATTCTTGAATACTGAGAACTGAGGGCTGATGGGGCTGGGGGAAAGGAGAGGGGGTGATGGGCATGGAGGAGGGAACTTGTTGGGATGAGCACTGGGTATTATATGGAAACCAACTTGACAATAAACTATAAAAGAAAAAAAATTAAAAAAACAAGACTAGACATGGTACACTCTATGGTTCACATTTTATTGGCTAGAACTTAAGCACATGACTCCAGATGACTGTAGAGGAGCTGGGAAATGTAGCTGTGTGGCAAGAAAGAACAAGAAATGGATTTGTATAGTTGTTCTCTATAAAGACTTGTACTGGTCTAGGTCCTCACAAAATAACATTTTTTTAAATGTTTTATTTATTTCTGAGAGAGAGAGACACAGCATGAGCAGGAGAGGGTCAGAGAGAGAGGGCTCGAACCCATGTACCATGAGATCATGACCTGAGCCGAAGTCGGACGCTTAACCAACTGAGCCACCCAGGCACTCCATAAAATAACATTTAAAAGGTAAAGTCTGATTATGAATTGGTTAGTTATTCCTGTTTCTTATGGAAATACATTTAATGAATGAAAACAGCATTTGGGTTTTTATTTACAATTAATGAAATATTTTATATATGTATCTATAAAGCTAAAGTAGACTTGCAAACTTTATGTCCTATTATTACCTTTGCAACTGTTTCTATAAGGTGAGAAATAAATGAATAGCTGAATACTTCTCTACAGCTTATTGTGTTCCAGACATAGTTCTTAGTGTTTTACACACTGAGCTTATTCAACCCTCATAACAGTCCTTTGATATAGGGTCTACGTTCATCACACATAGATGCGGCAACACTCCCAGATAAGGTAAATGGTATGTAACAAGTGGAAAGTCTTGGATTTTGAATGGAGGATGTTTTGCTCCTGAGCCTATACATTTAACAATCTTACTATAAATTCTGGAGACTAACATCTTTCTTTTTTTCATTCCAACTTCCAAGGTTTGTAATTGTACACAGAATATTAAAGAATATAGGAGATCTGTGAACCTTTTAGAGACCACACTAGCCTCAAACACTAATACTTGTTGAACATCAAGTTGAAATGCTGACAAGGAATATATAGATTGTTTCCTTATACTTGTGTAAAACTAAATGCAAACTTTATCTTAAGGTTACTATTTGACTTTATTACACAGTAGCATTTTGTCCTATCTCAGAAGATAACAGATCATCTGCACAGCTAAGAGAACTCAGAAGTTTTACAAACATAAGCAATGTTAGCAGAGGTGTAAGACCACAGAGCAAAGCCAGCAGGGATCTGTGGCCTGAGGAACCCACATTTGCTCATAAACAGGGCCTTAGTCCTATCATTTTGGAAGAAACAGAGATGATTACCAATTTTGTTACCAGAAATCACATAGGGACTTCTGTCAAGCTGCTTGTATCATAAGAAGGAAATATACTTTTCAGAGTGTTTTGATTTAGTCTCTGGCAAGTTTTCCGGGATTTATCTTGACACATTAATTTTCTTGGCATGCTTTACATGGTAGGTATATGTACATGATCTTTTCTTCTTTTCTCAATATACCAGTGGCAAAGCTAAGTATTTGTAAAGTTATAAATGTAAGGATTAGTATAGGTCTAAGAATGACGTGCCTGAGGTTTTTACTGAAAGGATGTTTAGTTTATATATTAGATCAATAAATTCTTTAATAAATCAAATTTATTATTTGAAAGGTAACATTCTACATAAGAATTCTTTACCCTTATCTCTTTTTTTTGGAGCTCCCCCACAGCCTACCATTAATAACAACATTAACAATAACAATAAAAATAATAACAATACATGCATAACTGTCGAGCTTTTATTTTTTTATTTAAAAAAATTGTTTTAATGTTTTATTTAGTTTTGAGAGAGAGAGACAGCATGAGCAAGGGAGGGTCAGAGAGAGAGGGAGACACAGAATCTGAAGCAGGCTCCAGGGTTTGAGCTGTCAGCATGGGGCCCTACGCAGGGCTCAAACCCACAAACTGTGAGATCATGACCTGAGCCAAAGTCGGACGCTTTACTGACTGAGCCACCGAGGCTCCCCCTGTCGAGCTTTTAATAAGTATCATGCAGTATGTTAAACAATTTAAAAATAAAGATCCTGTATAGTTTTAGAGTGGCTAGAATAGATTTAATGGAAAGTAGGCATTTCCCTTTTTTTCACTTCGGACATAACTGTAGCTCAATGTTTTTACAAAAAAAAAAAATTTCAACAAGGGGTGCTTGTGTGGCTTGGTCAGTTAAGTATCCAACTCTTGATCTCTGTTCAGGTCTTGATCTCTGGGTCATGAGTTCAAGCTCTGTGTTGGGATCTATGCTGAGTGTGGACCCTACTTAAAAAAAAAGAAAGAAACGAAAGAAAGGAAGGAAGGAAGGAAGGAAGGAAGGAAGAAAGAAAGAGAGGGAGGGAGAGAGAGAGAGAGAAAGAGAAAGAAAGAGAAAGAAAGAAAGAAAGAAAGAAAGAAAGAAAGAAAGAAAGAAAGAAAGAAAGAGAAAGAAAGAAAAAGAAAAAAGAAAAATAGTGTCAAAGAGAATAAGATGGACTAAACAGTTCAAGTATTAGGAAGCATTAGGAATCTTTTTAACTGAGAAATAAGTAAACCCTTCTCTTTTAGGCATTAAAGGTGAGAGTATTCTTGCTCTGCACAACAGTTGCTTGAAAATAACTTAATTTTCACTTCAAAAAAAGTTAAAATCTCCACTGTCACAATTTGTACTTTGACCACTGTCATCTCTTTCTGGATAGCAATCCACTTGAATTTTTTTTAAGTTAAAGAAAATATACACATATGCATGTTATGTACGTATTACATACATATATGCTTCTGGTCACAATTATACATTAAGATTGTTGTAAGCATAAATGTTCTTTGCATCTTTTCCCTCTTATTATTTCTAATTTGATATGTTATATCTGGTAAACATATTTATTAGAATTGTGTGTAAAATAAGAGTAAAGAAGGATATGAATTGGAATCTGAGAGATTCTTCCATGATTACTTTCTAAAAGCTGTTATCAGACAGGCTTTTTTCTACCTAATTTCCTTATATGGAGAAACTAAATTTCTTGCAGGTGCAGGCATTTAACATAAGTGAATAAAGCAATCTTCAGCAAAAGAAAAAGATGTATGCTATAATTATAACAAAGCAATGACTAATTGTACTGCCTTTTAAAACCTTTTTTGGCATTGTAAAACAACCAAACAACTCACATCAACAAGTCACATGTGGTCAACAATTTGCCACCTTGGGACTAACATTTTGTTTAGTTCAGTCTGTTACATCAATTATGGTAAGTGAAGTTGCCGTAGACCACCCTCCAATTAAGAAGCTTAGAAGCTACATTCTGCAGCCAAGCTCACTGTTTCAAATCTATCAATCAAATATGTCATTTGCTTTTTATGTGACAAATTTATTGACCACACTTAGGATGTTATTGCGAGAACTGATTTATTACATATGAAATACTTCTACAATACACGGAAAAAAGTAGGTCTCAAGTGAACAGAAGTTATAAACATATTCAATTATTTTCACTGATACATCCTTTATGTTATTTTATTTTATTCTGGATTTTTACTTTCAAAGTAAAAAAAGTCTTTGTGCAGATGTTCTGTATTTCTTTTTATTTATTATGAGAACTCTCTAAATATTTACATGCACTACTGAGGACATTAGTGGTAACAAGCAAATTTTGAAAAAACTAATTACTGGGTTTTTTGTTTAACTGTAGGCACCATAAACTGGTGATTCACAGATACCAAAAGGCAATGTTGTAAAAACATTTTTTCTTCACAAATTCATGAAGAAGAGATACCAAGAGATATTATTAGTGATTACTACATAAGTGTATACTTGCAGACACCCTTATCTAGAATGTGTAGGTGTTCCTCTAATTGTGTATGAGTCAACAAAAATTATTAGGCTTGATGGATTGTTCAAAGTATAGAAAAAAGGTAGAATTTTAGATTCATTATGATATCTGCATACACCTCACCTTGCATGCACACTTGTTAAATCATAAGAAGAAAACATAAACATTGAATACCACTTTAAAAAGAACATACTTTATTTAAAAACATGCAAAAAGCGTTTTATTCAACTCTCTTCACTGTTATTTTAGGCCCAAATAAACTTAAACAAATAATAGAACTAATAGTTCAGAGTGAAAATCTGAGAATGTCTCCTAGTGTGTGTGCTGAATTCAAATCATTTCATTTTAAACATGAGAGAAGATATTTATATGAGTTAGTAGGAAAGGAAGTGCTGTAAGACCTACTCCAAACAATACTGTCCTCATATATTTTCAGTATTTAGTCATAATGAGACCATTTCTATGGAAATGAGACTATCACTTAGATTTTTGCAATTGATTCATTCATAATAGTTCTTTGAGATCAGTAATATATTTTAACGCAACTTCCCAGGAACTTCCTTTGTCATAAGAACTAAAGGCAGCAAAGAAATATTTTACAGAGGTATAATTTGCCATATTCACAAACCACAGTTATATTTTCAGATCAAATTCATAAGTGTAGAGATGAAATTTTAGGGGTGCCTGGGTGGCTCAGTCGGTTAAGCATGCGACTTCGGCTCAGGTCATGATCTCACGGTCTGTGGGTTTGATCCCCACATGGGGCTCTGTGCTGACAACTCAGAGCCTGGAGCCTGTTTTAGATTCTGTGTCCCCCTCTGTCTCTGCCCCTCCCCAGCTTGTGCTCTGTCTGTCTCTGTCTCAAAAATAAAATAAACGTTAATAAAATTTAAAAAAAGATGAGATTTTATATAAATATCATAATAGTAATGTGTACCTCCTGGACTTACGTTTCTAACATAATCATACACACAGCGTACTCTGTATGGTCAAAGCAGTAACATAAGGATAATTTTCATCAATCTCATACAATAGTTATAAAAATTCATTTAGGATGAAATGTACAGGCAGATTCTTTTAATATTTCATTTACTTGTTTCTCTATTAGTACAGCAAATGTTTAATAAAATGGCTTTTAATCAGGTAGAATTGGATTCAAATTTGGCTTCATAACCTCTTCACAGGAAAATACTAAATGTTATTTCACCTAATTAAATACTTTTGTTTCACAGGTAAAATGTGCTTTCCTCCTTGTGCTTATTTATAGAAATACAGGTTGAGAATTAAAAAAAAAATAATGAGTCCAAAGTACAGACCAGAATGCCTACGATATAGTAAGTGCTAAATGAATAATTATCATTGCTATTAACGTTTATCTAGAGTGTGTTAACATGATGTGCATATTTCTGTGTCAATCCAGAAGAAGAGCATAAAAAATAAGAAAACTGTCATTTAATTCAAATTGTCTCTTTTGTCCTAGAATACATTTTCAGTAAGGAAAAATCTATAAATCATCTAATCCTCCTACTAATAAAAATAAATAATTTCAGGAAACATGTTATCAAAAATAATTATTTAACAATATCTTGGAAGAGATCTTTTAACATGCAGCAATACATTCTCTACATCTTATTACCTATGTTTTCTAGTCATTCATCACATGCCCCTTACCATAGAAAGATTGATTCTAATAAGC
The DNA here is from genome assembly GCF_003009895.1 of Hyaena hyaena. Classification (NCBI taxonomy): domain Eukaryota; kingdom Metazoa; phylum Chordata; class Mammalia; order Carnivora; family Hyaenidae; genus Hyaena; species Hyaena hyaena. Next base: position 84,895 of record NW_024081598.1, read on the forward strand.
ACACCAGATCATCTCTCTCAGCGTTTTAAAGATATATATTTAATTTATATTAACATTCTGTATCAATTCAGTAAAATGAACAATACAGTCATTAAAACTGTTTACTCCTCATTATGTTGAATTATCAATGTAACTGCCTTGTGTACAAGTATATCTATACCTTTCTATCACAGAATTAGAATGTATATAAAACAAAGATTCTATAGATTTCATTTGTTTGATTTGAGTTTTTGATCTCAGCACTACTGACATTTTAGGTCAGATAATTGTTAATTTATGGGGAGGTTGTCCTGGGCATTGTAAAATGATTAGTCACATCCCTGGCTTCTGCCCAGTAGATGTCCATTGTATTCCTTCACCCCCATTGTCTCAGTTGTGGCAATCAAAACTTTCTCTAGATATTTCCAAATGTCCCCTAGGGGGTGAAGGGACTGCCCCTGGCTGAGAACTACTAATTGGAATTAAGATCAGATATAGACAATAGATGCAACTCATTAATAAGTCTCACTTAATGTATAGGTTCTTATTCACAGTCTCCATTTTTCTCTTGCAATCTATCTGATAAAGAAATCAGTGGTTTATCTCACAGCATTTTCCACAGTATGAATTTTTGTCGATGGCCTCCTTGTGGTATAATTGAACACATTTCTTTGCTCCTTCTATTTCCTACAAATGGGACCTGGAGATGCTTGATAAGATTCTGGTTCAATTTTTAAGCAAGAGTACTTCAGAGTTGTTATTGTGTGCTTCCATCAGGAGGCACATAATGTCAGGTTATTTCGACATTTATGATATTAGATCACTGCCCAAAACGAGCATTTTACTCCAGGTTGCCAAATTGAGATATTTTAATGTTATCATCCATTTAAAAAATACATGACCTTGATTTATAATACCATTAAGAATAAATTTCTCTTATCAACAATGTGGTCACCTTATGGTATAGTTAATAGAGAAAAATACACATGAAATTCTGGACTTTTACTCTTCATGTAATGATTTTCAAAATATTAAATAGATTTACTAGCATCCCCCAAACTGGACCAGTGATTTTTCTTCCTGTTTTGTGTTTCAAACTTAAAGATGTAAACATATTTGATATATTTTAATCCATCACAGTTATTACTCTTATTGATGTTCATCATTTCTATTTCTGACCACGGGGCGGGGCTTCCAAGTGAGATCCTATATCACTGATATGGTCACAGTAACATCTGTAGTTTTTGAATACTTTGTACTCTGGCTACACGTTTACACTACATGGAAACTAGATCCTTGTGCTATATGTAAAGTCATACAATATTACTTGAAGATAGTCTCTGTCTAGTGAAAGGTACATATTCTAAATCCTCAAGCAACCACTAACGGTGATAAGAGAATGATGTCATATTACATATTACTACTTCCTCCAAATCATTCTCAGTCCATTCTACCTACCTAATGACACAGTCGCTATTAAGCAGCCTTTTTTTTTGACTCATAAGTTTTTTTTTTTTTACAAATAGTTTATTGTCAAATTAGTTTCCACATAACACCCAGTGCTCATCCCCACAAGTGCCCTCCTCCATGCCCATCCCCCCTCCTCCCCACATCCATCAGTCCTCAGTTTTTGTCAGCATTCAAGAGTCTCTCATGGTTTGCCTCTCTCCCTTTCCCCCACCATTTCCCCCCTTCTTCTCCCGATTGGTCCTCTGTTAAGTTCCTCCTAGTCCTCCTATACGTGCAAACATATGATATTTGTCCTTCTCTGCCTGACTTATTTCGCTCAGCATAACACCCTCAAGGTCCATCCATGTAGCTACACATGGCCAGATTTCATTGTTTCTCATTGCCATGTAGTATTCCATGGTATAGATAAACCACATCTTCTTGATCCATTCATCTGTTGATGGACACTTAGGCTCTTTCCATGTTTTAGCTATTGTGGAGAGTGCTGCTATGAACATTGGGGTACATGTGCTCCTATGCCTCAGCATTTCTGTATCCCTTGGGTAAATTCCTAGCAGTGCTATTGCTGGGTCATAGGGGAGTTCAATTGTTAGTTTCCTGAGGAACCTCCACACTGTTTTCCAGAGGGGCTGTACCAGTTGACATTCCCACCAACAGTGTAGGAGGGTGCCCGTTTCTCCACATCCTCGCCAGCATCTAGAGTTCTCTGATTTGTTCATTTTAGCCACTCTGACTGGCGTGAGGTGGTATCTCAGTGTGGTTTTGATTTGTATTTCCCTGATGAGGAGCGATGCTGAGCATCGTTTCATGTGTCTGTTGGCCATCTGGATGTCCTCTTTGGAGAAGTGTCTGTTCATGTCTTCTGCCCATTTCTTCACTGGGTTGTTTGTGTTTCGGGCGTGTAGTTTGGTGAGTTCCTTATAGATTTTGGATATTAACCCTTTATCTGATATGTCACTTGCAACTATCTTTTCCCATTCCGTTGGTTGCCTATTAATTTTCTGGGTTGTTTCCTTGGCTGTGCAGAAGCTTTTAATCTTGATGAGGTCCCAACAATTTATTTTTGCTCTTGATTCCCTTGCTTTTGGGGATGTGTCAAGTAAGAAGTTGCTGCGGTGGAGGTCAAGGAGGTTGTTTCCTGCTTTCTCCTCTAGGGTGTTGATAGTTTCCTGTCTCACGTTCAGGTCCTTTATCCATTTTGAGTTGATTTTTGTGCATGGTGTGAGAAAATGATCTAGTTTCATTCTTCTGCATGTTGCTGTCCAGTTCTCCCAACACCATCTGTTAAAAAGGCTGTCTTTTTTCCATTGGATATTCTTTCCTGCTTTGTCAAAGATCAGTTGGCTGTATACTTTTGGGTCCACTTCTGAGTTCTCAATTCTGTTCCATTGGTCTATGTGTCTGTTTTTGTGCCAATACCATACTGTCTTGATGATGACAGCTTTGTAGTAGAGGCTAAAGTCTGGGATGGTGATCCCTCCCGTTTTGGTTTTATTTTTCAGGATTACTTTGGCTATTCGAGGTCTTTTGTGGTTCCATACAAATTTTTGGATAGTTTGTTCTAGTTTTGAGAAGTATGCTGGTGCAATTTTGATGGGAATTGCATTGAATGTGTAGAGTTAAGCAGCCTTTTTGATACAGTTATCTTCTTTTGGTTTTGGTAGTCATTCCCTCTCCTGGCCTTTCTCACATTTACAAATAGTCCTTTCATTAATTCTTCTCCTATTAACCACTCTCTCTATGTAATTATTACAAATATACCAAATGATTCAAGGATTATGAGAGTAGTTGTTAGGGGGAGGAGAGGAAAGGTAGGAAGTACACTTTATAATGGAGAAAACTAACTAGAAATATCAAAAGACACATATGGAGTTGATCAGTTGAGAAACCCTAGAAGCAAAAACACTACAATAGCAACAGTTACACCATCACTCAGATCTTCAGTTCTAACACAAATCTCCAGTAAAAGGAACCATATCTCTTTGGAGAAAGAGGAAATAGTTTATTCTAGGGCTGGGACAGGATATACACAAAATAAGCCTAGATTATTCTGTAGTGCCAGAAAGCAAGAAAGTGCTAAAAACATAAATAAAAGGAAAACAAAACTATGGGGCATGTCAAAGGAACAAGGTGTCAACTCAAAGAACTTCCAAGAACCAAGAGGTAACAGTCTGAGCAAGAAAATAAATAGTGTAGTATTGGATTATAATTAAAATGATTTAAAAATCAATGAGCCCACACTGATATAGAAAATCAAACAAATAAATAAGTGAAGGAAATAGTCAAAACTTGCACTACACAAGAGGTTGCACTGTCTATGAATATAATCAAGTACCCCATGGATCAGTGCAGAATTGCAAATAAAAAGGCAGGTACCATACCAAAAGATGGAATACAACGACCTCTTAAGTATGCATTGTACATAATGACTTCCTTCCAATAGGTACAGTATGGAACTCAGGAAAAACAACAATTTTGCGAGAGTTCAGGTTCAAGATAGTGACTTAGGAAGATTCTGAACTCACCTCCTCCATGGAATACATCAAATCACATCTACTAATAGAACAACTCCTCCTGAAGAACTGAGGGCTGATGAACAGCTACCGAACAACTAAAGACAGAATGACAAGAAAACAGCAAGGCAAACAAAGACATAGTAACAAAGGGACACCTCTCCCCACCCCACCCCCGCCCCACCACTCACAACATTGCCAAAGGCACTGGAAAGAGATAGTATTGAGGGACTAGGACCAGATTCCTTGAATCCCTGGCACAGTCAAAACTGTGGCTTAAAAGAGCAACTAGCATATAAGAGAGACACCCTAAAAGCTGTGGAGCTCCACCACACACAAGTGGCGGAGGAGCTGTGGGAAAGTTTTCCAGGTTAGTGGGACTGGTGAATGACACTGGTTACTTCCCACCCCATCTTAAAAACCTAGACCATGGCAGGGTCCAGACACCACCACAGGTGAGTCCTGTGTCTCAACGAGCTTGCGATTTCAGCAAGTCCAGGGTCCACAAGTTCACACCAGCCCTAGTTGCACTAGGAAACAGAAAGAGCCCTAGTTTAAAACCAGGAAAACCGGGGCGCCTGGGTGGCTTAGTCGGTTAAGCGTCCGACTTTCGCTTAGGTCATGATCTCGCGGTTCGCGGGTTCGAGCCCCGCGTCGGGCTCTGTGCTGACTGCCAGCTCAGAGCCTGGAGCCTGTTTCAGAGTCCGTGACTCCCTCTCTCTCTGACCCTCCCCTGCTCACACTGTCTCTCTCTCTCTCTCTCCTAGAATTAAAAAAAAAAAAAAAAACTTAAAACTAGGAAAACCAAGAAACTGTGGGAATGCTCCACTCCTCCACCTTAAAACCCTGACTGGAGCAGGGTCTAGACACACTAAGAGGTGGGTTTGAACACCATAATTGGAGGATCCCATAATTGTACAATCCTAATGTCATAAAGGGTGGATCCAGATCCCATAACTGGTAGGTCCTGTGTTCACAGGGATCTTGTGATCTCAGCAAGCTCAGGATCCCCAAGCTCACACTAGCCCTGGTCACGCTGGGGCACAGAAAAGAAGCTACAATTTAAAAGGGCAGATAAACTGTGAGAAAATTCTCTTCCCCTCTGCCTTAAAAGCCCAGACCAGAGCAGGATCTGGCCCACGATGAACTTCTGACCTCAGGGAGCACAAGGTCTGCAAGCCCACACCAGCCACCCTGTGCGGCACAAAAACATGCCACGGTTTTGTGTCTTCCATTTTTTAAATTCATTCATTCATTCATTCATTTCACTTTTACTTTTTAAAATTTGTCTTGTTTTTAGTTTCTTCTTTTTCATTTTTTTTCTTTTCTTGCTCTCCTTTGTCTTTGTTTTCTTTTTAAATGTTTCCTTCTTTCATTATTTACTTCTTTTTTTACTTTTACTTTTTTTCTTTATTCTTTCTGTAAAAATCCATTTTATTTTATTTTTTATGTTTTTATGTTTTTATTTTCTTTTTGAGAAAGACAGAGTGTGAGCAGGGGAAGGGCAGAGAGAGAGGGAAACACAAAATCCAAAGCAGCAGCAGCCAGTAAGCTGTCGACACAGAGCCTGATGTGGGGCTCAAACTCACAGACTGTCAGATCCTGACCTAAGCTAAGGTCAGATGTTTAACTGACTGAGCCACTAAAGCATCCCTAAAATGCCTCATTTTAAAAGACTGACTAGAATATACAGCCACAGCTGCAGCAAGCCAGCAGAAGTCATTAAGCATTTTGCTTGAGCAAAAGTCATAATCATCAAGCATCAAGCACAGTCTGCATGGGGAACACCATAAACAAGAGACCACTCCTTCAAATTTACAAGTAGTAGCCATTTTGCCTAATCCATAATAACAAACATAGAAAGTCAAGCAAGCAAAATGAGGCAACAGGAATATGCTCCAAATATTTAAAAATAACCAAGTGAAAGAGAGATAAGCAGTATGCCTGACAAAGAATTTAAATTAAAATCATAAAGATACTAGGATGGAGAAAAGAAGAGAATAACAGTGAGACCTTCACAAAAAAAAAAAAAAGGAAATATTAAAAAAACCCCATCAGAGTTGAAGAATAACTGGAAAAAAAAAAAACACGCTAGGAGGAATCAGTAGGAAATAAGAGGATGCAGAAGAATGTATGAGGAATCTGGAAGACAGAGTGATGGAAGGCAAGTAGCTGAAGAGCAAAAAGAGAATTTTTTTTTAAAATGAGGATAGATGAAAAGATCTCATAGACAACATCAAGTGAACAACCATTCCTACTGTAGCAGTTTCAGAAGGAGAGAGGAAAAGGTGAAGAAAGCTTATTAGAGAAAATAATAACTGAAAACTTTCCTAATTGAGAGAAGAAAATAGATACCAAAGTCCATGAACCACAGAGAGTTCCCAACAAAATGAACCCAAGGAGTCCACACCAGATATCTAATAATTATAATGTAAAAGTCTAAAGATAAAGGGAATCATAAAATAAGCAAGAGAAAAACAAAAAGTTAGCTACAAGGGAAAATCTAAAAGGCTATGAACTGATTTTTCAGCAGAAACTACACAAGCTAGAAAGGGGTGGCATAAAACATTCAAAATGCTGAAAGGAAAAAATCTACAACCGAGAGTACCTAGGCAAGATTATCATACAGATTTGAAGGGGAGATAAAGAGTTTCCTGGACAAACAAAAGATAAAGGAGTTTATCTCCACAAAACCAGCCTTACAAGAAATGTTAAAGGGGCATGGGCATGGAGGAAGGCACTGGTGGGGATGAGCACTGGGTGTTATATGGAAAACAACTTGACAATAAACTCTTTGTAAAAAAAAAAAAAAAAAGGGGGGGGACTTCTATAAATGGAAAAGAAATGGCCATAATTAGACCATGCCAACAGGATAGGGGAAGAGAAAGGGAGAGAGAGAAAATCCCAAAAGGCTCCACATTCCCAACACAGAGCTTGATGTGGGGCTCAAAATCATGAACTGTGAGATCATAACCAGAGCTGAAACCAAGATTCAGACCCTTAACCAACTGAGATTCCCAGGTGTCCCTAAAGTAATTTTAATAGGTTTGTACTTACTGATATTTTTAAAATTTGGTTTCTAATTGTTTTCTTTGTTCCTTTCTTCTCTTGCTCTCTTTGTAACTGATGAATATCTGTAGTATTTTATTTGGCTTTCTTATTCTTTAATTTTTATGTATCTGTCATAGATTTGGGGTTTGTGGTTTCCATGAGGTGCATGTATAACATTCCAAGTAAATAGCAGTCCATATTAATTTTGGTCATATAAGATCAAACACATTCTAAAGAAGAAAAAAAAAGAAAAAAATATTTCTTTCTCCTCTTCCCTTCTTAATCCTTTTCCCACATATTATATACATGTCATAGTTTACATATTTTCATTAATATATTTCATATGTCTAATTATTCAAAAAATGAGTGGAGGACCTAAATAGATATTTTTCCAAAGAAAGATATATAGATAGATGGACAATTGACACATGAAAAGATGCTCAGCATCAATGATCATCAGAGAAATGCAAATCAAAACTACAATGAGATATCACTTCACACCTGTGTGACTGGTTAAAATCAAGAAGGCATGAACAAGTGTTTGTGAGAACAGGAAGAAAAAAGAATCCTCATGCACTGTTGGTGGGAATATAAAATGGTACAGCAACTATGAAAAACAATATGGCATTTCCTCAAAATATTAAAAATAGAAATACTACATGATGCAACTGTTGGGTATTTACCAAGGAAAACAAAAACACTAACTTGAAAAGATATATGCACCATGCACTTCTGTGTTTTCTGCAACATTATTAGATATGTAAGCCATCTAAAGTGTCCATCAATCGAGGAATGGATAAAGATGTGATTAAATACATATATGTTACACAGTCATAAAAGATAAGATCATGCCATTTGAAGCAACATGGATGGACCTAGAGGGTATGGCAAGAGAATAAGTCAGACTGAGGACAAATACCATACGTCATATGTATCAACTCATAAACTGATACTTAAAAGTGAACAAACAAAAAGCAAAATCATAACTTTAAAAACATAGAAAATATTAATGGTTACCAGAGAGGAGGAGGATGAGGGGCTAGACAAAATGGGAAAAGCAAAAGAGATACAGAGCTACACTTATAGAATGAGTAAGTCATGGGAATAAAAAGCAGAGCATGAGGAATGCAGTCGATGATATTGTAATATCGATGTAAAGGACAGATAGTAGTTACACTTGTGGTGAACATAGCATAATGTATTAACTTGTCAAATCACTGAGTTGTACACCTGAAAGTAATATAATATTGTGTGCCACCTATACTCAAATCAAATAAAAAGAACTTTATGATAAACACACTACCTCAGTCTCATCAGTGATATGATATGATATGACATGATATGATATGATGATATGAGGAGAATGGCAGTTTACCTCTAGAATCTTCCTTCCACCCCCCCGAAAAAATTTTAACCCACTTTAATTGTAAGGAAATTATATCCCAGTAAGGGTAATTGTACAAAATATCTGACTAGTGTCCTTATAACAAGTGAGGTCATGAAAAACTAGGGAATCTGGGAAACAATCACACTTGAGAGAAGCCTAAGGAAATATGATGACTAAGTGTAATGTGGTATTCTGGATAGGATCCTGGAAGAGTAGAGAGATGTTAGGTAAATACAAAGTCACTAATTTGAAAAAAATGTACTTACTAATGAATAAGAGAAACTAGGTGTGAATGTATGGTAACTTACTATACTATAAATCTGCAATTATTCTAAAATATGAAGGTCATATGAAAACATACTATATGCTAAATACTGTATATAATTTTTCTACAATTTTTACTTACTGGGTATATTTTTACTCAGATTTCCATATGAGGAAACAAGTTCAGGTAAAGCTTCAATGACATGCTCAACATCATACAGTCAGTATATGTTCCACCAGGGTCCAAAATAAATCATCTAGAAATCTGAAGTCTGGGTTCTTTTCACTGGTGTACTATAATTAATAATTAATAAACTTATGCTTACAGAGACATCCTTTATTTCAGGGAAGTTTTTTTTTTCTTTTTGCAATGAACATTTGGCATAATGAGTGATAATCAGATTGTGAGGTTATGTAATAAGGAAAATGATAACTCTAGCAAGTTTATCTTAATGAGTAAGGTATGTCAAAATTACCTTGTTTTATAGGATTATCACCATTTATGGAAATAAATGATAGGATTTCTATATTTATTAGTCTTAAATGTTCCTGAAAGACGAAGCAAGTAGCTGGTACTCACGATATTACATACAATTGAATTTTTTGCTATTTGCTTAGGTTTAAAGACCAGATTATCTGATTTATTCAATGTTACAATGTTGATGAAGCCATTTTTGACAACTACAAATTATTATTTGTTAATATTCTAAGTGCTCACAAAATTTAGAAGCCTTATACAATCAGATTATTCGCTTAAGTTTTCATGAGGAAATGTAATTAAGTAAAAAACTGTGGATCATTAGGACTTTTATGCATCTAACAGCATTGCTCAATTTAAATGCCTGCTTTTTACTTCGACTTTTTAAAGAAAGTAATTCATTGATTAATGATGGTTGAAATTTCTTTTCTCCTTGTGTCACTCTAATTCCTGAAAGTTACAGCAGGTCAGAAAACATCTGAGTGGTTTCTTCAGGAGCCAATTACTTTTATGAATACATTAAGAGGCAAAAAGTTCCATATATCACCAGAATTTAGGGGAGGACTGCAATAAAGCTTTCAAATGGTTTCTTCTCAAACTGTCCTTATAAAAGAAAGTAAACATTATAAATATTTATATTTAGAATGATTATTTCTTCTGAATTTTGAGGTATAGAATATTTTGAATCTAGTATTTTATAAGCAATTTAATGTACATATTGATTTGTACATTAAGCTACACTAGATGTCAACATATTTGAGTTTGACCCTCATGTAAACTAAAACTTATTTAAAAACAATTTGATATAAATTACTATTCTATTTGAAAGAGAATATTAATCTGCTGAGTTTTAAAGCCAATAAAATAACCAACCATATAATAGCATATAAAGGAAAAACAATTAAAATTTAAGAATTTAAAAAATAGTGTTTTGTGTATGGCCACCAATGATCTAGGCAAGAAATTCTAATGTGGGAACTTTCTAATGATATTCATATGCATTAGGAACATAACACACATTTATAAAGTCTTCAGGTAAAACAGCCAAGAAAGTCATGTCCCTTCCTGAGGCTAATTCATTAGCACTTCACCTATGACAGTCATCAACATTAACTTTCAAATGAACTTCCCTAACAGCTAAAAATAGTAAGAACAATCTATTCCTGGAATGATTTTGCATGTTGAGTATTCATTTTAATATCCAAGATAATGCACTGAAGATATGAACGAGTACACCCAGATTTTTATGTATCTACATATATTCAGGGATAACTTCTTAAAGATTCTGAATGGAGAAATCAAGTTAATAAAAACAGAGGTATTCTTATATGAATGATAATCTTCATAAACAATGCCACTAATAAATTATCCATGCAAAATCACCATTACATTTTGAAGAGCCAATATCCATTATTTGTTCTGTCATTTAAGCCATTCATTAATTGTGACCTCCATCTCAACATGATGATGTTCACAATGGCATGCACCATTAATTACGTATGAGGTTTGTTCAACACTTTTCCCTGAAAGTGTTGAATTTTCTAACTATACAAATAGCTTTCAATCTAGTAAATAATTCATAGGATTAAATATCTAATAAAAACTAATATACAAATAAATTCAATATTTTATGGGAGTAGAGTACTGCCATTATATTGCTCTCATTTGTACAATGTAATAAGGTTTGCCAAGATGTTTTACACTGTGCAATACATTTAAAACTGTGAGCTACACACTGGGAAACATTGTTGCTATTTCTATTTTAACAAATAGAACAAAATTGTGAGAGGAGGTTGGAGAAAGGAGCAAAAAAGCGGAAGAGTTGAATAAGCACCATAGAAGGTAGGCTCTATTAATGAGGAAGTATATGTGTGGCCTTAGTAAAATTTTTGAAGAGCTATTCTGAAGGAGAATATTAACTGACATAGTCTTCATGCCTAAATTAATCCAATGGATATAGTTTTTAAAGGCTTGGGTTTTAGGTACCAGCTTTTTGAAATTTACCCTTTCTTTTTCTAACTTGTCTGCAAAGAAGTAAAGAATCATCCTAGTGATCTCAAATGAGCAATATTTTCTATGTGCCTACACAGTGCAAAAGGAACATGTGAAAATTGTGGATACAGCAACCTGGGATTAGCTTCCTTCAAGTTATAAATATAGGCAGTTAGCATTTATGAAGTCCTCCCTCTGTAGAAAGTTCTGCAGAGCTAATGTAATCCTTTGTTCTATGCTACAGTAAGGAGTTTACAATTTAATACTACCAAGCTTTCAATTTTGTTACATGGTGAGAGATATTAATCCTAATCATTAAAACCAACTAATGGAAAGGCACTGCAGTGGTTGTTACTTGGCATTAACAAAAACTTTTGTTAAAAATTACAGGATCTTGACTATAATAGGTTTTTACCTAATCCCATTATTACTAGTTTTACAGCTCTAATATCTTCATTTTAATAAAAATTTAATATTATGTATCTGTTATTCTACTATTCCTCATGAAATCTTTAGCCAATAATTGATATATTAGTGTCCTAAAAAACTAATTCAGTCTTTTCACTGCCAATTTTTTTGTTGTTGTTGTTGGAACTGCCATTTCATTAGTCAGAGAGATTGAGGATAGGAATAAAACAAAGGAAGTATAATAGTAATCTACAATTTGTTAGCATCACAATTACTGATTTAATAGTCTTTAAAAAAAAAAAAAACCTGTGAGGAAGTATATGGCTCAAAGTCATAAACGCAAATTGTGTTGTTAACTCAAACTAATGCACTAATTATAGGTACATACTGTAGACTGTAGAAGTCTGTTATCAGCATTTGCTCGGATTTTATGGATAATTTTGCATCCTTTCCCATGAAGGCCATGCAATTTTTATTGATTTTAAGGTACACACATTCCAGGCAGTAAAGTCAAAAGAAAATGGTCTATGCCAAAGTAATCAGATCAAATGGAAAAATAAAAAAAAAACGTGAAAGAACATCGGCAACTACATTGTGCCAGCCAATTAACAAATTTACCTTCTCTATTACTATACTACAGACTTAATGTGATAAGCCTTTTTTAATTTTCCATTTGTCTTAGTTTTAGATTTTAGGAAATGTTTTTACTGTTTTTTCCATCTATTCTGAATAAGAAGAAATCATATTTTCTCATGTTTAAAATGAGAAACAGGAATTCTTGGAATATGGTGGCAGTGACAGAAGCCAATTTTGAATCTTCCTGAATGTGCACATAAAAAACAGCACACCGTGGACAGTATTTACAACAAACTTGACTGTAATGTATCTCTTCAAAACACAAAGCACAAAAAAGTAGCGCTCATTAACAGCACAAGACCAGCCTTGTATCAGTATCTAAACAGGAAGAGGTAGAAACTAACAGGACCAATAGAGACCTGAGACCAGGCAAAGCCCCAAAAGCCAACAGATACTCATTGGAAGTGAACCAAAGTGCGTGGAAATAAAATTACAGGCCTTCTTTTTAAAAGAAGAAAGGTACCTCTGCTGCCACAAAGTGAGTACATCAAGAAAAACATGGTTGGATTCAATTAGCAAGAAAGTCCCTGTTCCTATGTCATTAGTGATGCGGCAATCTAATAATAGTTCCTATTATTTAATATGTAGGCCTTCATTATTTATTCTCAGCAATGCCCAGTGAACACTGCTCTGGCTAAATCTCTGTGAATACTCATCTTTATTTTTTCTTTAGACTAGATTCTTGAATGCTGCATTCCTCAAAGATATTTAAAACTTTTGATATACTGTCTTTCAGCAAATTTAAACCAACTTGTGTTCTTTATCCAGCAATGTGCCAAAATACCATGCTTCCTAGGAGGAGGAAAAAATTAATTTCTAGAATTGAGAAGGAACTTAATAACTGAAAATCAGGAATTACAGTCTTCATAAATCTTTGCACAAAACTTTCTGCTTTTTAGTATTTGCTATATTGACGCACTGATTTTGAGGTTATCACAGAAATAAAATTGTTATTGTTTAACACATCACTTAGCTGGAAATAAAAAATCTTGGCATTAAAACTGATTTCCTTTTATTCTCATAATATAAATAATACCCTTAATCCATTATCATCTAGGATTATGTAAGTACCAATATACTAATAGAAGATTTTTAGACAAGGGCTTTAAGGATACCAGAACTGATTGATAGTATGAGAGTTGAAAAAAATCTTGAGAAGATTAAAGTAATATTTCACATGTTACCTTCAAACAAATCAAAATCTGCTAAACTGCTTTTATGAAACTATGTTTATGGTTTTAATGCAAACATGCATGCATATCTCTCCCTAGTTCTTTTAAATGGTTGCTCAAGCGAGAAAAGTAATATATTTCAGACAAGTAAGCAGCATGCTGCATTTGATAGACTTTCTTACTGTTGATGAATGAAAAGCATAGAATGCTATATGTAATTAAAAATTATTGATAATATCTAAAACTTATCATATTAAGCTTTATGGATGATTCCTTTTTCTCTACCAGTATTAAAAATAATACTTATCTATTTATAGAATAACATTATTTCATTTCCAATGTAAATAATGCATTTTACTTGATGTGATATATACCAAACTAATTCATAAGTTTTATAGGTTTTTGTACTGGTTATGTGACAATATTCAAAAGTTACTTCTAGATGTTTCATCTGAAACATCTATCTGAAACATTTACAACCTATTGCTTTCTTCTTTCAGTGGTCAAGGAGCTGTCACTAGAAATTTGACTCAAACACATTCCCTTTTGAAATATCATGGGTTAATTCTTTCATAATTAATTACACCTTGATAGTTGAGGACCTATTATTGAAACTGGAAGGATAGCAGTTAAATTGGAAACTTATTAAACTGATAATTTCTGGTCCCCTGCCTCACACTTGTGACTAATCTAATGGGGCTAGAGTGAAGATAAGAATTCAAGTTAACAGCAATTCAACTTTGGGAATCAAAGACTTAAAGGTCTCTATATAGTAAATAATGTGTGTCAGGTACCTATCTATATATTTTAAAAAAGAAAGAAAAAAAGTAAAAAAAAGACCAATGAAACCTGTTGTTGATGCCCTTCCTCAAATCTAGGAGAACTAAATCATCCTTGGGGTTCTTGATAGGATTATGTGGGGAAGAGAAGAGATGACAGTTTGAGTTTGAAAATAACTAAAAGAATCCACTTTGGATGAAAATATGTTAAAATCTGAGGATTCAACGTCAGAGCCCTATGAAGACTTCTGAAGGCACAAAACACTAAAATAATTATGGTGCTCTTATACATAAATCAAAATAAAAATATTAACCACTATAAATGTAAGATTATTTAAGCATTTTTTAACGTTTATTTATTTTTGAAAGACAGAGAGCAACAGAGAATGAACAGGGGAGGGTCAGAGAGACAGGGAGACACAGAATCTGAAGCAGGCTCTGTTGTAGGTTAACCTCAAGCACGGTTAAATACTAACACGCTATTTCTGCTTCTGTAAATCCGCTTGGCAAGCCTGTACTTCCCTGCTCTGGCTGACCACACCCACACCCTGGATGCAAGGTCACAGAACACCAAGTCACCATTCTACCCTGGTAGTCTATCACGTAGTCACTGCCCCACGGCTTCTCAAACGTCTAATTATGGTTGGTCATTTCAAGACAAAGGACTTAAAATTGATGTCTCTGCCAAAACTCACACCTGAGTGTCACAGTGCAACTGGCTACCATAGTATGCTGTAGAATGTAATTGGTTAACTAAATAATGACATATTCTGTCTTACTGACATCCATATAAGCTCACTGCCACCTTTGTTCAGGGCCATTCTCTGCATTTCCCCATGAGACCAGAGATCAGGTTTGGCCCGGCTGTAAATAAAATCTTGCCTCGCTTCTATTCATTGTTTGGTGGTCTCTTCAACAATCACCCTGTTTCAGCTCCAGGCTCTGAACTGTCAACAAAGAGTCTGAGGTGGGGCTCGAACCCATGAACTGTGAGATCATGACCTGAGCCAAAGTCAGACACTTAACCCACTGAGCCATCCAGGTGCCCCTATTTTAAGTATGTTTTAACCTTTCCCACATTGACTTGATTAATGTCTCCTGAAATGTCAAATTTGAAATTATTTAAGCATTTTACAATGGCTTTTCATTGAATGCCTTAAGCCATAATTTCTTCAAATATCTTTCTGGTCCTCTTCCTATTTTGTTCATTGACTCCAATTACACATGTATTAGAATTCCTGAAGTTACCATAAAACTCACTGATTCTCTGTATTTTGTTTATCTTCTGGGTCATTTTACTGTTAGTTTTATTTTGCATAGTTTCTGTTGCTATGTCTTCAAATTTGCTTATCTTTTCCTCTGCAATGCTTAATCTATCATGAATTTCCTCCAGTAACATTTTCATTTCATCAATGTAGTTTTTACCTCTCAAAATTTTGAGTATTTTTGTGTGTCTACATATCTGTACAATATGTTCAACCTTTCCTCTAACTTTTTGAACTAATAGAACACTGTATACTAACTAGTTTGACATTCCTTTCTGTTCTAACCTCTGCTTAGCTTATTGATTTGGTTAATACAGTTTTCTCCTCATGCTTTTTGGTAGTTTCTGGTTTTGTTTGTTTGTTTATATTTTTTGTTTTGTTGCATACTGGGCAACCTTTGACTGGATGCCAGACATGGTGAATTTTATTTTGTTGGGTGCTAGTTATTTTTTATCAGTCTTCACTTTCTTGAGCTTTGATCTGAGATGCATCTATTACACGGAAACTGAAACAATATTTTGTCTGGAGTTTATTAATATTAACTATTGGGCAAAATCTTTCTGAGTGCTCTGCCCAGTAGGTTGTAAATTATGAGGTTTTCCAGCCAAAATAATGGTAACAGGGTCTACTCTTGATGCTGTTTGAGCCCAGAATACTGTTCCCTTTAAGCCTTTTTGGTGCTCTTTCCATAGCCTATGTAATTTCCCCACACAACTGCTCCATTCAGAGGGCATTCGCAGATCCCTGGAGCACTCTCCATACAGCTTTTCATCGCGAGTAGCCTTCCTTGAGAATTTGCCTCTTGGGTTCTCCTTTTCTGTCCCGTGCCTGGGAAACTCTTTCAAGGTAGCAGGCTGTACGTTGTAGAATCTACCTCATGAATTTCCCGTTCTCAGAAATCACTGTCATTCACTGACTGATGGCCAATCTTGAAAACTACTGTTTCATTCATTTTGTTTACTTTTTAGTTGTTACACAGGAAGTATAACTGCCCTTGAATATAATTTTGTGATAAACAAAGATTCAAAATTAGAAGAACAATAGAAAAGGTAAACTCTATAGATTAATCTTTAAAATATATGGACCATATAAAAGTAAAAATATTGTGCTGAGGAGTTAGAAGTATACAAAAAAAATTAACACAAAATAAAAAGGCATACATGTCAAACAGGTTCAGTGGATGTGAAGTGTTCTTACATCCTTTTATTATCCTGGGAGATGTAAACGTTTCTTTAATATTAGATATTCACAAGGCAATGATGCACGCTGTAATCTAGTTGAGAATAACATTTTAAAAATCATAAAACTATATATAAATTCCAAAGTAACAGGAAAAAATCCAATTAAAACACCAATATAGCTATACTGAATTATAAATTAAAAAACAAAATGATTCAGCTGTCTTCTGCATACATGATGCTACCAAAAGTAATAGAATACCAAATGGATGGGGGGAAAAAGTCCATAAAGATATAACCTGAAAATGCTGGGGAAAAAAAAAAAAAACTTGGTAAAGATACCAACATCAAAATGAACAACATAAATAACATCTTTAGAGATAAAGAAGCATATATAATTACAATTAAAAGTTTAATTCACCAAGAAGAAAACAATTCTAAATTTTATGCATATTTTATTAACTTGGCCTTTAAAAATATAAAGCAAACATATAAACAGTCTACCAGAAAATAAAATATATAATTATATGTTAATTATAGAAAGCATAAATAAATATTTATGCTAGGATCTTTTAACACAAATTTCTCAGCAAGTTATGAAAATAGGAAAAACATGTCAGAGCAGATAAGAGTTTATAAATGAGAGAAATAATTTTATTTAATACCAATATAGGAAATTCTCACCTACTATAGAAAATCAATCTTTTCAAGCACATCAGATGATTTTCAAAAACTAAAATCTTCATACTCTCTACTATATGCATGCCTCAACAAATTTTAAAGACTGACATTTGGTTGGATAATTTTTTTTAAAATGTTTTATTTATTTCTAGGAGAGAGAGAGAGAGAGAGAAAGAGAGAGAGAGAGAGAGAGACAGCATGAGCAGGGGAGGGTCAGAGAGAGAGGGAGTCACAGACTGAAATAGGCTCCAGGCTCTGAGCTGGCAGTCAGCACAGAGCCCGACGCGGGGCTCGAACC
The DNA here is from genome assembly GCF_003009895.1 of Hyaena hyaena. Classification (NCBI taxonomy): domain Eukaryota; kingdom Metazoa; phylum Chordata; class Mammalia; order Carnivora; family Hyaenidae; genus Hyaena; species Hyaena hyaena. The sequence goes on from NW_024081598.1 coordinate 102,446, forward strand.
CACGAACCGCGAGATCATGACCTAAGCGAAAGTCGGACGCTTAACCGACTAAGCCACCCAGGCGCCCCTGGTTGGATAAATTTAAAAAACAGTTTATAAACAGATAATGTTAAAACCCTTACATGCTTGAAAATTTGAACTATGCTTTTAAATGTTTATTTTTTAATTTATTTTGAGAGAGAGAGCAAGCAGGGAAGACAGAGAGAAAGGTAGGGGAGACAGGGAATCCCAAGCAGGCTCTGTGCTGTCAGTGCAGAGCCCAATGTGAGTCTCAAACTTATGAACTGTAAGATCATGACCAGAGCCAAAATCAAGAGTCGGATGTTTAATCAACTGAGCCCACCCAGGTGCCCCTGAAATATGTTCTTAAATAACAAAGAAAAAAATAAATGGAAAATAGAAAAGAATTTAAACTGAATGATAAAATAATAAGCATCAAAATGTATGGAATGTAAAACTACAGCTTACTTAGAGAAATGAAAGCTTAGCTTACTCAAATGAAGTATTAGGAAAAATTAAAATGAAAACAGCAAAATATTAGATGTATAAGTTGATTATTCTAAAAGGATGCACATTTTAAAAACATTTCTATAAATCAATTTAACTAAATTCCAAGATCAAGAGAATTTTTAAAAATTAGATCATTCTCAGAGCTCCTGGGTGGCTCATTCGCTTAAGCATCAGACTTGATTTCAGCTTAACGTCACAATCTTACAGTTGGGAGATAAAGCTTCATGTTAGGCTCCCTGCTGACTAGGGATTTGGCCTGGGACTCTATCTCTCCCTCTCTGCCTCTTCCCTGCTTGTGCGCGCGCACACACACACACACTTTCAAAATAAATAATAAACATTTAAAAAATTACATCATTCTCTCCATATATACATAAAAAGCACGTCAAAAAAATTCAGCAGTTTTTATGAGTGAAAACAAGGGTTAGCAAACTAGAAATCAATGGGCACATCCTTAATCTGATAAAGAACATGTACAAAAAAACTCAAAAAACTATTACAAAATTGGAATTTAGGCACCGTAATTGATAATAAAATGTAAAAATTTTCTATATGACATTAGAAAAACACAATTATCTACACTGTCCAGATAAGAGAGATAAGATTAGTGAATTTACTGCTTTTGGACAAATGTATTATCATTTTTAAAGCAAGTTTGAAAAATTCTGCGCTCAATTATATCTTTCATTGGGAATGAATTTTGGTATTATTTCATCATCTTACCTTTCTTCTTCTGAACCTATCTTCTGTGTACTTTTATACTCTTTTACATTAATTGGTTTGTTAATACAATTACTAAAATATATGAATTACAAGAAATCTACATATTTGAGTAAATCACTATGATTTGGTATAAAAGTTTACAGATTATTTTATCAATTATTAATTTTCCATTTTAATTTACTTGCATTTTATTTATTAATTTAAAATTATTTTAATTAGGATTTTGTCTTTTTTTTCATTTTGTAAATATCTTTTCACATCAAGGAGAAATCACATATATGAACTAATTAAGTTAAAATGTAAATTATAGTTATTTTATTTTTTAATTTTTTTTAATGTTTTATTTATTTCTGAGATAGAGAGAGACACAGAGTGAGCAGGGGAGGGTCAGAGAGAAAGGGAGATACAGAATCTGAAACAGGCTCCAGGCTCTGAGCTAGCTGTCAGCTCAGAGCCTGGTGCGGGGCTTGAACCCACCAACCGTGAGATCATGACCTGAGCCGAAGTCGGACACTTAACCAACTGAGCCACCCAGGTGCCCCTATTACAGTATAAGTTCAGAAAATATGAATCATAGGAAAGTTCTCTTAACAGAAAGAAGACATTCAAAACCAAATGCCCTTAACAAAACCTTTAGGTAGTGAAACTTGAAGGAAAATTTACTCATTTGCAAGTCATCAACATATGATGTACAAAAAGCTTTAACAAGCTGCATTGACATAAATCACATTATAAAATAATTTCAAATATATGATATGCTTGTAAAAAGATAAAATATTGGTCAAGGAGTTTTTCATGTCTAGAAACTACTACATAATTGGAAAAAGGCAATTCTGCCTTTATGGAAGATTAAAATTACTGTTACTCTTCAGAAGATGGAACTGTATTTTATAGGTCACTGCATAAATTTCTACAATTTAATCAAGAGAAAAATAACATTTGTGTCAATATCACATTATCCAAAATAAAAGATTGGTATATAATTGAAGTGATAACCAACAGAATTTATATCACAATGCTAAGCATTTTATAGTTATTAACCAAAAGAAGGAAAGAAAATTGTACAAAATAACTTGTTCTTGAGAAGTGATTTTGACTAAATGTTAAGTATCATAATTTGGTTTGATTACATACATAGTGCTGCCAATAGTACCCTATTTATGATGACTTTACTAATGACTGGTCCTGAATTCTGGAATGTCATAATTTGACATGAGTTCTAAGCGTAAATGAAAGAGGCTGAAGGCGACAATTATGTAATAAGATTACTTACAAATTTTCCTAATGATAATTAATCAATTAGAGCCTTAATCAAGGCATCTTGACATTTTTGGTGGGTATTTTTAGAAATTAATTTAAAAAGCATATGATACTCTGTTTCCCTATATAGTCAGAATGTTTATTCAGGCAACATTTACTAAAAAGATTACCAGGTACAAGGCATCTTTAACTGTAATTGCGAAAAAGAAAATGATTGACTCTTAGAGGAAATTAAAATCGAGTAGTGATTAGACAACAATATCCAAATTATTACTAACAAATATAACTTAACAGGCAGTGTGCAAACCACAAACATTTTAAAGAGATTGATATGAAAGGATAATTACTTCCTGCTCAGGAATATAGGGAATATTTACGGATAGTTTATATTTGATCAGCAAAAATGTAAGATTTGAACAAATTATTGAAATGTAAAGTCTAATGGAAAGAAAGCAAAGGAACTGCATACTTTCTAGAAAATATCTATGTAGATGGGTATATAATAATAAAATAAATGGAATCCAGGTTAATTTGCTTAACTGTGGTAAATCCTGACTTTTGGGATAATCTTGAATACTGTATAACTGTGTATTATGCAACCTTCTCTAAACATTGTGGAAGCATAAAGAAATGAGAAATGTTTTAATATTTAATATTGTAATAAAATATTAGTTTTGTTTAATTATTCTCAGATCAGCAGCCTTCCTGTGAATTATACATAGCAACTAATTATTTAGTGTTTATCTGCAGGTTGACTTCTAACAACTTTTACATTCTGCCTTTTGTCAACAGGTAGTGTTTCCAGATAAGATCACTTACAGTGAATATTAAAACACACAGACTATTTACAAAGAGCAATGGAAAATTTCTACTTTCTGCTTACGAATTTTCATACTAAATAAAGTGCAGTTTTGACATAGGAGTTACTTATTTCAGTCAACAGAGACATCCAGGGGCAACTTTGAATTACATTTTTATCACTACCTCTTTATACCTGAATACTTTAACAAGTACTTTCAAATTTAACAATACTTTTGAAAACTACCTCTAGGTTCTTGCATTTCTAATCAACTTTTATTCTGAAATATTTGTGATTTCTCTTGAGCTTCTGATGCTTTCCACATTTTGCCTAGAAAGATATGTTGGAAAAACATATTTCCTTTTTCCTCTGTAGTTTGGTTCAAATTAAGCTTATAAGAAGTAACTTGAATTTTGAGTTTTTATGAGATTTCATATAAAATGTAGTAAGAGCTATAATTTTAGGAAGTATTGGTTGGAAACAGCATTCCTATATTGCGCAAATGAGAAATCACCAGAGGACTGCATAGATGAATCCCTCTACCTACTTTCTATTGATGTTTTACTTTACCTATATTCTTACTACCCATTCCTCGATTTCATATTTCAAATAACATAACAGCTTCAGGAGGGTCTTTTAATTCTCAACATCTATATTTAATACTTCTCTTAATAAGCACTATAAGTATCTCTATCCTTATCCTTCTAGAACAAAAATTTAGCATGACTGCTTTGCTCTGAAAGCCATGGGCTATAAGATTCAAGTTAAAAGGACAACAAATATGGGTATAAACTTAGCATGAAAAGAGAGTAGGAAAGATGTTCCATATTATTTGGGAAGAGCCAGTGTTACTGAAATAGATAAAAACTGACACTCAAAAAGCAGCTGTTCTCTCTTAGACATTCAGCAATTGCTGGGAAATGCAAACCCTTCAGACTCAGAGGCTGTGTGATGCACATGTCATTCAAAAATGCATGGCTCACTTGCTGTGGATTCTTGACTCTTCATGCCTTTCCATTCCTAGACCAATATCAAACAGTTTTAAATTTGATTTATGGACAAGAAGAGCCTTCTTGATATAACTTAAATATTTGCCAGTTTATTTTATAACGTTTTCATGCAGGAAGTACTAACTATATGAAATGATAGGCAATTTCTTACATGTGGCACTGATAACTCAGTATTAAAACTATGTACCAGAAATCCCCAAGGAGTTTGGATTCTAATAAAACACAATGAATTCAGGATAGATTTATAAGGATGCTGTTCAATCACATAGTACTGATCTGCTTACTTCTTAAGCTAAGAAGGTTATTTAAGTCTATCTAGAAAATGTATTTTCTATTTTTATGGATTTCTTCACAAATGGAACTTCTAGTGAATATTATTCTGTTAATTGCTTCCATTAAACCAATTTAGAAACTGTATATTTTATGTACGAATAAGAAAGGAAGCAAATTAGATTCAGATGCATACTGTGCTAAGTTCTGTGGCTACATATGGAAATTAAGGAGTATTGAGAAACACTACTTTCTTTTGGATGCCACTGTCAATTGCGTGACTCTGCTAACAAAATAACAGTTGGAAAATCCTGGCTTCACATTTTGAACAACAGCAACACAGTGGTCTCTTATTGAACAAAACTGCAGGAACAACGTTGTACTGTAAATATTTTCTGAAACCACAATTTATTTTCTTTCCCTGAGAGATGTTTGCAGCTTTTCTTGCAAGTCACTTTATATTATTAAAGAGAAAGTTAAGTTCGAACTTTGTAATATGATTGAAGTAGGGCAATAATACACACACATACACAGGCTAAATTTAATATGTCCTTATTTAAGAACTTTGGATTTACATTCGAATTTAAGTAATTTGAGGGATTTCTTTTCTTATTACTCCCTTTCTTTTCTTAGTATCCCCTTTCTTTGGCCCTAATCACCCTCCTTTTTGTTATTATTACTTAAACAAAAAATGTTTTAGAAAAGTAGACATTATTAGAACCTCAATTTTAAGGAAAATATGTTTTTTTCAAGTACATTTGAGGTCCTGTCTATAACTAATGTTCTCCTTCCCTTCAAAAAACTGAGAAGTACAATAGAATTATGCTAATACTTAGGGAAATTTAAAAACAAAAAAGGAAAGAATATCTCAATGGCGTTTGAGTCCCTGTGTTTAATTATATATAATGTCCAGATTTATCATTGCCTTTCTGGTAGTCTGCTGACTCCTTCCTTAGATTCCATGAAGCAGTAAATTTCTTTTTGCTGGGCTTGGTCACTTGTGACCAAGAATCATAAGAAATACTCTAAAATATTTGCATTTTATATTAAAGGCAGGTGAAATATTTGCTGTTGAAACATTTAAAAACACCATAGTGAACTTTTAGCTTAAAAGGGAACCTGGACATGCCATGAAGTGACTTAAAAAAGACATAACTAATTGACCAGTTAAATGTGATGCAATAATCTAGTGTAGAGAAGTGGAACAGCAGAAGTAGGGTCAGGCCAGTAGGGATAAAGAGGAGGGAGCAGAACCTAAAAATATTTCAGTGAGACAGCCCACAAAAGCTAATGACAAGTTGACTGGGTTGAAGTGGAGAACAGGAGTGACTTCTCGCCTGCTGAAGGCTTTGGCATGCAGAAAAATGACAGTACAGTACATCAAGCCTCAGATGGAGGAGAGTGCTTTGGAGTGTACATGATGATTCTTACTTTGTTTAGGATAGTATGAAATCTCCAACTTCTACTACTAGGAATATCCAGTAGATAGTGATTTGGTTCACGAAGACAAGGAAACTAGGTCACCTGGGGATTTAAATGTTGGTTCACCTATCATACGAACCAACTATGATTTTCAACTACTTGAAATATCTGAAGTATATGGAATAATCCTGAATTGCTACCGAATACACAAAGTGCAGGAGAACAGAAACAGAACTTTGAATAACAGCTATATTTAAGGAATAGAAAAAAAAAAAAAAACAGGTCAGGTATGTAGAAAAACGTGCACTTCGTGATATTTTGGAAATCAAAAAGTAATTTCTTACATGAATAAGTGACCTGTATATATAAAAGTAATATCCCATTATTAAGAGTAAAAGAAATTTATACAGTCATGGTAACAAAACCCAAAATACCAATAGCACAGACACTAGACCAAGAGATCGAAGACCGTTCTGTCCTTGCTCTGACTTTAACTAATGGCATGATATCAAACAAGCCTCTTATTCACTTTGAGTCTTAGTTGGTAAAAGGATGACGTAGGAGACTTGAAGATTTATTCCAGCTTTAAATTTCAATGACTCCTCTGTTACCTCGCTCCAATTCTCTAGTGTGGCAAAATATACCACACTAGAGAACTGCAACATTATTTGAATACTAAATTTTTATAAAGCTAATCTTTAGCCCCCCTACTAATTTAGTCAACAATAATTTTCTTTGCCTATTATGAAATAGCCCAGTGCCAGGTAACTGGGCATGGAGAAAGGAACAAATACATTTTCTGGGTTTATCCTCTTTAATATCTAGAGGGACATAATGGCAATACTTAATAATCATAACATTAGAGTAAAAATGGTATGAATGAAAATTACTCAGATTAATGTAACATGCAAAGTCAATACAGGAAATAATCTACAATAGGATCAAGAATAAAGTAACATTTGATCAGACATGTGGTCAGAATGGGTAAGAGTATACCATATGAAGAGGCTGAAAGAGAGAAGGTAGTAACATAGATCTAACAGCGATGGTGTGATCAAGACAAAGTGAACAAAATTAACGTGGCTTGAAAAAAAATGGGGAGGTATTCACGGACAAGGACATACAGAAATCTATCAATCATGTTTAGGATTCTTAATATCACCCTTAGTTTATTATAAAACCAAGTGAAGGATTTTAAAACCGAAAATAATATGATCTGGTGTTTTTTTTTTTTTTTTTTTTTTTTTAATTGAAGTACTGAAGTTGACACACAATGTTACATTAGTTCAGGTGCACAACATAGTGATTGGCCAACTCTATATATTATGCTGTGCTCCACACAAATCCAGGTACCATGTGTCTGCATATAACACCATTACAATATCATTGACCCTGGTTACAATAATAAAGAAGATCTTTATTATTTACAATAATAAAGAATGTAAGATGAAATGTTGAAAAATATATTGTCAGGTTAGTGAATAGAGATAAAAAAAAATGATGACAGTTAGAACTAAAGTGATAACAGTGGCAATGGGAAAAAGAAGACCACTTGAGATACAAGCAGAATAAAAAGAAAATAGCACAATTTCGTGATAGGTTGGCTGCAGGCAGTATGTGTGAGAAAAATGTAAATGATGACACCCAGATTTCTAGTCTGAGACACGTGAAAAATGGAAATGTCATTTACAGTGATTGGGAGCATTAGGGGAAGATCAAATTTAGAGGAGAGAAGGATCATATTAGGAGGAGAAGATCATAAGTTCAGTTTTGAATACATTAAATTTGAGATGTTAATTGGACCTTGTCATTTTTTTTGGCTTCTTTATTTTTCCTAAATACATTGCTTTGCACTTATAGTTGTTGCACTTCATTCTTTTTGTATTTTTTCATTAATTTTATATCCTAAACTCTGGAAAATTACCTTTAAATAGCAGCAATTTAATTCACACTTTTTGAAACTAAATTAATTTTCTTTTAATTTCACAGATAAGATGATGTACATCTAAATACAGTCTTCAAAACTAAGAACATATATTCTGAACCTAAATGGGAATTCCATATGATTTTAACAGTGATAACCATTTTTGATTTATACAAATCTATGATGGGCTTCAGGATTTGGGCTGATAGTACAAGAACATTAATGGAGAAAAAAACACTGGAAAATATAAACGCTAATAACATCATGAAAAAAAGCATAACAGTAATAGTTACACCATCAAATACTATCTGAAAATAATTTCATGTAATTCTATAGTGTCAAAATAATTTTTGAAAGGAATTCTCCCAGTTCATGAAAATTATATAGTAAATTAAAATCCATATATAAATTTTAATATATTTAGAATTTATCCTCACAAGCAAAAGTAGCTTAGTTTCTCTACTTGTCTGATAGTTTAGTTTTAGTTTTTATTTTCTTGTTGTTTTCCCTTGTACACAATCAAAATTTGTATTCCAAATCTGAACAGCATTTGTTCCAAGGTTTTGATTTTCTCCATCAGACACGAAGCTGTTTATTCAATATAATACTGCAAGTTGCTGGTTTGTTGAGTACACTGGCATGTACAAGCCTTAGGGTTTGTTTTGATTTCAACATTTGGTCTTTTGGTTGAAAGTCAAATAAAAATAAAATTAGATTTAGTTTTATTGTTGCGAAATTTTCTCAATCTTCTTTATCCCAGGCCCTATTCTACCTTGTCCGTGTGTAGGATTTGTATTAGTTGAGTGCCAGAAGCTAAATTAAAAAAAGAAGTAAAAATTTAATTGCTTTATTGTGTCTATCTGTTTCAATTATCTTGAATCTCTACTGCATGTTGTTAGTTGAAGGAAAGTGCTATCATTTTTTTTGTTTTTTTTTTTTTCTTCACCTCTATACCTCACATGAGCATTGAGATTGAAATAAACACCAACCAAAAAGAACAGTTAATATAAACGCTGAATCTCAGTTTGCCCTGTCTTATTCAAGAAAATTGCTAATGCATGGCACTGATACACTGGGACAGGAATAGTGAGAGTGCAGAGAGAACACAAAACACTGTAATAAAAAGCCAGAAAAGGAAAAAAAAAATTAAAAAAACATAGAATGTTAAAGCAATTGGTATTGTGCCTGATAGATCTCACTGAAATTAACAAGCTCAAATAAAGTGAGGCCACTGAGAAACTGATCAATGAGGAAAATTATATCAACTACAAAATATGTCATTAAACATCTTAGATAAGCCACCGAGTCCTCATAGGTTTTACTGCCAAACATAGCCTTTTGTGTTATACTGATGATCTGTTTTAGGGGACCAAAAACAGAAAGTACTATTTAAGTACAGAAAAAATTGACATCCAATTTTCTCAATAATTTAATTGGTAAGATTTTACCTTTATTTTTCCAGTAAATAAAATATCAGAAAATGTCTCCAGCTTATTCTCCTTCATAGAATGAAATAAAATACGCCCTTTTAAAGTTTGACGAAAATGAACTCTGGGCTTTTTGCTCAATGGGGAAGATTGAGATAGTTTGAAACTATAATTTAGAACTATCGACCATGAAAATATATTTGTTATAGAAAATCTGTTTTTATTCTACCAACACTCAGCGCTCACTTCTCTCCATGTATGGTAACAGGCTATTGTACTGTGAGAATGGCACAAACATCACACATTAACTCACAGTGACTGACAACCCTGTAGAATTCCCTCTTTTTGAGTGTGGGGTTCTTATGATTTGCTTCAAGCCAAACAGAATATGGCAAAAGTGTAGAGATGTCACTGCTTTGATTGGGTTACAATATATGTGAAGATGATGGTATTAGATTCATATAAGTGTGTGTGTGTGTGTGTGTGTGTGTGTGTCTCCCCAATGAAGACACTTTTCTGCTTTCTGTCTAACAAAGCAAACTGCCATCCTGTATGCTAACTGAAGGAGGCAGCAGTGTGTGTCACAGGGAAATAACTGTAGAATGCATCTAGGAGCTCAGAGTGGCCTCTAGCCAATAGCGAGTAAGAAGACAGACTCTTGGACATACAATTACAAGGAAAGGAGTTCTGCCAATGGGATGAACTTGAAAGTGGATTTTCCCCCAGTACGGCCTCCAAATGCAAACACAAGCTGATCGATACAATGATTTCAGTCTTGTGAGACCAAGAACTCAAGACTTAATTAAATCCTGATTGGAATTCTGACGACAGAAAATATAGGATAATGTTTTGTTTTAAGCTGCTAAATGTGTGGTAAATCTGTTCTACAGCAATATAAAAATGAACCCAGAGGACATTAGTAAACTAACATGTTCTTTTAAATAACGATACACTAAATACTACTTATATGCTGAACTGGTTTTTGTGAATCTTAATCACTTGAGACGCTATATATACTCACTGTATTGCAAACCAAGAATGATTAATAAAATCTGTTGTATTTCCTATAAAGTTTTCATTAATTAGTGAGTTTCTTATGATGTCCTTTGACACACCACTGATTTTTAGTTCTCTTAAAAATCATTATTCTTTTGCTGATGCATAGGAGCACATGTACCCCAATGTTCACAGAAGCACTCTCAACAATAGCCAAACATGGAAAGAGCCTAAGTGTCCATCAATGGACGAATGGATCAAGAAGATGCGGTTTATCTACACGATGGAATACTACATGGCAATGAGAAAGAAAGAAATCTGGCCATGTGTAGCAACATGGATGGACCTTGAGGGTGTTATGCTGAGCGAAATAACTCAGGTAGAGAAGGACAAATACCATGTTTGTACGTATAGGAGGATTACGAGGAACTTAACGGAGGACCGCGGGGAAGAAGGGGGGAAATAGTGTGGGAGGGGGAGAGAGGCAGACCATGAGAGACTCTGGAATGCTGAGAACAAACTGAGGACTGATGGGTGTGGGGGGGGATGGGCATGGAGGAGGGCACTTTTGGGGATGAGCACTAGGTGTTATATGGAAACCAACTCGACAATAAACTATTTATAAAAAAAATAATAATAAATAAAAGAAAAAGCTAAAAAAATCATTCTTTTTTTCTATTATAAAAATCTTGATAGTGTGGTTTTCTGGGATTGTACTATGATGATATTTGGCTAACTGACATAAGAATAATGGAATCCTGATATAGAATACATGTTATCTACAAAGTTCTAGTGGAAACAAGATTATACTTTCTTATTGCCTGGCTTTGACTGCAGAACCCTACACAGAGAATCCTAAGTGGGCTGGGATATTTTAAGGATGAAGGTTCATTTTTAAGAAAAACTATGGATCATATTTCATAAGTAATATTACCTTTAAAATGTATATTGTGATTATAATGGACTGTATTTCAAAGGCAGCATTTTAAAACCATGTTGGGTTGTTTAAGTGGAGGATTTGCAAGACAGGAGTGTGCATGTCTCTCACTTTTTTTTCCCGCTTTGTTGATGACATACCACCCTCTTATTTTTAAGTTCTGATTTAAATTCCAGATAGTTAACATACAGTGTTATATTAGTTTCAAGTGTACATATAGTCATTCAACACTTCCATACATCACCCTGTGCTCATCATGACAAGTGCTCTTCTTAAATCTCATCAACCCCTATCCTCTCATCTCCCTCCTCTCTGATAACCCCCTCTTACTCTTAAGGAAAGAATAATTTATGCCTCTCCAACCTGCTATGGAGCTGTACATCCTAATTTACTATTAACCAGAAAACATAAGATGGTAAAAAATTATTCTTTCTTATTGAGAAGGGACGTGAACTAGCACTATTTTAACTTTTAAGAACTGTCACTTCACTTGAAATCCACTAAACTATGAAAATTCCATTAAATTAAACAAATATTTATTGATTTCCTTATTCATTAGGCATCTACTATATGCTAGAGATGTACTGATATGTCCTCTGTCCACAGCCAGCCACAGTCCCACCACAGACACCAAGATACCTTACTATAACACATAACTAAATGAGGAAGAGAAACACATAGGACAATAAAATAGTTATTTAAGTATACACGAAAAAATTATTATTTGATGGAAACTATGAAATACAAGTTACTTTTGAGTTTCATCTTAGAGTATTAGTAGGCATTTGACACAGAGAGAAGGAAAGGACATGCAGATGGAAAATTAACAACCAAATGAGTGCATGTTATCAGCAGGTCTAGTGAACTGGCAGCAAACAGACTGGGGAATTCTGGTTGCAGAGTCTAGTAGGCTGTGCACCCTAATGTCTGTTAACAAGCATCTATGTGATAGAAGAAAATAATTTTGGTGTTTTGAAGCCAGCTTTAGCTGGCTAGCACAGATTAAAAGGGGAAACTGGGTACATATTTTCCCAATTCCAAATTCAGTGACATAACATTAGTACCTTGAAATTGGCCATGGTGGGAGTATTTATCTATCCTGTGGAAATCAGAAAATGCTACAAATCAGGAAGGACTTTATTGGAAAGACAGTTGTTAAAAATTTTCCAGCTTACCAGAGATGTAAGCACGCACGTGCGTGCGCGCGCGCACACACACACACAAATACTTATTCACTAACTCAAATATTTAAGAAGTGTTTATAGAGTATCTTCTGTGTGTCAGACAGCATCTTAAGGATAAAGCTTGGGAAAAAATAAAATGCTTCTGCCCTAGTGCAATCATAAACAAATATTTAACTAAAATTATTAAAGGTGTCAGAAGTAAGATGAGATGAAAAAACAAAACTAAGTAATGGAGGAACTAGCACAACTGGGTTTCGGTGAAGGGCTGCTACCTTAGACAGGCATATAAGAGAAGATCTCTTTAAATTGGTGGTATTTTAGCTGAGGCCTAAATGTTGAGAAGGTAAATAGCATGTGAAAATTTGGCAACAATGAATTTCAAGCAGAGGAAGCAGTATCAAGTTCAAAGGTGGTAGAAGGAAGTATTTTCCTTCCTAGATGAATGTGGCTAAAATGCCATGAATAATGGTAACAACAGACACTGAGGACTGAGGATAGAAAGGTAATCAGTAATCACTTCAAATCTGATCTTACAGGCCAAGCATCTAGGCAGAAATGAATTAGATGTATATTAATGCATGTGTTCATTAATTTATTTGGCATATATTAGACAGTAGCTACCATGCCACGGTATTAAGAAAAAGGAATAATAGTCTCTTCCTTAAAGAATCCATAGCCTTTTGAGAGGGCATGATGAAAGATCAGGGTCTCTGCATGTCACAAACTATATGGAAAGCCCAGCTTCCCCATCTTCACATTCTATCATCTCTTCCTTCCATGACTAATTTAGGAAGTTCACTAGGGTTTCTCTAGCTACATATTCAAATTCTATAAGAGATGCTCATAAAATAAAATTAAAATTAATATTTTGATTAGGTGTACTCAAATTCTAACAGAAAATTTAACTCAAGGAGTCTCTGAGGGAATGTTTATGTTCAGTGTGATGACTGGCAAAATAGTTTTAAAAATCTTATTAATATTCAGGTTTTACTCTATGTGTAGAATTATAGCAAAGGACTTCATTTTTCTTATGCAAATAATGCTCTAAATTTGAATCAAAGTTGTCAAAAATATACTTGTATTACCAAGATAGAGTCAAAGTTTTGGCTTTTATTATTCTGTTTTGAGAAACAGTCTATACTAAAAAGAGAAAAAAAGAGAAGAAATAAGAGAGAGACATCTTAGAATCACCTTATAATCAAGAAAGATTGTTTTCTAGAATGTGTAGAGCTACCTGGCTAGGAAGACTAAACAAAGCTTCATCTTAAATATGCAGTTAAAAAAAAGAGAATAAATTAAAAAGATGGATTCGGCACATTCCTCAAGTCTGAGAAAGTAAGTAGCACCTTCTTCCCTTCTATATTGAAGCAACATCACTTACCAAAGTGCTGATGGTGTATGTAGGGAGGGAGAGGGGGAAGCTGGGAAAAGAAAGAGGAAGACAGAATAGTAACAAAGGCTACCATCATTTATTCACACTATTTAAGAGCTCTGTCTACTAAACATAGCAAATAAAGTGTCTTTAAAATTGGGAAACCCAAAGATACAGAGGAAAGTCAAGGGAACATTCTTGAGAGATATCAAAAAAATATGATATTAGCAACACTGATATAAAGGTATGTACAAGTGGTGAGAATAAATTTATGAGTATAGAGCAAAATAGAAAGGAGATAAGCAAAAGTGTTCCAAAAGAATTGTGTACTTATATTTAATAACATACTTACATAAGTTTGATTTTTGTTAAATGGGCATTGGAAGAAGAAAATAATTTAAGAGGTGAATGGTTAGCTAGGTTGTAGCTCTAGGATTCAAACTATCATTTTACTGATCACAACTTTATTATGTAGAGCTGAGAAATGTGTTTAGAGTAGCTCTTTATTCTTCGATAATTTGTTTGGAGCCAATATTCTATTTACTACTGTTGAGAACAGCTATCTAGAAACATTGCCTAGATCATAAGGAAAATACAAATAGAAGCAATATTTGGTGTCATTTCCCATCTGAATGTAAACTCCATGTAGGTGGCCATTTCGTTACTGTTTTTCTCTCATATAATTTACAAACAGGGAGAGAAGACATTAAATGGCACTCAATAAAAAAAAAAAAAAGAGGCCAGATGTTGTTTGGAAAAAGTGCTAAGACACATAAGTGGTATAACTAACATATATGATATGGGGGGGGAAGCAAGTTTCTTAACACATTGAATTATATTTGTTAATGAGACACTTTTACACACAGTACTGTAGTACATTCTGTAAACAAAGTTCTTACCATAAATATATGTGTGTGTATATATATACACACACATATATATACACATAGGTGTGTATATAAGTATATATTCATAGATAAGTACACACATATACATAAAATATACATATATGTATATACTAAATTTAAATTACAAAATTATCAAATGTATGAAACTGGATAGAAGATTTCAATGAGATAAAAACTTTTTTTCTTTGGTTTTCTTTAAAATTTAAGACAGATTTTAAAGGTATCTGGGTATTTTTGGATCTTAATTCTATTCTATGGGATGGTATTTTGAAGGAAAGAATTCTATTGGGTTCATCTGAATGGCTCATTCTTATATAATACTTATATGTGAACCTAATATATACCAACCACTTTGCTAGAATATTAAAATAAATAAATGAGAAAAAAAGTCAATTAGTTCAATATGGATTTAAAAACAAATGGTTGAACTTCTCCGTATTCAACAGACAGTCATATCTTCTGGCACAGTACCAGCTGCATCCCTAACTACAATGGTGAAAGTTGGAGTAAACTAATTTGGCCAGATTTGGTCATCAGAGCTGCTTTCAACTCTGGCAAAATGGATATTGTAGCCATGAGTGACCCCTTCATTGACCTCAAATACATGGTCTACGTGTTCCAGGATGATTCCATCCATGGCAAATTCAAAAGCACAGTTAAGGCCAAGAAAGGGAAATTTGTAATCAATGGAAAGCCCATCTCTATCTTCCATAAGCAAGATCCCACCAACATCAAATGGGATGCTTCTGGTGGTGAGTACTTTGTGGAATCCACTAGAGTCTTCACCACCATGAAGAAGGCCAGGGCTCACTTGAAGGGTAGATCCAAAGGGGACATCATCTCTGACTCTTTTGTTGATGTTGCCATGTTTGTGATGGTCATGAACTATGAGAATTATGACAACTCCCTCAAGACTGATAGCAATGCCTCCTGCACCACCACCTGCTTGGTCCCTGTGGCCAATGTAATCTATAACAACTCTGACATCATGGAGGGACTCATGGTCACAGTCCATGCCATCACTGTCACCCAGAGGACTGTGGACAACCCTTCTTGGAAGCTGTTGCATGATTGTCAAGGGGCTGCCCAGAACATCATGCCTGCTTCTACTGGTGCCACCGAGGCACGTTCTTTCCTGAACTGAATGGGAAGTTCCCTGGCATAGTCTTCCATGTCACCACTCCTAATAGGTCAGCGATGGATGCAGCCAGCCACCTGGAGAAGGCTGCTAAATACGATGGCATCAATAAGGTAATGAAGCAGAGACTGGAGGGTCCTTCACAGGGAACCTGGGCTACACTGAGGACTAAGTTGTCTCCTGTGACTTTAACAGTGATACCCACTCTTCTACCTTTGATACGAGAGCTGGTATTGCTCTTAATGACTACTGGGTCAAGCTGATTTCCTGGTATGACAATGAATTTTTCTACAGCAACTGGGTCATGGACCTTATGCTTTACATGGCCTCCAAGGGGTAAGAGCCTCCTGGACCACCATCCCCAGCAAGAGCAATAGGAAAAGAGAGGCCCTAGCTGCTGAGGAATCCTTGTCCAGCTCATCCCCAAAACAATGAGGATCTCCCAACCTCTGGACAGTTTTCATCCCAGACACCCTGAAGAAGGGGAAGGTCTTGGGGAGCACTACATTGACATATACCCTGCCAAAAAAATAAAAATACAAAAATAAAACAAACGGTTGAACCATAAAGTGCTGAAGTTTATTAGATAAAATTATGAATAAGGTTCTATGGTATTGCAAGTGGACATTCAGACGGCAGAAACTAATTTTGTGAGGTAATTACAGAGAAAATTTATACTTCAAAATATATAGCTCAAAACTCAAAAAATTGAAACAGAAGAAACCAAAAAGTCTGCTCACAAGTAAAGGAAACCCTCAATAAAGCCAAAAGGACAAAAAAAAAAAAAGAAAAAGAAATGCTAAGAAACATAAACACAAATCGTGATATGCAGACTGTGTTGAGTGTTCTGAAAATTTATGTAAATTCAAGCTGCAATTCCAATGTCATCTTGGGTAACTGATGCAAAACTTTGGGCATATGCTGAGAAGATAGTCAGATGAGAGATACCTGCATAAATTCATGCCCCCCCCCCATTTGGTGAACAAGCAATCTATAAAAGTCAACCCCACAAAAGTGGGCAATAAAGAATGCATTTGCTCACATCTTGTTTCTGGGTAAAGGAGGAAAATGTCTCCACTGAGAGATTCAACTAACCTTTACACAGACTCATGGCCTGAATCCACACTACCTACAAGGCACAAAATCCTTCAGGACCAGATAAACCCATTTTTGGAATGTTTTTGGTAGTATATTTAATATAGAGAATAATAAGAGAGATTACTAGAATACATACATCTAAGAAATTCCTTTGTAAAGTAGTCTCCTGGAAAATGATGTTCATTCTTGCCTAAAGTGCATATAATTTTTAAGAAGGTAGATTATTTCCTTGAAGGGGGATAGCAGGTTCCTAACATATCCATAGGCGTCTACTGTGCTTTACTCACTGAGTTGAGACTGCCCTTAGCAATTATTTGACAGTATGAGGTGTGGACCAAGAAAATGAGAATCATCCAGGATAATTTTAAATTGTATACTTCTGTGCTCTCCTCCAGGCCTGAGGGTGTAAGTTTTTAACATTAAAGTTTGATAAATTGGACTGTGCTGTGGGGCTATTCTTCAGCAAGCTTTGGAAAAGCCATTAAATGTTATTTTTTATCATAAGCAACAGATCAATATATACATATACATATATGTATATGGAGAGAGAGAGAGAGAGAGAGAGACAGAGAAAGTATAGCACCAAGCCTGGAGAAAGAAGTTTAAATTGTTGTTACAAAGTGCTCCTCATTTTAAGAGGGGGACAATAACAATTATTTAGAACTTGCCTCTAAACAGAATGTCATAAAAGCAAGAGCTGCTGGCTCCTCTCAAACTTCATCCTTGGAGACATCATGGATGGAAGAGGAAGGTAATAGACGTCAGAGCCAAAAAACAAACTATAAAATATACACAGCCAACAATAATAATACAATCTTGGGAAACCTTCTAGAAGACAGAATCTGGCAAGATCCCTGTGTATGCAAGGGGTTTGAGGGCAGGTAAATGATAGCCTAGGGAAGCAGAGAACCAGCCATCTAGAATAGAGGAAAGTGGTAAGACAGCTTTCCAGCTGTGCTCCTTGTTCTCACCCATGCCCTCGGGCATGATTACCTGGCCCCACTACAAATGGAGTAGGAGTAGTTCCAGCCACAGCCTCCAAGGCACTCCAACATTAGGAAGTCAGATGAGGCTGGGTTGAGAAGCATTTTAACAAGTGCAGTTCATCTTGTCAGATCCTGATATTTCCCTTTCTTTCTCCAAAATATAGAGTAGGTCAATGGAAGGAGGTAATTTGTGTGTGTGTGTGTGTCGGGGGTAGGGAGGATGCCCAGGTGAAGTAATGGGAGGCTTCCTAAGGTCGACAGGGTTGAACCCAGATCACAACATGAAAGTTGACCTGACCCTGAAGGCTTCATGCTCCTTAATTCATCAGGTGGGTCAAAGCCCTCATATCCCAGGAACACTGTCTAAAAATGTTCAGGTAGGAAGAGGAAAATCTATAAAATCTGTGAGAAATTAAAAAATTACAGAAACAATACAAAACCTCACAATAAACTAAAAAACTTAAATCCGAGAAAACAGAAGAAATAAATGACCTAGAGCAAGAACTCGAAGTATGCATAACAAAGACCTTAGAGCACACACACACACACACACACACACACACTAGAGAGCTAGAAGACTGATAAATGCTCTGTATCAAAAGTCTTCTAAAACTGATAAGGACATGGAAAACAAAGCAAGATCCATGGGAGTTCCAGGTGGATAGGAAAAAGAAAAAAAAAGGAGAAACACTTGAAGAAATAATGACTGGCTGTCACTTAGAAGAAACATACAAATTATCAGACTGATTAGTTGCAGAGAGGGAAAAAAAAGGAGATACATGAGAAAACAAAAATTCACATTTAGGTATGATATTAGAAGTTTAACATTTAGGAACAAAAATGTCAAATGTAGAATAAAAGTGCAGGTCAAACACAAAGAACAAACCTCAGATACTTTTTAAAAAATTAGGTAAAACATTATCTATAATATGAAACCTTTTAAAGTTTATGAAAGTTTCTATTTGCTTTCTTGAACTCTGTCAAGGAATTTTTTAAAAGGAGGGAATCCAAAAGGAATCAGTGAAATATTCAATGGGATATTTGTAAATCAATGGAAACCAATCAAATGGAAAGTGAAGTGAATAAATAAAATACATTCTCTATGTGGATGTTGGGTTGATTTAATAGAGATTCCTTTCTATTCTTTACCCCTTCCCGTAGTAATGCCCTTTTCAGTGTGACTCTGCAACTTCATTCAACAAGCTTTTCCCGGTCTCTGAGTGAGCTAGCCTTGTGATTTGCTTTAGCCAAAACCATGCTGAAGAGGTGGCAGTGCCCTCCATCTGAGCCTGGGCTTTACACATCCTGCTTGCTTTCACAGAACCCACACATGAGACTGCTAGAAGATAAGGGTCATGTGACCTATCCTTGAATGATTCACTGGCTGTCAGCTGCCTAAGATTTCCTTAGCATATCCCATTGCTTTCACAAATGGATGGCTCCAATTCCTTGAAGAATCCGTGACAGGTACATCTGCCATAGTTTATTCTCAACCACTCTGCAGACTCAAGTTTTAACAGAATATTGCAGACTCTTATAACTAAAAGGAAACTTAAAGGTCACACTCCTGTCTAAACTTTCAGATGCTCCTCTTAATCCAGGGAATTTATTAGTCTGCCTGAGATAGATCACAATGTTTTCCAGGTCAGACCTTGGTTCCTGTTCAGAACTCTTTACTTCCATCCAATCTAGCCTTTATTTGGAAGCAATACATACAGGCTTTCTTCCTTAATACTTTGGTTTGCTTTTTTAAAAATGTAATATATATCAAATCCCTTGAATGATTTTAAACAGTGTTTGTGGTGGAATGATCAGAGACCTACTGGAAAGACGAAATGACTACCTTTTAAAGGTGTGTTAGGGAAATAATATGTAATCAGTTGGAAAACGTCCACTGTTTTCATAATTTGATGTTAGCATGACTGTGTACATGAACAGAAAGGTAGTACGAATTCCCTTATGCAACAAAAATAAAAGCTGTTGGCGGGGCGTCTGGGTGGCTTAGTCGGTTAAGTGTCCGACTTTCGCTTAGGTCATGATCTCGCGGTTTGTGGGTTCGGGCCCCGCGTCGGGCTCTGTGCTGTCAGCTCAGAACCTGGAGCCTGTTTTGGTCTGTGACTCCCTCTCTCTCTGACCCTCCCCTGCTCACGCTGTCTCTCTCTCTCTCTCCTAGAAATAAATAAAACATTTAAAAAAAAAAAAAAAAAGCTGTTGGCTTACAAACCCAAACTCCAGGAAGAATTAAGGATGAAACCAACAGTTTGTCACTTTTTAAAAACACACCCACTGTCTCCTTTAGTAAAAAAAAAAAAAAAAAAAAACCCAAACATTTATTTACTCAGAATCACCAACCTAGGCTATTACTGAACAAAATTTCCCATAAATCAATCCTCGAAGGGAGAATCCTGGTACAATCTTGTGACAAGAGTTGGCCTGAGTGGAAAGCAGCCTCTATACTTTCTGCAGGGTTCTACTTGTAGGTAATCACAGGGCATCAGGGTGTTCCTATCACTTTGCAGTAAGCCGACAGGGGTCTGTACTTTGGATATCATTTTCCAAAACACATTAAACAACCCTAATGCACTCCGGTGGGCCTTTTATTACTATCCATAACTGCCTTAAAGCAAACAAAATCAGATTCGTGAAAATCACTGTTATTATATATTTACCAAAAATCTATGCTGCTCTGAGTAAATGGAAGTTACTGGTAGAGCAAATCTGACATGTTGAGGTATGATGGTGCTGAAAATTTTCACAGGGAAAGTCATTTTAAATTAAACACCGAAAATCTTTATAAGCTTTGTACTTTTTATAAGCCTGGGTGCTTTAAGTATTTGAGTTTAAATGCTTGATTGGTTAGTCCTTAGTGTTTCTTGCTGAACAGTTAGTGAAAGTTACCAATATTGTAAACATTAATTTTCACAGAAACAAATGATGTATTTCTTAGCATTACAGGCAGGACAAAGGGAAGAAATATTAGGTAAAATGAAGCTCCACTGAATGAGACTTCATTAGTATCAAAGCAGAGAGCTTATTTTAAAAACAAAATACTATAATATTTCTAGATTATGCAAACTCCACAAACTAATGAAAATCTTCACTTGTATTTGATAATTATACAATCTCTCAAGTTAATTTACTTATATACATCTCAAATAATAAGCAGATAACAGAATAAAAATGCAGGTGTGTGGTTTTAGATATTTCAATTTTGAACAGAGCAGGCAAAAGTATTTAGAATTCTCTCTGTACCATAGTAACTAAATTGTATGTTTGATGTATCCTTCTTATGTATAAAACTTTTAAGAGGAATTTAAGATTTTTAACACAAAAATAGGCAGTGTTATTTTTTAGCTATATTATTAACTTTTCAAGGAAAAAAGTCCCAGCTCAATGAATAATTCATTAGGAGTAGGAGGAGAAAATTGTAGCATGAAAATCTTATTTGATATGATAAAACAAAACACGTGTTTATTCTTAGGTCACTAAATATATACTATTCTAGGACAGTATCCCATACAGGGGGAAATAACAAATTATGTGTATGATAACAGTAGTAAAATACGGTATACGTCCAATATAGCTTATGTTACTTTTATACTGACATATGTTACACACACACACACACACACAAAGTTTTCTTTTCAACTTTCTTACTTCCCTATGCTAAAGCTAGATATATTTTATTAATAATGGTTAAAATGACATCACATCCCAAATCTTTGAAGGAATAAAAGTGTTGAAAAATAGAAAAAAAAAAACTTTTAGTATTGCCTCTTGAGATTCTTCAAAAAGAAAAATCCTAGATCAATCATTTCAATAATCCTTTGAATCTTCCTCTTTGCTGTATGCATCTATGAAGGCTTATAAACAGAAAACTAGAGAACATTTTAGGTTTACTGGAAATTATATCAAAAATTGTATAGTCATAGATAGTTGTATTACTGAAAATAGCATTTTTAAGGATAAGCAAAAAAAGAAACACATTTTTTTCAAAAGCATAATAGTTTTGAAAGATAACACATCACACTTTTATACCCTTGATATTTAATTGAAATATATTATCCCCAGGAGTGTTTATTTTTAAACATATATTTATAAATTTTAATATTTACCATGCATTTGACTCATTAAATGAAGTGTATAGCTACTGTTGAAAATAAAGATGAATTTAAAAAGATAGCATTGCATCTTATATCCTTAACAATGAGATGAGACAATGATCCTTGTTATTAATAAACCAATTCTATTAACAAGGCTAAAAGTAGGTAACCTCATTTTTTGAGGGATGAGGTTCCCTAATGACCAATGAAACCTGATATGGGAATCAATCATTCACATCTTGGGTAGAAATCAACTGAATTTCAGTCAATTTCCCAGGTCTTGTTTTTTAAATTCTGTTTAGTCCATCACAAAACAACCAAACTCCATGTTTTTAAATACCCATAATAGTTTTATTTCATATTCAACAGTGCAGTGCAGTTTCATAAGAAGACTGAAATTTGTTTAATTTATATCTCTATTTCAATATATTTTAGGCCCATCTCACTTAGAAGTAATAAATTTTGGGCCCATCATTAATCAGGACTTGTGGGGTAGGACTTTCTCTAAAAGATCAAGTCATTACATTGACAATGTTTAGGCTAAATATTGGTAACAGGGTGAAATGTATTATCACATGCCTAATTCAAATTTCACCTTGTTTTATTTATTCTATTAAATAAAGGGCCAATGTTAAGGTAATCTTGATCCAACGATCTCAATTAATCACAGCTGAATCTCGGTTAAAAAAAACAATGTCACTATTTAATAGAAGTTCTTGGGTCTGCTTAATTATGTTAGGTTAACCTTTCTCTAAATACAATGAAATTCATGAAGTTATTTGAGAAGATATGCAAAAGTTAAAACTATACAAGGGCTCAAATATAGTAAACCTATTTCGGTGATTAGAAATTTTTCATTTGAATTATAAATTGTTATAAGTCAGTGTGGTTAAAAACTGAACTACCTCTTAAAGGAACTTGTAGGTTACTGAAATATCTTTAGTTCACTCAGCAAAAATTTACATAAGCTTTTCTATCTTTCTTTAAAAAATGTTTTTCAATATAATGGTATATCTCTAAAGCAGTACTTTCTAAAAACATAACTAATGAAAACTTTAATGTTTTCCTTTAACAAAAACGTTTCATGTTCATAGCTGTAACAGCATTGCAACCAGTCTTAAGGGTTAATTTGCTTCAAGTTTATGCACTCTCTGCTTCCAGACCTAAGGCGAATAGAACAAACTTACCTTCCTTGAGATATGCAGACCACTGGCCTTGAGGAGTGAATGGCTAGACTTTTATAGAAGATCTGACTACATTCGAAAACAGCTGCTACTCATGCCAGCTAGTCTATTCAGGGTCATGTTGACATAGAGTAACCGCCTGGGCACCAACATCTTTTGCATGTAGCTCTTCCATTTCCTACATCTCCCCCTTAAAAAACATTCCAGCTTCATCCGTACCAGGAAGATGGTCTTTACAATATTAGTCCACCATCTTCCCCCGTTGCCAGGTTCATGAATAAAGCATCTTTCCTTTCCCACCATCACTTGTTTCTCAAATATTGATTTTTCAAGTGGTGAGGAGTCAAACATGAGTTTAGAACGAGTTCTATGTCTAGTAACATAGCTGAACAATTTTTCCCATTTCCTTTTGACAAAAATTTAAGGAAATTATTCCACTGTGTTACATGATATGTATATACATATGTTACACATATATTTCTTGCTATGCAAATAAACAGTGTATTTCCTCCTCTTGTGAAAACATGTGTATATTTTACAATTTTTTAAGATTATTATTTTTGTTTTGGTAACTTAAGCAATAATAGATACTCTATTTCAAATATAGCAAAAAGGAACATGTCTCTTGTTCTTAACAGGCAAAGCTTCCCATGAAGGGACACAGGACTCACATTCAAGTCATCAGGAAATATTGCATCTCTTCCTTTCTGCTCTGAGTCACCTACATTTCTGGCTTACAGCCATAGCCTGTTAAGATTCTCTCCTTCTACCCTTATGTGAGAATCTATTCTCAACTTGGTATCCAGCATAACTCTTTAAAGTGTTTAAATCAGAGTTATCAGTGATACTCTAGAACTCTCTGCTTTTATGAGACTTTGATCTCTATACCCTTAAAAATACTTAGTAAACTTTGATCTGATAAAACTTCTGATTCACGACCTTGACTTGACAACCTGACTGATCAACTACTGAAATTTCATGCAAAATATAAAAAACTGGTGTTTTGGGATCTATCATTCTTGGATGTAATGAAAAAAATTTGGAAACATCATCTAGAAAATCCAGTATTTGTGTAGTTTTTACAAAGTAATTTATAAAATAATTCCTCAAAGTATTAAATATTTTTAAATATTGATGATAAATAGCTTCTTATCAAAGAGAAAGCAGCTACCTCTGTGCTGCAGAACATTTACATGTATCCAACACCAATGTTTTTACAAAAACATTCTAAAATCTAATTTCTGGGGCACCTGGGTGGCCTAGTCGGTTAAGCGTCCGACTTTCACTTAGGTCATGATCTCACGGTTCGTGGGTTCGAGTCCCGCGTCGGGCTCTGGGCTGACTGCCAGCTCAGAGCCTGGAGCCTGTTTCAGAGTCTGTATTTCCCTCTCTCTCTGACCCTCCCCTGTTCACGCTGTCTCTATCCTAGAAATAAATAAAAATATAAAAAAAAATAAAATAAACATCTAATTTCTATGTATATGTAAAAATACATGTAAATTTTGGCAATATTAGCTTCAAGTTAGATTGGAGGATTTATTACTTTCTAAATAAAATATAGTATGGCACATGTACAACAAATAATTTCTAATATACCTATGAATCCAATGGTTTGTTAACTTAGGGAGAAGACTTACTAATATGATGATCTACTCCACCAAAATTGGTAGTCATATTATATAAAAAATATAACTTTATCTTCAATATAGAACTTTTTTAGATGTATAATAACATTCTCATTAATGCCAGATGTTCCAATTAAAATGGAATCAATTTCTATATGCTTTACTTTCATTACATAACTTGTATGAAAAAGTGAAAGATTACTGAAATTCTCTGGTTCTCTACCTGAAGCATTTGACAACACTGCTTTAAAATTGCCACGTTTAGGGGCACCTGGGTGGCTCAGTGGGTTAAAAATCTAACTTTGGCTCAGGTCATGATCTTATGGTTTGTGAGTTCTAGTCCCACATTGGGCTCCACACTGGCAGTGCAGAACCTGCTTGGGATTCTCGCCCTCTTGCTTTCTGCCCCTCCCCCACTTGTACGCAGGTGCACGTTTGTTTTTTTTCTCTCTCTCAAAATAAATAAACTTAAAAAAAATAAAACTGGCACCTTTAAAACTGCCACCATTAAAACTGCCACCTTTTGCTAGGAGATCCAGAGTATCAATAAGTTCGCATCTGTGGCAAGCAGTTTACATGCAAAAGAAAACTTGGGTTAAAAAATGAGCTAATTTAGAACAGTTATTTGACCTATAAGAAAAGCTATGCTTCATTCACTGATAAATAATAGCACCTCTACCACTGTACATATTAGTTATTTTAAAGAACGGTATAGTCTTCTTTATATTTTTTAGGTTTATTTATTTTGAGAGAGAGAAAGAGAGGACACACGAGTGGGGGAGAGGCATAAAGAGAGAGAATGGTGAGAGAGACTCCCAAGCTCCGTGCCGAGCTCTGCAGGGCCCAACCCCACGAACTGAACTGTGAGATCATGACCAGAGCCAAAACCAAGAGGCTGAGGCCCAACCAACTGAGTCTCCCAGGTGCCCCTAATACAGTCGTCTTCAAATAATCATAGAAAATGCTCATGTTTCTTCAGTGGATTTGTGTTTTCTGATTTCTCCTTTTTTTCAAATATGATAAAATACATGTCTGCTGAATCTTATGGCAGCAATAATACCAAAGTCCTCATGATGGATGTTATATGCCTACAAACATTTTGTCTAACTTACATGTCAATTATCAACTGTCTTAAAAACAGAAAACCATTAAATATGCTGGGTTTCTTTCTTAGCTCATTACTTTTAGGTTTTATTGCAAAATTAAAAAAAAAAAAAAAACCCTTATGTAACAACATGACCAGTAAGTTGGAGATGTATATCTTAAACTGATTGCAAAACTACTGTGGCATTTTAGATGACTTCCTGTATGTATATAGCAGAGATGCTCAGCCTCCATTTTTTGCACATTTTCCATATACAACGAGCTCCTCATGTTTTCTACTGACTTCACCAATGGTCTGCACTTGTGGTCTTCTCTAAACTGGCGGATAGTCCAAGCAGCCTAACTGGCAGGGTCATCAAACACTTTTCTCAACACTGTCCCAAATCCAAAAGGAGTTAGCTCTTCATAATAATTAACATCTGAACACATCTAATTTTATTAGCCAGCCTCGAACACACTTCTGGGAAAAGGTAATGAGAGCAGAGAAATGCTATAAATGGATTTTTTTTTTTTTAGATTTATCCAGGTCTTAAATTAATACTTGGCTCACTGCATATTCGACTGCTAGAGTATTGAACTAGATTGAACAGGGGGCATGAGCAAGTGCAAATAAACAGTTATAAGGCTTATGTTCTCACTTTGTTCTTTAACACAAAATAGTGTTTTTCTAAGTTGATGAGTGGGAAAGATATGAAGATACTATACTTATGACTCCATATGACTGAAATACCTGGAAAACATTCATGCTTCACACCAACTACCAATATTATCTAATCTTCCTTAAAATTAGTTTGGGATCATGTGCCAATTCTGTCTAAAGGATGGTTAGTATGTGTGTTATTTCTGGCCTAGGGCACGAAAGAGGAAGTATGCCTCCTTTCCTCGACTTTAACAACTTTTTGAGGCCATAAGATTAAAAACCTGATTTCCAAAGGGTCTCATTACAGGGAAAAAGCTAACTTGTACCATCATCAAACTGGCATAGGATTTACTAAAAACCATTTCTTACGCCAAACCCTAAGAGTTGGAGGTTTTCAGGGTCTGTATTTTCTGCTCTCTTGGTTGTTTCATTTTTTTTGTTGTTGTTGTTGTTTCTTCTGCTGTTGTGGGGTGTTATTTGTTTTGTTTTCTGGGTTTTTATTTTAGTTACTACAGCCTTTTCTAGCCTAATACCTCTTGACAAACGGATTTTAGAACTAGAAGATTAAGCTTCTGCTTAACACTATTAAGGAGAGGTAGTGTGAGTGGAGACTCGGCGTTTAGTGGAAAGAAATAGGAAATGGGGTTGGGGGACAGATGTTCCATAATTCTAAGCAACTAATCTATTATTACTGTTTAGACAAAAATTCTGCTCCCCTGTTTTAAGATCTATTACGGTCTTGTTTTCAGAAATACCCAAATGGTTACAATGATCACTAAGAAGTTGAGGTGACAGGCAGGGAAAAAATAAAAAAGGAAGCATCAGTCTTGAAAATGCTTTTAAAAAATACCATCCACATTTTTATAATACTTTTTAAAACACTGTATTTTTTGCTGGTACCATACTGTTTTGATTACTGTAGTTTCATAATGTATTTTGAAATCGGAAAATATAATGCCTCTAGCTTCATTCTTCTTGAAAAATACTTCTTTTGTGTGTGTATTTAATTCATTTTGTCAATGCTCTTTAAATTTTCAGTGTACAAGTATATCACCTAATCAGTTAACTTTCCTAAGTACTTTATTATTTTTGTTAATATTGTAAATGAGGTTTTCACTTCCTTTCCAGATAATTCATTGTTAGTGTACACAAATGAATTGACATATGGATCAATGGAACAGAATATAAAGACTGGAAATCCACACATTTATGGTTAACAAATCTTCTACAAGGGTGCCAGGAACACACAATAGGGAAAAGATAGTCTCTTCCATAAATGATGTTAAAGAAAACTGTATCTCTACACAGAAACAATGAAATTAAAACTGAATCTTAAACTATGCACCAAAATCAACTCAAAATGGATTAAAGCCTTCAACATAAGACCTGAAATCATAAAATGGCTACGAAAAACAAACAAACAGGGGAAGAGCTTCTTGACATTGATCTTGGCAGTGATTACTGTTGTGGTGGTGGTTTTTTGTTTGTTTGTTTGTTTTAGGGGGAAGGAGAGGGGCAAATGGGAAGGGAGAAAGAGAATCTTAAGCAGGCTCAATGCCCAGCCCAGAGCCCATGCAGGGAATGGTCTCATGACTAGGAGATCATGACCGGAGCCAAAATAAAGAGTTGGACACTTAACCCGACTGAGCCACCCATGTGACCCAGCAATAATTGTTTTTTGCATGTAATACTAAAAGCATGGCAACAAAAGTAAAAATAGAGAAGTGGGAGTACATCTAACCTAAAAGCTACTGCACAGCAAAGGAACAACCAACAAAATGAAAAGATAATTTATGAAATGTGAAAAAAAATATTTGCAAACCATGTATCTGATAAGGGGTTAATCTCCAACATACATAACTCAATAGCAAAAAATTTTAAGAAAATCAAATAACCTGAATAAAAAATAGGTAAGAAACATGAAAGGACATTTTCAAAAGAAGACATACAAATGGCCAACAGATACATAAAATGGTGCTCAGCATCACTAATCATCAGGAAAATGCAAATCCAAACTACAATGATCTATCATTTTACATCTGTGACACTCGTTATTACCAAAAGGACAGAAGATAACCATTTGTATAATCATTATAGGAAATAGTATGACAGTTCTTCAAAAAAAAAAAAACAAAAACAAAAACAAAACTAGAGCTACTATATATGCAGCAATTTTACTTCTGGGAATATATCCAAAGAAACCGAAATCAGGATCCTGAAGAGAAATATGGTACTCTTATGTTCAATGGAGCACTATTCAAAATAACCAAGATAAGAAAACAATGGGAAAGTCAGTGAACGAATGAATGGATAAAGAAAATGTGATATAAATATACCTGTACACTGGCGAGGAGCCAAAAAGGGTTGGAGTTTGAGTGATAGGCGACATGAGACAGACCCTCCTGGATGTGCGGCTTCTGGCTTCCTTCTAGCAGTTTCGCGTCCCAGGAATTCCCTGCCAGCCCGCACTGACCTCTTGAGATCCTGTGAGATCCCGCGAGAACGGGCTCCCTCTGGGAAAAGTGGTTGCAGCTGCAGGTTACTGTTGGCCAATACCCAAAGCCATTTGGCAAAGCCACATAGCACACCCTACAGACTCCCAGGTGTGCCCTGCTTGCCTTCCTGGGAATCCCCACCCTCTATCCACCTGTATCAGGTTCTGGCTCTGACCGGAAATTGTCCTCAATTGTGTTAAACAAATGCATCCCCAACAATATTCAGCTTCTTAGGAAGAGAGGAAGGGAGGAAGAGAGGAAGGAAAATAGAAAAAGAAAAAGAAAAAAAAATCTGCCATTTGTGACACTATGGATGCACCTGGAGGACTTTACACTATATCCAATAAACCAGACGTAGAAAGACTAATACATGATCTCACTTATAAGTGTAATCTAAAATAAACTCCTAGAAACAGAGTAGAATGGCAGTTGCTAGGATTTAAGGGAGGGGGAAATGGGATGATGCTGCTCAAAAGGTACAGAGTTTCAGTAATGCAAGATGAGTAAGTTCTGGAAGCTCTAATATGCATCATGGTGACACAAGTTAACAGTGCTGTATTGTATACCTGGAATTTGCTAAAAGAATATATCTTAAATGTTCTCACCACAAAGATAAAAAAAAAAAGAAGACAATACCTATATGAGGTGACATATGTATTCATTCATTTATGGTGCTCATTTCACAATTTACACATATTTAAAACATCAAATTGCACACCTTAAATAAATGCAAGTTTTGTTTTTCAACTATACCTCAATAGAGCTATTTAAAAATACTGTCCATTAGGGGTACCTGGATGGCTCAGTCGGTTAAGCGTCCAACTTCCGCTCAGGTCATGATCTCTCAGTTCATGGGTTCAAGCCCTGCATCAGGCTTTGTGCTGACAGCTAGCTCAGAGCCTGGAGCCTGCTTCAGATTCTGTGTCTCTCTCTCTCTCTCTGACCCTCCCCTGCTCATGCTGTCTCTCTCTCTCTCTCTCAGAAATAAATAAAACATTTAAAAAAAACTTAAAAAAATAAATAATAAAAATAAAAATACTGTCCATTAGGCCACTGTTTATCCTTTGCCCACTTTACATTCCTTCACAGCATGTTACACAACATGGCTTGGGTTATATAGTTATTTATTATGTACTCATTATATAAGGATTCTGATAGAAATTTATTTCTTTGAGAACTTTAGGTTTAACTTTACAAAGTTCATTTAGAGCTTTCTTATACTAAGTTTCCAGTGACAAGAATAGAACTACATACTTAGTTGATGTGGACACACATTAAATGATTTCTAACTACATGAAGAAATTCTCATTTCATTATGGATATGGAGGTTAGCATTAAAAAGTGAGTCTTTGGGGCGCCTGGGTGGCTTAGTTGGTTAAGCGTCCGACTTTCGCTTGGGTCATGATCTCACGGTTCGTGGGTTCGAGCCCCGCATCGGGCTCTGTGCTGACTGCCAGCTCAGAGCCTGGAGCCTGCTTCAGATTCTGTCTCCCTCTCTCTGACCCTCCCCTGCTCATGCTGTCTCTCTCTCTCTCTCTCTCTCCTAGAAATAAAAAAATAAAAAAAATAAAAAAAAAAAAAAAAGTGAGTCTTTGCTGGGGCATGTCAGACTCTTGATCTCCACTCAGGTCATGATCTCACCGTTAGGCGTTTCAATTTATGAATTTGAGCCCCATATTCGGCTCTGCACTGACAGCCTGTAGCCTGCTTGGGATTCTGTCTCCCCCTCTCTCTGTCCCTCCCTCAAAATAAATCAATAAATTATTTTTTAAGTGAGTCTTGGGGCACCTGGGTGGCTCAGTCGATTAAGCAGTGGACTCTTGATTTCACTCAGGTCATTATCTCACATTTCTTGAGTTCAAGCCCTGTGTCGGGGTCTGCACTGAGAGTGAGGAGCCTGTTTGGGATTCTGTCTCGTGCCCTCTGTTTCTGCCCCTCCAGCAACTCTCTCTCTCTCTCTCTCTTCCTGTCTCTCAAAATAAATAAATACTTTTTTTTTTTTAAGTGAGTCTTTGCTGTTTCAGAGACCTTCCCACATGCAGCGGTAGCTGCCATCAAAATCAAGGAGAAGTAAAGCGGAAGTAAATGTGAAAGTAAAAATTCAGTGGGCATCTGAGTCAGGGGCATTGAGAAAAGAGAGCTACCATCTGAACGTATCACTAAAACTGAAGAGCAAGACAACACAACCAAATTTAGGAGCATAGAAGTGGGCACCGAGGAGACAAACAGGGAATGGAGATAAAGAAGTACTGAGCAACAGCCTAGAAATTTGTCTAAAGAAATATTGTTTTCCTTTCACACTTCAGCTGTTGCTGTAACTCCTACTGTATAATAGGGTGAGCTGGAGGAGGGTTTGTACTAGGATGTGATCAGTAGAGATGTTAATATATTAACTGTCTAATAAACCAAGTTTAAAAAACTATTTATATAGATAATCCACAAAACATTACATGATGAGACCACATCATTTTCTGTGTATTTTATCTTGTTAAATTTAAGATTTTCTACGAACTAAACTTAGCATTTACTTTGGGCACTATGGACAGGTATCAATTTAAAAACAAAAAAGGAGTCAAGTCAAATAACTCATATCAAACAATCAGGAGTTAAAACACCAAACAAACAAACAAACAAAAAAAGATAATTTAGAGAAGACTTATAATTCCTTAAAGTAACATGGGTATGCACTGCTTGGCTTTCCTTGTACAACTTGCAAAGTGAAGGTACTTGGTTACTGATATAGATCATTTATTCACTTTATTATTATGTAAAATGCTGAAACTTCTAATACTAATCATTTTATAGTTATATAGATTTCTGTACTCACAGCAATTTTCACACATCTTAAAACCAAATCAAAATTTAAATAGGACAGAAATTTTATGATAAATCAGTTAAACTTACATTACTTTTCAACTGGTTTATATGGTAGCAGTTAAAGGAGCAAATCATCATCTCAATGTCAAAAAGCACAAGCATTTTACTGTTCTGATATCCGGTTAGTAATTATACTATTAAATTGATCGTTTTGGCATTAATTCTGCAGAAGTATCTCAAAAAGTGTTCTGACAATTCTCTTTCACGAAATTTTACAACGTTCTGATATAATCACAAATATTTTGTTTTAATTGCATTTTATTGCTAAATGACGGTTGCTCATTTTGTGAGCTTTGCAATTCAGGAAACAACAGATGTTGGCGAGGATGAAGAAAAAGGAGAATACTTAACACTGTTGGTGAGAATGCAAACTAGTGCAGTCAGTCTGGAAATAACTATGGAGGTGCCCTAAAAAATAAAAATAGAACTACCCTACAACCCGTCAACTACACTAGTAGGTATTTATCCAAAAGATACAAAAATGTTCATTCAAAGGGGAACATGCACCCCAATATTTATAGGAGCATTATCTGCATTGAGCAAATTATGGAAAGAGCCCAAATGTCCATTGACTGAGGAATGGATAAAGAAGATGTGGTACATACACACACAATGCACCCCAATATTTATAGCAGCTCTATCAACAATAGCCAAATTATGGTAAGAGCTCAAATGTCCATCAACTGATGAATGGATAAAAATGTACACACATACACACACACACACACACACACACACACACACACACACACTAGAATATTATTCGGCAATCAAAAAGAATGAAATCTTGTCATTTACAACACGTCAGTGGGACCAGAGTGTATTATGATAAGCAAAATAAGTCGGTCAAAAAAGTCAAATATCATATGCTTTCACTCATATGTGGAATTTAAGAAACACAACAATGAAAATAGGAAGGGAAGCAAAATTAAGATAAAAACAGAGAGGGAGGAACCTCCACACTGTTTTCCAGAGGGGCTGTACCAGTTGACATTCCCACCAACAGTGTAGGAGGGTGCCCGTTTCTCCACATCCTCGCCAGCATCTCGTGTTCTCTGATTTGCTCATTTTAGCCACTCTGACTGGCGTGAGGTGGTATCTCAGTGTCATTTTGATTTGTATTTCCCTGATGGGGACGGATGCTGAGCATCGTTTCATGTGTTTGTTGGCCATCTGGACGTCCTCTTTGGAGAAGTGTCAGTTCATAACTTCTGCCCATTTCTTCACTGGGTTGTTTGATTTTAGGGTGTAGAGTCTGGTTAGTTCCTTATAGATTCTGGATATCAACCCTTTATCTGATATGTCATTTGCAACTATCTTTTCCCATTCTGTTGGTTGCCTATTAGTTTTGTGGGTTGTTTCCTTTGCTGTGGAGAAACTTTTAATCTTGATGAGGTCCCAATCGTTTATTTTTGCTCTTGATTCCCTTGCTTTGGGGGATGTGTCAAGTAAGAGGTTGCTGCGGTGGAGGTCAAGGAGGTTGTTTCTTGCTTTCTCCTCTAGAGTTTTGATGGTTTCCTGTCTCACATTCGGGTCCTTGATCCATTTTGAGTTTATTTTTGTGTATGGTGCGAGAAATTGATCTAGTTTCATTCTTCTGCATGTTTCTATCCAGTTCTCCCAACACCATCTGTTAAAAAGGCTGTCTTTTTTCCATTGGATATTCTTTCCTGCTTTGTCAAAGATTAGTTGGCTGTATACTTACGGGTCTACTTCTGAGTTCTCAATTCTGTTCCATTGGTCAATGTGTCTGTTTTTGTGCCAATACTATACTGTCTTGATGATGACAGCTTTGTAGTAGAGGCTAAAGTCCGGGATTGTGATACCTCCCGTTTTGGTTTTATTTTTCAGTATTACTTTGGCTATTCATGTCTTGTGTGGTTCCATACAAATTTTAGGATAGTTTGCTCTAGCTTTGAGAAGTATGCTGGTGCAATTTTAATTGGAATTTCATTGAATGTGTAGATTGTTTTGGGTAGTAATGACATTTTAACTATATTTATTCTTCCTATCCAGGAGCATGGAATGTTTTTCCATTTCTTTGTGTCTTCTTCAATTTCCTTCCCCTATGACCCAGCAATAGCACTGCTAGGAATTTACCCAAGGGATACAGAAATGCTGAGGCATAGGAGCACATGTACCCCAATGTTCATAGCAGCACTCTCAACAATAGCTAAAACATGGAAAGAGCCTAAGTGTCCATCAACGGACGAATGGATCAAGAAGATGTGGTTTATCTATACGATGGAATAATACATGGCAATGAGAAAAAATGAAATCTGGCCTTGTGTAGCAACATGGATGGACCTTAAGGGTGTTATGCTGAGTGAAATAAGTCAGGCAGAGAAGGACAAATATCATATGTTTGCACGTATAGGAGGATTAGGAGGAACTTGACGGAGGACCGAGGGGGAGAAGAAGGTGGGAAATAGTGGGGGAAAGGGGGAGAGGCAAACCATGAGAGAGTCTTGAATGCTGACAAAAACTGAGGACTGATGGATGTGGGGGGGTATGGGCACGGAGAGGGGCACTTGTGGGGATGAGCACTGGGTGTTATATGGAAACCAACTTGGCAATAAACTATTTGTAAATAAATAAATAAATAAATAAACATTAAAAGAAAGAAAGAAAAAAAAAAAACAGAGAGACAAACCATAAGAGACCTTTAAATACAGAGAACAAAGTGAAAGTTGCTGAAGGGGAGGTGGGTAGGCTAATGGGTTAAATGGGTGATAGGCATTACGGAGGGCATTTATATTGAGAGGAGCACTGGGTGTCATTGTAAATAATGAATCACTAAATTCTATTCCTAAAATGATTACTCACTATATGTTAACTAACCTCAATTTAAATTAAAAAAATAAAAAGAAAAAAGAAAAGGCCTGCCTCTTTATCGATACTGTAAATTAACATATTACTTTTTCTGAGAATATTTCAAGTATGTCCCAAAATAATTAGATGACAGTATAAGTAATTATTATCCAGATTGCTAAGATATACATGTATACTGCAACAACAACCATAGACTTTTCCAGCAACAAATAACTAAATAAAAATGCCAAATTATTAAGTACCCATTATTTTACTTAGTTACGTTTAGTTTCTAGAGACTGAAAGTTACTTCAATTTATATATAGATTAAATGTGCTGAAGTGAGAAACAAATTTTGTGTGTTCAGCAGAAAACAGTTACACTACAAATTATTTTACACAGGATAAACTATTAGCAATGTCTTGATTTTTGTTTGTAAAGCAGAAATATATAAATCTACATATTTTTAAAGTTTTTCCTTCTTCCTAGTATATTTTTTATATTGTCTTAAAACATATTTTAGGTCAGAGGTATTGTAGCTCAGGTAAAATAATCAGATTTCTTTGCCAGAGATAATTCTCACATACATTCTCTGAATCTTATTTTCATCTTTCTGAGAAGTTTGAGCATATATACTTGTTCTTAAATACACTTGTAAATTATTGTATCACTATAATTTTAAAAATACCCCTGGATTTTTATTAAAATAATGATAAAATGCCTACCTATATCTCTATGGGACAAAAATCACATGGGGCGCCTGGGTGGCTTAGTCAGTTAAACTTCTGACTTCAGCTCAGGTCATGATCTCACAGCTAGTGGGTTTGAGCCCTGTGTCAGGCTTTGTGCTGACAGCTCAGAGACTGGAGCCTCCTTCCAATTCTGAGTCTCCCTTTCTTTCTCTGGCCTTCTCCCACTCGTGATCTCTTGCTCTCAAAAATAAAACATTAAATAAATCACAGAAACACTGACTTCTTACAGCAACATATATATTCCTCACATATTTCATAAAGCGATTTTGAAACTAGGAACTAGAACAATGAATTTGTCACCACAGAATTAATTGTTGTTTCATTCAATGTACAGATTGTTTTTTTTTTAATTTATTTATTTTCTTTTTTGCCAAAGGATACCTGTATGGTTCTTATATCACTAGGAAGATAATCAATAAAATGTGCCTCTTTTAAGTTTTAAGTTATAGATGGAATTGCAAGATTTTCTCAAATGTTTTTGTTCCACTTTCATATCATCCATGGTAACCCTGATTTAAAAAAAAAAAAGACATACACATTAACATAAGCTGGAAAAGTGTGAAAGTCTGATTAAATGAAAGCATTGATGGGTGTTTAGGTAATATTTCTAGAGCTTCTCTTTACTAGGCTCATGAGTGTTTTTGTTGCCTAATGAAAAGATTCAGCCAAAAGTTGCTCAGTCTGGATTTCCTAGACAACATCCTGGATAGAAACACAGCTGTCTCTTTCTCCCAGCGGGAGGGGTTTCAACAGAAATCAGCTTCCCATAGGGTGGCTTCCTCACCCATATAAAAGGGCACTGCAATTTACCAAAAGATCCCAGTCTCTCCAGGTACTATAAACGCCAGGTCATTCAAATAGCACTGTGTATAAAGCAAACTGCATGGTTCTCACACTTTAGTATAAAATGTAAGAAACAGCAGGCAGTCTCTTTTATGGAGCACAAACCCACTGAATGTTTGATCGTACTGGCACAGTACACACCTTGCAGGCTGATGGCAAGATTGCAGGACCTGTGCCCTCTCTTGCTTATCTGTGGTTTGTACATTTTTCCATAAAGACTCTTTACTGGGGGGCCTGGGGGGCTCCATTGGTTAGGCAACCAACTCTTGATTTTAGCTCAGGTCATGATCTTGCAGGTTGTGAGTTCAAGCCCCTACCAGGCTCTGTGATGACAGTGTGGTGCCTGCTTGGAATGCTCTCTCTCTCTCTCTCTCTCTCTCTCTCTCTGTCTCTCTCAGAAATGAATAAATCAACTAAAATAAAAGACTGTTAACCTTAAAAAAAAGAATTTTTATTAAACCATCTGATTAACATTGTAGATTTGGCATCAGGCTTTCTTACATTCCATTTTGTAGAATGCATCATTATTATTACTTAGAAAAATAAGCAAAAAATGTTACTTTCAAAAGCTTATAAATTTTTAAAAAGATCAATAATTCATGATTTAAAAGCAAAGATTTTTTTTTTATCCAACAGTCTTGTATACTCTTTGGTGAGTCAGAATAATTCCTAAAAATGAAAATAATTTAATTCCAAAATGCTTGATCTTTGAATATTATACAAGAAGTAAAACATCAATCACATTTTCTTTGGTATGAAATTAAATAATCTTCAGAATTATGCCATGTATAAACCAAATTAACTATCAGGTAAAAAAATCTTTATGTTGTTTTAATATTTGTTTTTATTCTCTCTGTGAAATTCTAATTTATACCTTATAGACCTTTTTTTGTTTTAAAGTTGTTGTTTTTTAATTAGTACATTAGTAGTTCCAACCTTCCCTTTTTTGTACCAAAACTTTGTTTCAAATAAAATTTTACACACAATCCCAATATATATATGTATTGACACAGTTTGAAATTTTTTATAGAAACCATTCCCAATTGATGACCACACATTTTTTTTTTTAATTTAATTCCTGTCATACAGGGTTAACATACAGGGTTTTATTAATTTCAGGTGTACAATGCAGTGATTCAACAATTCTATACATTACTGGGTATTCATCATGATAAGTGTACTCTTAGTCCCCATCATCTATTTCACCCATGCGCCTCCACTTTCCCGCTGGTGACCCTCCATTTGTTTTCTATAACTAAGAGTCTGTTTCTTGATTTCACTCTCTCTATTTCTCTCTCTCTCATTTTTTCCCTTTCCTTGTTTGTTTTGTTTCTTAAATTCCACAGATGAGTGAAAACATATGGTATTTGTCTTTCTCTGACTGACTTATGTTACTTAGCATTATACTCTAGCCCCAATCATGTTGTTGCAAATGGCAAGATTTCATTCATTTTATGGCTGAATAATATTCCATTGTGTATGCATATCATATCTTCTTTATCCATTGATCAATCAATGGATACAGATACAGGACACTTGGGCTGCTTCCATATCTTACCTATTGTAAATAATGCTGCTGTAAACATAGGGGTGTATGTATCCCTTTGAATTAGTGTTCTTGTATTTTTTGGGCAAATATCCAGTAGTGTGATTGGTGGATCATGAGATAGTTTTATTTATAATTTTGGAGGAGCCTCCATACTGTTTTCCACCATGGCTGCATCAATTTGTATTACCACCAATAGTGTAGGAAGGTTCCTTTTCTCCACATCCTTGCCAACACCTGTTGTTTCTTGTGTGGTTAATTTTAGCCATTCCTACAGCTGTGAGGTGATATCTCATTGTGGTTTTGATGTGTGTTTCCCTGATGCTGAGTGATGATGAGTATCTTTTCATGTATCTGTTGGCGATCGTGATGTCTTCTTTGGAGAAATGTCTGTTTATGTCTTCTTCCTATTTTTAATTGATTTTTTGGGCTTTATGGTCTTGAGTTGTATAAATTCTTTATATATTTTGGGTACTAACCCTTTGTTGGATATATCATTTGAAAATATCTTCTTCCATTCTGCAGGTTGCCTTTTAGTATTTTCTATTGTTTCCTTTGTGGGCCAGAGGCTTTTTATTTTTATATAATCCCAATAGTTTATTTTTGCTTTTATTTCCCTTGCCTCAGGAGACATATCTAGAAAGAAGTTGCTATGGCTGATGTCAAAGAATTAATTCCCTGTGTTCTCTTCTAGAATTTTGATAGTTTCCCAACTACCATTTAAGTTTTTAATTCATTTTGAATTTATTTTTGTGTGTGGTGTCAGAAAATCATCCAAGTTCATTCTTCTGTGTGGTGCTGTCCAGTTTACCCAACACGTTTTGTTGAACAGACTGTCTTTCTCCCATTGGATATTCTTTCCTACTTTGTGAAGATTAATTGACCATATAACTATAAATTTATTTCTGGATTTTCTATTTTGTTCATCCAGTAAATGTGGGCAAAAGATTTAGCTTCTCTTAGACTATATTTTAATTAATTAATAATAATAACAATATAGTTTTCTTTGTAGATTATAATTTTATA
Source organism: Hyaena hyaena (assembly GCF_003009895.1). Classification (NCBI taxonomy): domain Eukaryota; kingdom Metazoa; phylum Chordata; class Mammalia; order Carnivora; family Hyaenidae; genus Hyaena; species Hyaena hyaena. The sequence goes on from NW_024081598.1 coordinate 141,416, forward strand.
GAAAAACAATGATTAGCATTTACAGATGCTTATCAACAAAATAGTTATTTACTTAATAATATATAAATAAAATAATAATTTAATAAATATAATCAACAAAATATTTCTTTATTTGAGAGAGAGAGATTGAGCACTTGCGTGCACAAGTGGGGGAAGGGAAGTGAGAAAATCCTAAACAGGCTCTGCATTGTAAGTGCAGAGAGTGACACAGGGCTAGATCCCATGAATCACCATGAGATCATAACCTAAGCTGAGATCAAGAGTCAAACACTTAACAGACTGAACCACCTAGATGCCCTCAATAAAATGTCTTCTTGGGCAAAGGGAGCAGTATATTGTGAATTTGGTTAAGAGCATATGCCCTGGTGCTGTACCACCTGGGTTTGGGTAATAGCCAAAATATCTATGAACTATGTTATCAGGCAAGAAGTCCAAGTCAACTGTGCCTCAGTATCCTTACTTGTAGAATGGAATTACCAATAGCAGTTACCTTACAGTGTCATTTTGTTAAGAAAGGTCTACTTATGTGACCACTTAGAAACATGATTGGGTTTCATAATTGTCCTCAGAGGGTAACTATTATTAAGACAAGTATATAATTTATGATCCAAATCACAATATTTTTGAGATAAAAATTATTTCATTAATAATTATTCCCAGACATAAACCAAGACACTCCCAGGAAAAGTTAAGTATGTGATCAACTTACCTAACAGACTCTTAACAGATTACATGATTAAAATATATCTGATAAAAATATAAACATAACATTAATCTACTATAGAAAGTTATTAAGAAAAATGGTCAAAGATGTAGGAATTCATGATGAATTAATTCTGATGAAATTATTTTTAGAAAAAAATATTAAAAGTAAAGTGAAAATGAAGGTCTGACAGAGTTAGACAAATAACAATGAAGAAGAGAAAGTCTACCAAGAAAAGTTATAAAATATACAAGTATGCATGCTTCAAAAAAAAAGCCTTTGTCTTACTTGATAAAGCCCTCAAATATTTGTTTACAAGAGTACTGTTTTTCATAATTATACTATTATGTGAAGTGAGAAACAATGAATGCCATCTTTTTACTGTCATGTCTTATAAAAATTGTGCCAAATAATATTCTGTTTAGGAATTCTCATCCAGTGGCAGTTACAACCTACATTTCATTAAACGAAAGGTAAAATAAACATATTTTCATTGCACTTATTTCTTTTTTCAAGCTAAATGGCCAATATATTTTTAACATTAAATATGAAATGTTGCTTTCAATTGTAAGCGGATTCACTTTGAATTTCTATTTTCCGTGCTGAATACCCGTGACTAGTAAGGCCCTGAAGGCCCTTATTGAAGAGGACACTGTGAAGATTCAATAAGATGAGGTATCATCGGCACTTACCAGAGTGCTTAATGCAAGCAATAAAGTTTACTACAGTTTAAATTTTATTATCTATACTTGGTTCCTTGCTAAACAGAAAGATTAAAAAAGTGAATGAAGTATAGGTTCTGCCCTCTGAGTGCTTACTCTGCAGTTGGAGATTCTGATATTCTAAATACAAAGCAATCTAGTAAGTACCATAATTGAGATTACCCCAAAATTCTGGCTAGAGGTGTAGAGGCAGATGATTTACAGAATAATTTTAAGCCACTTTTAAATCATAGAGGTATGATTATCAATGAACTAAGAGAACTGCAGACTTCTCAGCACAGAACAACTTCTTCCAAACCACTGCATGAAGGGGCGTGGCCAAGCCAGCATGGCTTCTAGCCCTGTAAAGCCATTTCCTAGAATGACCTCAGCTCCCCTTAAAATGCCAGGAGAATTTATTGTTTGTTCCAGCCCAAACCTGAGGATAGACAGATAGGCTCCTGAACGCTTTCGTAGAGCAGTTACTCTAAAAAGGCTGTTAATTTTAAATCCTTTCTGTGTCCTTAGAGAAGTAAATCTACCACTGAATACTCTTTCTGCAAGGACTTGAGAGCTGTGTCTTTGAAATGTAAACATTCAGGGAGAGGACTCTACCTCTCCCTACGAGTCCCTGTGGAGGATAAGGGCATAAATTGATGAGTGCCTTGCTCTAACTTACACCACTGCCTCCTGCCATAAAGATAGGAGGAGTCTGTTTCCCCTTCAAGGAAGTGTCAACTGACAAACCTAGAAGGTCTAGTCAACCCTTTAACAGTCATCAGCGCCTTCCCCTTACCACACCTCAGCCTTTCAAGTCTCTCGGTTTTTGTTTCAGCAAAATTCATTTCTATCATGCTGGACTTTCTTCTTTATTGAAGTTATTGAATAAAATATAGTCTTACCACTTTAGTACCCAGCTTCATCTTTTACATGGAATAGCAAAGAGAACTGAAGAAAACTTTAGATCTATTTCTTAACTTCTTGGAATGGCCTTAAAAAGACCTATCATGCCCTTGTACTTATTATCTTTGGACAAGAGAACAAAAATATCTTGTAAGTATAATTAGATCACCTGAGCTTCTGAATTGAAGTAATCTAATGACACTGCTCACCATCATTTCACTAAGGGAAAGTAGCACTGATTATTCAGCTCATATGTTATTATTTATTTTCAAATTCTTAGAAAAATATTCTCTGTAAGCTGCTAAAAACTGTACTTTTATGTCAGTGCAAACCTGGTGTTTTTTAATTAATTTTTTTTTTCTTACAAAGAAGTCCGAGCAGAATGAGGTGTCTATGCAGAAGGAAAGTCTGCTCTGTGAAACATTGTGCACATCCTGGGCCTTTGTCCTCGGGTCCAAGCATTGTGCTCCTTGTTCTGCTCTGTAACTCAGTGTAGTTGCTTTCCTGGCTCAGATATTGTCTGGTTACTTTCAACGAAAGCATTTGAGCAACATTAGAGGGAGGAAACTAGGCCAAGTCGGGGTTTTTCTCACTGTTCCTCTCTGCCTCTGGCAGCATGTCTCCAGGGTCTGGCCCTGAAGAAGGATGCCCCATGGTTCCTTCACCCCAGGGACACAGGCCTGGCCTCCAGGAGTGCCATCTATACTTTCTTCAATACCCTGCGAAAGCACTGGCTTCCTGCTTTTGCTACTCTTAATGTGGTTTCCGCTTTTCCCTGACCTATGTCACCAAGTCCCTGCATTACATTTTCTCTCCTATAAAAATATAAAGCTGTGTCTCTTTTTCTGGCTAAACCCTGATGGAGACAAAACCCCCTGGAGGAAAAATGAAGTTAATGATGTGAGCAAGCAGTAGGAGATAGTCAGAAGTGTCTTAAACCATAAAACAAGTCAATTCTTGTTTTAAAATAGTGATTTGTATCTTACAGTTTCCCTGCAATTACCTGATAAATCTCCATTTGTGTGCCGATTTAATACAATGAATACAGTTAATTTAGAAGAGAGAAAATATAGAATGAATCCATGTTTCAGGGATCACAGGTCAGCTTATCGTAGCTATCATGCCATCTAAAACAGCAATGCTACTAATAAGCATGACAATATACAGTTACTAGAGCCCCATCTGAGAGTTTCAGAAGTTCAAAAACAGCAAGGACAGCAATGACCATAGAACCATACATAGCCTAAACTGGCATTCTCTTACCTAAATCAGATTCTAATTAAAGCTAATTATTTTCACTTTTGCCCTCAGCACAAACAGGTTTATAAAACCATTATTCATTCATAAATATGTATTGTCACCCAGAGCAGTGCAGAAGACCTATTTATCACTTAAAAAATACTGCATTAATTTGTACCTTATAAATTACCAAATGTAAAATCTATTGTCTTATACATAATTATTTTCTTTATTGCATTATTTAATTAGCTAGTCTTATATATGAAAATTTCTAATAAAATAAAACAACAACAAAGAACCTACATCTTTTTCCTTTCTAAGACATCATTACCTATAATACACAGATTTCTTTTTTTTTTATTTTTTTTTATTTTTTTTTTATTTTTATTTTTTTTTACAAATAGTTTATTGTCAAATTAGTTTCTACATAACACTCAGTGCTCATCCCCAAAGTGCCCTCCTTCATGCCCATCCCCCCCCTTCCCCCCATATCCATCAGTCCTCAGTTTTTGTCAGCATTCAAGAGTCGAGTCTCATGGTTTGCCTCTCTCCCTTTCCCCCACCATTTCCGCCCTTCTTCTCCCCCTTGTTCCTCCGTCAAGTTCCTCCTAATCCTCCTATACGTGCAAACATATGGTATTTGTCCTTCTCTGCCTGACTTATTTCGCTCAGCATAACACCCTCAAGGTCCATCCATGTTGCTACACATGGCCAGATTTCATTGTTTCTCATTGCCATGTAGTATTCCATGGTATAGATAAACCACATCTTCTTGATCCATTCATCTGTTGATGGACACTTAGGCTCTTTCCATGTTTTAGCTATTGTGGAGAGTGCTGCTATGAACATTGGGGTACATGTGCTCCTATGCCTCAGCATTTCTGTATCCCTTGGGTAAATTCCTAGCAGTGCTATTGCTGGGTCATAAGGGAGTTCTATTGTTAGTTTCCTGAGGAACCTCCACACTGTTTTCCAGAGGGGCTGTACCAGTTTACATTCCCACCAACAGTGTAGGAGGGTGCCCGTTTCTCCACATCCTCGCCAGCATCTAGAGTTCTCTGATTTGCTCATTTTAGCCACTCTGACTGGCGTGAGGTGGTATCTCAGTGTGGTTTTGATTTGTATTTCCCTGATGAGGAGGGATGCTGAGCATCGTTTCATGTGTCTGTTGGCCATCTGGATGTCCTCTTTGGAGAAGTGTCTGTTCATGTCTTCTGCCCATTTCTTCACTGGGTTGTTTGTTTTTCGGGCGTGTAGTTTGGTGAGTTCCTTATAGATTCTGGATATTAACCCTTTATCTGATATGTCATTTGCAACTATCTTTTCCCATTCCGTTGGTTGCCTATTAATTTTCTGGGTTGTTTCCTTGGCTGTGCAGAAGCTTTTAATCTTGATGAGGTCCCAACAGTTTATTTTTGCTCTTGATTCCCTTGCTTTTGGGGATGTGTCAAGTAAGAAGTTGCTGCGGTGGAGGTCAAGGAGGTTGTTTCCTGCTTTCTCCTCTAGGGTGTTGATAGTTTCCTGTCTCACGTTCAGGTCCTTTATCCATTTTGAGTTGATTTTTGTGCATGGTGTGAGAAAATGATCTAGTTTCATTCTTCTGCATGTTGCTGTCCAGTTCTCCCAACACCATCTGTTAAAAAGGCTGTCTTTTTTCCATTGGATATTCTTTCCTGCTTTGTCAAAGATCAGTTGGCTGTATACTTTTGGGTCCACTTCTGAGTTCTCAATTCTGTTCCATTGGTCTATGGGTCTGTTTTTGTGCCAATACCATACTGTCTTGAGGATGACAGCTTTGTAGTAGAGGCTGAAGTCTGGGATGGTGATACCTCCCGTTTTGGTTTTATTTTTCAGTATTACTTTGGCTATTCGGGGTCTTTTGTGGTTCCATACAAATTTTTGGATAGTTTGTTCTAGTTTTGAGAAGTATGCTGGTGCAATTTTGATTGGAATTGCATTGAATGTGTAGAGTGCTTTAGGTAGTAATGACATCTTAACTATATTTATTCTTCCTATCCATGAGCATGGAATGTTTTTCCATTTCTTTGTGTCTTCTTCAATTTCCTTCATAAGTTTTCTATAGTTTTCATCATACAGATCTCTTGTATCCTTGGTTAGGTTTATTCCGAGGTATTTTATGGTTTTTTGTGCAATTGTGAAGGGGATCAGTTTCTTGATTTCTCTTTCTGTTGCTTCATCATTGGTGTATAAAAATGCAACCGATTTCTGTACGTTGATTTTGTACCCTGCAACTTGGCTGAATTCTTGGATCAGTTCTAGTAGGCTTCTGGTGGAGTCTGTCGGGTTTTCGATGTAGAGTATCATGTCATCTGCGAAGAGGGAAAGTTTGACTTCCTCTTTGCCAATTCTGATGCCTTTGATTTCCTTTTGTTGTCTGATGGCTGATGCTAGGACTTCCAGCACTATGTTAAACAACAGTGGTGAGAGTGGACATCCCTGTCGTGTTCCTGATCTCAGGGGGAAAGCTCTCAGTTTTTCCCCGTTGAGGATGATGTTAGCTGAAGGCTTCTCATAGATGGCTTTGATGATGTTTAAGTATATAATACACAGATTTCTTAAAGTGTGGTCAGTGAAAGAGGTCGTGAAACAGAATCAACTGAAGTGCTTGATTCACTTACAGATTCCTGGGTCGATACAGAGAAATTAAATCAATTTATCCAGCTCCAGTTATAGCTCATTTCATAAAACAGACTATATAATGTTTGGAAAATAACAATATGTGTATATCAATATACAGATTTAATAATAATGAAATAGTGAAGAACTTTCAGATGTAACAAATGTTTGTATTGAAATATAAAGGCCCTCTGACGTGCCTACGTCCTTATAAAATCAGATCAGAAACTTAAAAGATGGAAAATAAAGTGTAAAAGCAGGACACAGGACTGATACAGAAACGTCTATCCTCAAAAGGAAGCATACTGTGTACATTTAATAAGCTAAAATGGGCAATAATCAGAGAGAAGATTCTAACATAAGTGATCACATTAGCAAAGGCAGTTGGAACATTTAGCGCCGATTTATTTAGTGCTACATAAGGACGCTACAAAACAAGTTTCCACAGAAATAGCTTCTGCTTTATGTCAGCTTTCAGTTTTAGTCTATTCCTGGCAGTTGACCTCTCCAACTGGTGTTGAAAATTTTAGTTTGACCATTTGGTCATGAATCCTACCTAAGGGATCACTATGAGACAAAGGAAAACTTTTAAAACTCGTAAATTAGGTACATCACAGTTTGGACCTCAAACTAAGGTTCAGTGTCTTTGCTGATGGTTTTAAAAAATGAAGATTTACTCCATAACCCTCAATGTACACGCTTCATCTCTGTCTGGCATACTCACCCCTCTGTTGTCATACTAAACACCAATAACCTGAAACTAACTGCAGCTCCTGTAATGAATGCTGCTCTTTCAAATAACCACTCATTTCCACAGGGAATGCTTTTTTTTTTTTTTTTTTTTAGTGAAATTCTTTTCTCTTCCCAATTTGCATTCCTCATAAATGCTACTTCCTCCATGATGGCTCCTCTAAGGCACAGACCACAGACATTATTGTATCTTATCATTTTCCTTGGATTATTCAAAGTATATTCCACAAAAAATATTATTTTGGATATCATTTGGCACAAAATGTAAGGACACAAGTCTAAACCACACAAACTCCATAACAGGCCTTAAGTTTCTCCTCTAAACTAGAAGGCCTAAGTTTCAATTTCCCTGGAACTATCAGGCAGCTACACACTGCCCAAGGCCAAAGAAACTGCCCACCACTTCACACTACCTTGGCAACGCCCAATCCAGAAAGGCCAGCAACTATAGATAAAACTCTGTTACCTAATGTTAAAGTTAACCCGTTAGTCACCAAACAAGACCCTAGGCTCACTCTGTAATTGGTTGAATTTAAAAGTACTCTAAATGTTGTAATTGGGTCTCGCCAAAAGTAACAAATACTCTAGACAATGTGTATGGTTAAACCCGCTGTCAATAATATTGTATAATTATAATTAGATCACTGTTTCCATGTCAACAACTTCTGTAACTCCCCCATCACAAACCCCATAAAAACCCTACTCTACCTTTGTTCGAGGCTCTCAGCACGGATCCACTGCGTTGGTGAGGTCTGGGAGCCCGAGCTCGAGCCCGTAATAAAGCCCTTTGCCTTTGCATGCGTGACTCGGTCTCCCCGGTGGTCTCTGGTCGTTGAGGATACTGCGATCTGGGTATAACAAAAATTATCATCTAATTTGCTCTGTACTTGTTCAAAAGTAGGCCTTTTAATTTTCCTTTCGGTTTCCTGGTTCTTACAAATAAAGCATGCTGAAGAATTCCCATTTGATGTCACCCAAAGTAATGCTACATAATACACAAAGATATCCTGTATGCTGTAATAATTAAATACTTTGGTTCAGTATTTAAAACATTGAAAATAGGATACATGCATTTGGTGAAATGAAGAACCAAAAGGACATCAGAATTTGCATATCATGACCAGTCTATCTTTGCAATATTTCCTGATAAAAGTGAAATTAAATAGCATTTTAATTTATGTGAATGAAATACATTTTTTAAACATGACAGAGGTTAATAATTATATATCAGTTTGGAGAAATGATAAATATCTGAGTTAAGTTGTTTTGGTTAAATTCATAGATGACCAAGCTAATTTTATGATGAAAGCATGATACAAAGGATAATTCTACTGACTTTTTGAAAGAAAGACAATATATATCAATATTTTAAAATATACAGAAATGGTAATCAGACTCAATTGGCTGGCCAGTGAAACACCATTATTTTTTTTTTTATTTTTTTTTTGAAGGAGAAATAGAGACAGCGTGAGCATGGGAGGGTGAGAGAGAGGGAGACATAGAATTCGAAGCAGGCTCCAGTCTCTGAGCTAGCTGTCAGCACATAGCCTGACACGGGGCTCGAACCCATGAACCATGAGATCGTGACCTTAGCCGAAGTCAGATGCTTAACCGACTGAGCCACCCAGGCGCAGCAACACCATTATTTTTTTGTAGGCCTAAAGAATGTCCTAACACAACAAATGTGTGAAACCAGTAAGAGTTTTAGCATTTAAGAAAATAACTTAGCAGCCCATAAGACAGTGTGGCCTATTAATTTTATTCAGAAGTTTCTGGTCCAGTTCCAGGAACAAAATGGGCCTATGTAATTCATTTCTTTCTCAATGTCCTCTGGCACTATTTAGATGGCAATATTTAAGTGAATCAATTTTTAAGAACAAGAACGTACCATTAAATATAATATGTAAATTTTCAACAAAATGATTTGGCCAGCATTTAGGATATTTTATAAGATAAGCGTATATAATTTATGTAATATAAATATTATATATATGAATGCACAAAATGGTTATGATCATGGACTTCTCAAAACATTTTCCAATTATCAATGAACTATATCTCACTGGTTTTATCTGCACCATCAAATATTCCCTTATAATAGATACTTTTAGTTTGTATGGACAAGACATTCTTAGAGAGTAATGATTTTTCACCCTATTTGTGCTGATTTCTAAGTACCTAATGTCATTCAGAAACAGTGAACTAAACTAAGGGATGTCAAAACATGTTGGGATCATATGGACAGTTCTGTCCAAGTAGTACCTTAAATCTGTTATTTTTTTCCTTTTTCTTGTAGAAAATCTGTCAAATATATATTCTATGAGGAACTGCAAAATTTTAAGTATATGAAAAAGTATCAAATTCAAGTTTTAGCTATGTGACTGTTAATACTTAAATTGTCCTTCAGGAAATGTGAAGTGAAGTAATTTTAGATTCAGTTAGGTATTTTATAGTACTATATAATTCTTCTCTTTTAAAAGTCAAGCACCTTTAATTTTTAGCTAATTCAAGCAATTTTATTAAAAAGAGAATAGAAAACTGTCAATCTTTTAAAATAATGAAGAGCCTCCAAATTCTTACACAAACCTAGTAAAACTGATAGTTTAGCTTTTACTTGTTAGCATGCATATAGATGAACAATTTTATTTTGTTGCACTTCCTTAAGATAGTGAGCTTTTTAAAATATAACAAGTATCATACCATATTTCTATATTTCTGTAGTGTTGAAATTATTTTAATGACAAATAAAGAGTTAGTGGATTGTCTGTACTTCATTCATGAAGAACTCTAATACATCTATGGACAAATGACACTATCAGATAATGTACATAAAGAAAAATATAATTTTTACTGGTTTAATAGAATATAGTTGATAGATCAAAAATAGGACATGATTTTATTTCCAAATAGGAAATGATTATAATGTGCATTCACATTACAGCCTTTCCCTTTATTGACACATCCTCCTATTATGAACATGGTAGATATTTGGAACAGAACACGTATAGATCTTAAACACTTTCAGATATGAACAGTCTCACTAAAAGTAGAAGAGACAAAGAGTACTGTTTCACTCTGACACAGTTTAAATATGCACCATTGCCATCATGCTAACGCTATACTAGATAACCCAGCAAATTTCAGCAGTTGGTTATCAGAATAAAAATAGACATAACATCACAGAGTAACACAGTAGGAAAAAAATTAATTCTCCCCATGTGCAATGTTTCAATGCAAGGGTTTGGTGAGTGATATTCAATGCTGTGATTTGGGGTTCCTGGTTTCTCCCATTTTGTACCTCTGACATGAGAGAGCCCTGGAGTTCTCTGCTTCTGGTCAGCTCACAGCCAAAGACAATAGAAAAAACTACATCATTACAACTATGGTCTAAAGGGATACTTGTTGTTTTGCCTTCTTTCCAATAGTAATAATTAGTTACAAAGCTCCTCTTAAATGTAAAACTTTCTGGAAAATGTATTTCTTGGATGGGTATCAGCTTCCCAGAAACAAATCTATACTGTGGAAGGGAAGTGTGACTCCTTCCACACTGTTATCTCTCTTTCTTCAGTTCCTAATAATGTGTGCTGAGTATAGTAAGACATACAAATAAAAACGTAGGTATAAAGAAAAGACAAACTCAAATATATTTGAATTCTTGCATATATCACACAAAAATTGATGAGAAATTAATTGTTGCATAAAATTATTACTAATACATATGAATATATATGCAGATATATTTTGTTCAGTAAACTTTCTTGTCCAATGTTCATGACATATGTAATATATGTCTAAAAGCAATAATTTAGGGTATTCTGGAGGGATAAAATTCTTAAATAACAATGAAATTTAAATGGAATAATATCTTACAATTATAACATTATTTTTTAAGCTTTATATGTGATATGCTACAAAATTCTCAGAACAAATACACAAAGTCCTAGTAATATATCCATTTCACCAAAATGAAAAGTAAAGTGAAAGTAGATGCATTTCTTTAATTGAATGCATCCTATCTGACATCACAAACTTCAATTTAACCATAATGCTATGTTGTCTACTTTACATAAGATGTTAAGTTAAAACAAAAATTTAAAACAACTGTTTGGAACTTAAACAAATGAAATTTTGAGCAGACCAACTATTTTCAGGCAGTGGTATATTAATGTTGTACATGCATGTTTTCCCTTTCAACCCGAGTTACACATTTAAGTGCCTGAGAGCAAAGTAAGATGACACAAACAATAATGAAATCCTGAAAAGAACCAGAGCTCTTATCAATTTACTGATAACTAAATCAAGAGGCAGAGAAATGTCTAGGATGTTCAGGTTGGCACCCCAGATTCTTTTCTTTCACAGCAGATGCATTAGGCACAGGGTCAGCTTTCTAAGAGAAATGTGGAGTCACCTCATTTACATGAAGGAGCCACTTAGGTTATAAAACCTCTCCATCTTAAACATCTACATAAATTGTGTGACTTTTTTTTAGCAAGTCGCACATAAACAATTTTCACTGTAAGTAATCCTATCTGCTATAAGCAGCCTAGAGATTAGCATTTTTCAACTAGAGGTATTCTTGTTCCAGATGATCTGTCATTAGTATGCCTATAAGAAACCAACATCAGGAGTCCCACTCCTTTAGATAAAAACAGTGAATTAATTCTATAGTTGCAGTTTTAACCATTTATTCCCATGAATTATACTGATTATGCATTCATATGTTAGTTTTGAATACACACTATTTAATAAATAGGTGTTGACTCATCATTAAAGTAAAGAAATTTTGAGATGGCACAAAAATCAGTCTACTATTATTTTTCTAATTTTCAGTCACATTTGCAAATCATTACATTAACCATGTTTTAGAAACCTAAATTAATAACAAGGTTTTGTTTCCTCTATTATTCTGTAGGTGATTTTTTTGAACCTATGGAGAACTATAGAAAATATAGAGCATTGGGCTATTTCAACAGAAAATGACTAGCAAGCCAGCAAATACTGATTTTTAGTATTTAGTAGTTCTTATAAAATTTAATGTAATTGTTGATATAGACTGACATATGGGACAAATAATCATCTGCAACATTCAATTTATTTTTCAAAATGTTCTTGGTTGTTTATATCCTTACTGATAGCAATTCAAATAGTCTCTGCTACACAAGACAACTAAAATTATTGTAAATATACTACAATGTGTATAATATTTAAGCATGTATTATATTCGGGCTATTTGTGTTATTTCAGATAAATTTCTCTTTTCATTGTTCTTGAATGTTCTGCTTGATGCATTTTTAATATTTTCAGTTTACAAGAAACTAACAGTGATAAAACCTCAGTTAATTAAATGATACTTTCTCCAAATGACTTCTATGTATCTAGTGTGTATATGCTAACTAGTATACCATTTTTCTGAGGATTGCAATCTTTTCTTTTCAGTGCCTATTAGTAGAACATAAATAAATGCTTCAGAAGAATAATTTGATATTTTGTTCTCATGACAACAATTAAAGGACCAAGTCATACCCAAATGATTTCTTACATTCATAATACCTCTGCAAAATGCATAAAGGATCTAAAGGTAAAGGGTCAAAGATAGCATCTAATTAGCTTACTCTTTTGCATAAGAAATAGAAACAAAAAAGAGCAATAGAAATCAAAAACATAAGTCTTGCACTCATAGTTGCTCTTTTATTATTGTTAAAAGCTAGGGAAGAAAATACAATCAAACTTTCAAAATTAAGCTTCCATTTCATCTTTATAATGGAAAATAGGTGCAACATTACTTAAGTTGTTTTTGAAGGCAAGCAGAGAAGACTTTCCAACAACTTAGTCTTTTGTTATGTAAACTGATTAGACTTGTTACTTTATGTTATACTGCTAAATCCAACTTTTTTTTTTCCTAAAAAGTATTTAGGCATACATTTTAAAAGTTCTAACTATAAAGCTTTATAGTTTACAATATTTTCAAATAAATAATGTATTTTCTTTCTTCAAAAACTTAACAATAGAACTCTCCTATGACCCAGCAGTTGCTGGGTCCTTGGGTAGGAATTTACCCAAGGTATACAGGAGTGCTGATGCATAGGGGCACATGTACCCCAATGTTCATAGCAGCACTCTCAACAATAGCCAAAACACGGAAAGAACCTAAGTGTCCATCAACGGACGAATGGATCAAGAAGATGTGGTATATTTATACCATGGAATACTACATGGCAATGAGAAAGAATGAAATCTGGCCATGTGTAGCAACATGGATGGAACTAGAGGGTGTGATGCTGAGCGAAATAAGTCAGGCAGAGAAGGACAGATACCATATGTTTGCACATATAGGTGGATTAGAAGGAAGCTAATGGAGGATCATGCAGGAGAAGAAGGGGAAAAATAGTTGGGGAGAGGGAGGGAGGCAAACCATGAGGCACTCTTAAATGCTGAAAACAAACTGAGGGCTGATGGGGGTGGGGGAGAGGAGTAGGGGGGTGATGGGCATGGGAAAGAGCACTCGTTGGGATGAGCACTGGGTGTTACATGGAAACCAACTTGACAATAAACTATTTTTAGAAACAAATAAATACATGAATCAATTATTTAATTAATTAATTAAAAAAATAAAAGAAGACGCCAGAGTGGCCCTTCCCTAAACAGAAATCACACTATACCATTTGCTACACCAAAACTTCCAGTAAAAATAAATAAATAAATAAAGTATTTTCCTTTGTATTATATTCATAAAATAATGCATGAGATGAGTCCAGGCCAATACTCTCATGAAGAGAATCACAGGCTGACTTTCTATAACCTGGAGCACATTATTAAATAGGCTTGAATCTATAGAACTCGCACTGGATTTACAGACAGCAAATTGAAGGACTTCACAACCTTGAACTACTCTTCGACCCATACAAAAGACAGATGTATGTATACACATACATATATAACCATACTTGCATATACACATATATGCACATAAACATGTACATGCATACATAATATTTTAGTCAATAATTATATTGACTTGTTTTAATAACAAGAAAAATCTTCACCCAAGTTCTCACATATACAGTTCAACCATCATTTTTCTGGGAGACCGATCTTCTCTGAAATGTAAATTCTGCTCTCTAACCCAAATCCATTTCAGTTTCAAAATTCACTAGTGCAGCTAGTGAGCCTAACTCAATATCAGCCTCATGGGACCAATAGTTGATTCTGCCCTGCATGGTATCATCTGTCAGCAAAGTGGAGGCTAGCTAAACCCCAGAGACCTACAGATTCCTCACATTAAAACCTGTCTCTCTACTTGAAACTGTAAATAGCAATCTCCTGTCTTCTATGCCCAGAGAGCTGCCATATGTCATTACTCTCAAAGAAGGCCAAAAACACTATAGCCTAGCTATTGTTTATCAATGCTCAACTGGCAGAGATGACACTAAACCAGCAGTTACCACGCAATAACACAATAGATTTTCAGAACACTCTGTTGGGCTATGCAGCTTTTTGCTACAAGTGCCATTTATTATTGAAGGGTTTGGGTAGTATAGCAGCACTGTTAGTTGCCTATTCAACACCAACCTCTCTCTTCTTTCTCCATAATTAAACCACAGACTTTTACAGGTAAATATGTTTGAGTAACTCCACTTCCAGCTGAGAAGTGAAGACAATCCTCATTGTCTCATTCCCCTTGCCAATGATTGCTTTAGAAATTAGAATATGATACAATTCCAGTAAATTAGATAAAAGAGGACACTCACTAGGTGCTTCTGGAAAAGGTTTCTAGACTCATAAAAAGGAACACATACAAGAATATATAGTCCCTTTTCCTTCAATGAATGCTTTTGTGTCAGTAAATGATGCCTGAAGCTACCGGAATTTTAGTACTCTACAAGGGGCTGGCCTGGGGTCAAAGCTGACAATGGATGGACAGAACAATCATGGATCCATGATAAAAGAGTTTAGTCATCAAATGAATCACTCTGCCTCAGGATTTCTTCTTAAAGGAGATAATAATACATTTTCCTTAAATGATAAAAGAGGCAGTATAAAGTTTCTGTCATGTATTTGTTTGTTGGTTTGGGGTTCATCTTCCTCTTTCTTGCCTATTTTCCAATTGGGAGAAGAAACAATTGGTCTGGCGACACAGATGCCCTGGTCTATGATAGTCTTCTTTCGTGAAGGTTATCATGTAGTATAGATACGTTCGTAAATTAAACATTTGAAAGTTCAACTGTAGGGTCTAACACAAACCAGACTTATTATACATGCCCATTCTTCTTATATAAAAGTCAAGCAGAAAGAAACATTAAAACTGGTTCTGAAAAATACTTGGGATACTACTTCTTGATAAAATAATCAAAAACCTTAATTTCCTTACCCTTTTTGAACAATTAGAAGTCTGATAGAAATCAGAAACACAGCCCCATGCATACCCACCTATACCCACACACTCCACTGTTGTGGATTCTGTGCTGTTGCCATTGTTGACCCTTCTTGGGTCCTTAATAGAATAAGCAACTCACTTTGTCTGGAAGTCTCACACAGTGTGGAAGCCAAAGGTTACTTTAAAATTCTTATTGTAAATGACTATAACTGAATGGACATAATAGCATTGCTTTGCATAATTCTCACCATTCAACTCCTTGGTATCTTTCCCACCAAAAGAAATCTCTACATTTATTTATTTTGCCAGAAGAGTCTTAATTTTTTTGTATAAAAAGTAATGGGGAGTTTGTTGGATTAGAGTTTATGGGTGTAAGCTTTAAAACTTTTTTTACAACTCCCTTTGAAATTCAATTTTTTGTAACAACTTGTTTATCTCCTTTAAGTTAATTTTTATCTGGAACTCTATCTGAAGACTCAGATTTTCCTTCAAATCAAGAGTTTCCTTCTATTGTTACTTGACATTTTAAATTATCACCTCTGTTCCATTCTATCATCTGTTTCTTATTATACAGAGATAGGATCTCCTAGATACGCTCTTCACATAAATTTATACAAGCTTAACTTCCAGTGTCTTTTTTTTTTTTTTTGAGCCCCAGGCGACTGTGTTCTACTTTTGTTTTTCAGTTTTCTGTACCAATCAGTCTACTATTTACTGCTTCAATCAAGGACTTGCATTTACCAATCAAGTTTTCCATTTACATGTAATTACTTTTTATTTTAAATTGATTTTTCTCCATAACTGCTTTCTCTATTTTTATGGATGCAGCATTTTCTTATATCTTTTAGGGAATAGAAAATAGAAAATTTCTCTAAATGTCCCGTTTCCTTACATATGTCTATTTGAGAGAGAAAGAGGGTGAAAGAAAACAAGAGAATAATGGATTGATTTTTTGAAATTTAAATGTTTACCTAGGATCTGGAATATCTTTCACATTTTAATGGTTTTTGTGCTATTCTGTTATTTGCTAATTTGCAAAGTAGTTCAGTTTCTTGTTCTTGGAGGAAGCTAAAGAGTGATGGATTTTACTTAACAATCTATTCAACAAAAACTAATAGAATACTTTCTCTGTGCCTAGAATTTGTTCAGGCTCTACACATATGACTGAAATAATTGGCAAAGACTTATTTCTTGATGCTTTCGTGATAGAGCATCATTCCCCAATCGAATTTTCTGTAATAACAGATAGTCTGTTTGATATGGTACCCACTATCCACATTTAGATATTAAAGCAGAAGAATCTTAAATTTCTATTTAATGTGGGCAATGTGACTGACCAAATAAAATTATATTTTAAATTTTATTCAATTTATAAAATTTAAAGTCACAAGTAGTTAGTGTCTATGTACAGGACCATTCAGGTATAGAGGATAAGATATAAAGTTCTAAGGGCAAAATAAATAGTGAAAGAGAATAAACAATGATTGGTAGTAGAAAACACCACCTTTAGTTTGAATAATAAGAAAAGCCTCCCTCAAAGGTAAGAAGTGCATTGACACCTGAATGATATGGGAGAGCCACTTATGCAAACATTTACTGTAAATATTTTCAAGCAGAGCAAAAGCAAAGGCCCTGAGGTAGAAGCAAACCTAGCGGATTTGGAAACTAAAAAAACAGTACAGATGGAGTACACATGCACTGTACACACACACACACACACACACACACAATTATATATCAAACTTCTTTCAAAATTTCTAATGCTATGGATATGGGAAAACTAGACTAACACCTATAGTTCATTATAATCATCTCCATGGGTATGCTTGTTATAAATACTCTCTACCATGCAACTATGGAGATTTCTCTTGAACAAGTTTGCTACATAATGACACAACTAGGATGTTTCACCTGCTCATTCAGATGATCTTTTACAAGGATAATACAGAAATGTGTGTGTTATTGTTTTTTAGAAATATACTCACTTTTTAAAATTTTATTTATTTATTTTGACAGAGAGAGAGAGAGCAAAAGCAAGGAAGGGGCAGAGAGAGAGAGAGGGGGGAGAGAATCCCAAGCAGGTTCTGCTCTGATACCAGGGTTCAAACCCATGAACCATGAGATCATGACCTGAGCTAAAACCAAGAATCGAACGTTTAACTGACTGAGCCATCAAGGTGCCCCAAATATTGCATTTTTAAAGTAGGCTTTACCCAGCATGGAGCCCAACATGGGCTTGAATTTGTGACCCTGAGATCAAGGCCTAGCCTGACATCAAGAATTAGATGTTTACCCAACTGAGTCACCCAGGAACCCCAATGTGGGTGTTATTTTTATCAATCACTGATTTGTATAATTCCAGTAATGATTAACTCAGTTTTTCTAAGTGTAGTGCAACTCTATTTTTTCATCTTCCTTTCCCTTAGGATCTAAATATATGGGATCATAAAATTATATAATTTTGAAAACTCTTTTTTAAGAGGAATAATAATGACCAAAATTAACTATATGAGTGAATATTTAAAATAAAAATAAGTTAAAACCAAATTACAAAATTTAAAACACTGGAAAAAGTAGGGGCACCTGGGTGACTTAGTTGGTCATCATCAAGCATCTGACTCTTGATTTTAGCTCAGGTCATGACCTCATGACTTCATGAGATCAAATTCTGCTTTGTATTCTGCTGTTGGTGTGGAGACTGTTCAGGATTCTCTTTCTTTCCCTCTCTACCCCTACTCTTCTTGCGTGTTCTCTCTCTATCAAAATGAAGAAATAAACTTAAAAAATAGATTTGTTAAAAAAACTGGAAAGATAAATATCAACAGAACACAAATACATTAATATTCTTATAATTTATTACACTTGCCATAACCTTAAAGTACCTTTATCCTAAAATTGTTGATTGTTTATAATTTGATTGTCTCTTCATATGTCAACTATTTTGTAAGATATTCTATTGAGAAAGGAGAAAATAACACGTTTTCTTCTAGATTTTCTTATTTTTATTTTTACATTAAAGTCAGTTGAGTAAAAACAATAGCATCAGGATTTGTTTTTCACAATGATACATTCCTAACTTACACTCCCAGTTTTTACTCCATATATGTTTCTTTCAGCATAGCCCATAAATATGTTTTTGAAAAAAATTGCGCCAATGGGGCTAGGTCCTCATAACCCACACTCCTCTGCCACAGAGATAGATGTGCAGGTGGAAGTTGGTGCTAACAGGAAGCAGGGAGGTGGCTGTTGAAATCCAAGCAGATATGAAAGTAATTCAAGATGAGTAGATCTCCATACCCACCCACAAGAATCTTGAGTCTATATAGAGACCTTAACTAAGTTTAGTCAAATGTACTGTCCAGATAGTATCAACAACATATTGTTCTCTCAAGGGTGCATCCTTGAAACATCTCTGGCTATGGGAATGTTGGGTGAGAAGTACATTCCAAAGACTAGTAGTAGGGAAGAGCATACAATTACCTGGGTCCAGCTCATAGGTCAACTTGCATCATCTGGATGACCTGCCCCAACAACCTCACATGAGAAAGCATTAGTTTTGTGCACCATCCCATTACAAGGAGTCAGCAACACACCATAATACTATCGGTCAAGGAAATTTTTTCCTGGCCTCTTAGTTCTTCATTGACCCACCCATCTTTGATCACAAAACTATTCCTTTCAGGGGCGCCTGGGTGGCTTCGTAGGTTAAGCGTCCGAGTTTTGCTTAGGTCATGATCTCACGGTTCGTGGGGTTCGAGCCCTGCGTCGGGCTCTGTACTGACAGCTCAGAGCCTGGAACTTGTTTCAGATTCTGTGTCTCCCTCTCTCTCTGACCCTCCCCTGCTCACACTGTCTCTCTCTCTCCTAGAAATGAATAAAACATTAAAAAAAATAAAAAAAAACAAAACTATTCCTTTTGTCTTTCATTTTAACATTCCTGATATCAGAAATCAAGAGAAATTATATGAATTTTTAACAAGACTCAGGTGTCACCACTGTTCACAATATAAACATCTACTTCAGGCTGCTTATACTTACCAGAATACAACAGCTTTGAGGAACTTTGAAAATATTATCTTCAATTGCCTGAGGAATAGAAACATGCTGGAAAAAAATTATAAAACTACAAAATCAAGAAGTACCCAAATCATCTTTTAAGACTAGAGGGAACAGACTATGATGATTAGAAAAAGTAAACCATGAAGCTGATGAATCTTTAGATGTAGGGAGCTTCACTTGATCAAGTCTGGTTCTATTAAGAGGACAAAGTGAAATCTCCATGTAAGTGTCAGAGGTCTGTGGTTGTCTTGGGCAAAGAAAGTGCCTGGTAAACTATCTGAATTACTTTCATTTCAGCCTGGCTTTCAACATCCACCTCCCTGCTTCCTGTTAGCACCAACTTCCACCTGCACGTCTATCTCTGTGGGAGAGGAGCGTGGGTTATGAGGACCTAGCCCCATTGGCACAATTTTTCAAAAACAGATTTATGGGCTATGCTGAAAGAAGCACATTCAGAGTAAAAACTGGAAGTGTAAGTTAGGAATGTATCATTGTGAAAAACAAATCCTGATGCTATTGTTTTTCCTCAACTGACTTTATGTGAAAATAAAAATAAGAAAAGCTAGAAGAAAACGTGTTATTTTCTCCTTTCTCAATAGAATATCTTACAAAATAGTTGACATATGAAGAGACAATCAACAATTTTAGGATAAAGTTCTCTAAGTTTATGGCAGGTATAATAAATTATAAGTTTATATTAATCTAAATTTCATGCAAACTATATCAAATTCTTTCTGTGGTTCTTATAAAACTAATTGCAACAGAACTCTAACAACTTTTATATAAAAAGCTAGTTGTCTGTATCTTCAGCCTTTACTGTTTTCCTATCAAGGTGCAAGGTGTTGCTCTAAGATTCTCAAAAATGATTTATTCATTGGTAACTTTTTTGATAGTTATTCAAGTATTCTATATCTCTACTGATTTTCTGTCTACTTGTTCTATTAATTATTAAGATAAAATTATTAAATCTTTGACTATAATTGTGAATTTGTCTATTTCTCCTTTCAGATCTAACAGGTTTTGTTCTATGTATTTTGAACTTTTATTATTTAAAGTGCAAGAACACTTAGGATTATGTTCTCTCCATTAAATGTCTCCTTTATAAATAAGAAATGAGCTTATTATCTTTGGTAATATTCTTTGGCCTAATAACCTGTGTCTTATAATAATATAGCCTAATGGTTTTCTTTTTAAAAATAAATGTTTCATTTGGAATTCTTTAGATTTAGAAAAGATAGGAAAGACCGCCCCCCTATGTCTTTATTCAGCTGCCCTTAATATTAAGATCTTTCGTTACTGTGGTATATTTGTTAAAACTAAAAGATTACAAGGGCACCTGGGTGGCTCAGTCGGTTAAGCATCCGACTTCAACTTAGGTCATGATCTCACGGTTCATGGGTTCGAGCCCCGTGTCAGGGTATGTGCTGACAGCCAGCTCAGAGCCTGGAGCCTGTTTCAGATTCTGTGTCTCCCTCTTTCTCTGACCCTCCCCTGCTCATGCTGTCTTTCTCTCTCTCTCAGAAGTAAATAAAACATTAAAAAAAAAAATAAGAGATTACACTGGGTCATTACTATTAACTAAACTCCAAACATTTTTGGATTTTGGCAGTTTCGTGTGTAATGCCATTTTTTTACAGGATCCAAGTCAAGACGTCACATTGCATTTATTGATGTTTCCCTAGTCTCGGGTCTTTAACAATTTCTTTGTCTTTCCTTATTTCTCATGATCTTGATTGTTTTGAAGACCCTTTAGTCAGTTATTTTGTAAAATATCTCTGTTTGTGTTTCTCTGATGATCTTTTTATGTTTAGACAGAGTTTACAGGTTTGGGGGAAGAAGGTCAGAGAGGTTAAGCTGCCCTTTTCATCACATAATATCAGAGAGATAAAAAATGTCAACATGAATGACACCACCAGTGATGTTAACCTTTATCATGTGATTAAGTAGTGTTAAGATATATCTGCCAGGTCTATTCATGTCAAAGTTACTGTCTTTCTGTTTCCATACTCTGTTCTTTCAAAGCGAATCACCAAGTCAAGCCCCACTCAGGTGGCAAGGGGAGTAGGGAACATGATTAAGTTTAATCTCCTAGAAAGAAGACTATCCAGATATGTTATTTGGAAATCTTTTCTAAGGAAGATGTTTCTTTCTCTCTCTCTTTTGTCTTTGAGTCTATTGTTTATTGATAACAGGATAGACTCATATACTTATTTCATACTTGTGTTACAATCAATACTATGTTTTTGGTTTTGTTGCTCAACTTATTTTCTCTTTTCCTATGTTTTCCTATGTAGAAAAAGATAGGTAGATCCCATCCCTTTCTACTTTCCTAATATAAGCAGTGCATGTTATAGTCATCTTTATATCTTTCAAAGCAGTGTTTTATTTGTGTTTTACAAATTTTGAAATGATTTTTTATACTAACTGATCTAATTATACCTCTAATATCTCTTGTGATTTCTTTTTCATTTAAAAGTACACCTTTTAATTTTAACATTTGGGGGATTTTCCAGATAATTATTCATTGCAGATGTTTAGTTTAATTCTATTCTAATCAGAATGAATGTTGTCTATGATTTCAATAAGGTGAGGCTTCCATTACGGCCAAGAATATGGTTCTAGTTCCAATACTGTTTGAAAAGAATGTTAGCTGGATATACTACAAGTGTCCTAAGTGTCAACTAGAACAAGTTGTTTTGTTGTTCTTCAGGTCTTCTACACATTTATTTACTTACTTACTTATTTATTTATTTTTGTCTATTTGTCCTTCTGATTACTAAGAAAGAAATGTTCATAAAATAACTATACTTTTGGATTTATCTGTTTTTCATGTAAGTCCTTTCAGGTGTTGCTTCATTTTTTTTAACTCTGCTATGTTCGTACAGATGTACGTTTTTCTTCTTGTTAAATTGGCCCTTTTTTTATTATGAGGTGTGCTTTTTCATCCCTATTAGTATTACATGTTTGGTAAGTTACCTTCTCTGATACTAATATAACAAGTCTTGCTTTCTTTGAATTAGGAATTAATTTAATATTTTTCCATGCTTCAACTTTTACTTCATCTTTGTCATTTTATAAAATTGCAAATCTTGCAAAAAAGATACAGTCGGTATTGAATTTTAACCTGTTAGAAAACCTTTAACTTTTTATTTGCATGTTTATATAATCTAATTTTCTAATGATTGTATGACTGTACAATCTTGTGACATTTTTCTATTTGTATTTTTTGTTTCTTCTTCCTTTTTCCTTTACTTATTTTAAATTACACTTTTAATGATCCATTTAATCATTACTCATTTTATTAGATTTTTTTCAATGTTTGCTCTAGGTTTTACTACAAACATCTGTAACTTTTTAGTCTACCCAAAACTTCATGTATAGTGTTAGAGAAACACAGTATATACTTACATTTCCACTCCAAATATTCTATAATGGTTTTCATGCATTTTCATTCTATACATGTTATAAATGTCATCTTATCCTATTTTCTCAATAATCTTTAAAGTAGATTTAACATAAAATATGCGTATTACATTTTCCCACATATTTTCCATTTTTGAAAGTTTTTATATCTTCTACCACAGCTATTTTCCAGAATGTGTTTTTTTGTCTCTATTTTTTAGTAATTTTATTATGATGTATATTTATGTGGTTTTCTTTTTCTTCTGCTTGGATTTAGTTGACTTTCCTAAGTTTATGGGATATAGAATCCAACATATTTGAAAAATTTCTGGGCATTCTTTCTTTAAATAATTTACTACTTTTTCCTCTTCTCTTTCTCCTTTTAATAGTCCAGGTACATGTATATTTTTCTGCTTGATATTCTACTGGCCACAGAGGCTATATTCATTTATATTTAGTCCTTTTCTTTTCATGCTCCATTTGCATATAAATTCTATTGCTATTCTAGGTTCACTGGTCTTTTCTTCTACAAGTGTCTAATCTTCTTTTTAATACCATATAATGTATTTTTCATTTCACATATTCTCATTTTCATCTCTAAAAATTCCATTTGGTCTTTTTAATGCCTTCCATTTCATTCTCAATTATGTATATGTTTTCCTTTACATCTTTTAATCTATTTGCAAGATTTATTATGTCTATTCATTCCATCTTCCCCACAATTTTTGGGTTATTTCTACTGAGTGCTATTACTTTTATTTCTGTCTATGAGTCATATCTTCCTGCTTTTTTGATGTTGACAATATTTTACTGGATTCCAGATATTGAAACTTAACATTTTTGACCGAAAGGCATCTGTTGCGTTCCTTTGGTGAACATTAAGTTATATTCTAGTACGTGGTTCAATTACTTGCAGATGTGTTTGGTCTTTGTAAGTCTTCCTTTTAAAGTGTTTATTTTTATTTTAATAGTGATTCCATGGCAGCTTTTATTCTGGGTCAATTTAACCCTTTTCTGAAGGCATATTCCTGAGGCTGTATCCCATGCTCCATATAGAAAGATCCCTATACTCCAGGAACACAGATGATCCTCAGCCTTGTTTGATCTCTGAGATTTATTCATCCTACTCTTTTCTGGTGGTTCTTTGTCCATCCTTGAGGGTTTCCTCTCTCAGTTGTTTACATCAGTAGCTCAGCCAACACCTCCAGCTGCTCCTCTGGAAGATTTTTAGAGCTCTTTCACACACAGACAATGTGTGGCATTGTCTTCTTTTACTCTGTCAGGCAAATTCTCAGCCTCTCTGAGTTCTGATCTCTTTCTCCTCAACCCAGGTGAAACCCCATGGTTGTGTTTTATTCTATCTACTTGCACGGGGTCTGGAAACTACCTCCAAGCTATATGTTAGGCAAGTGTAGTGTCCAATCTGTTTCTCTTAGGTATCATACTCTTATAAAATTACTAAATCATTGCTTCCTATATTTTATCTAGTTTGCTTTGTTTATGGAGGGGGCCACTAATTCCTAAAGTGGTTAAGCATTCATGAGTGGAATCAGAAATTGTATTCAGTTCATCAGTTTCTAACAAGTAGTTTATTTAGAAATAAAAATATTTTTAATTAAAAATTCATCTAACCAGCCAAAGATGCAAGAGAAAACTAACTTTATAAAAATATTTGGATAAAATTAAATATTGTGTCATATTGTACCAAAGAGTGTTTCATCACTTTTATTTATATTAAGTAAATATTTTAATTAACACCTTCTCACTGTAATTTGCTTATAGCAAACAAACTATAATAAATGAATAACAGCACCCATGTAGACAATTTTCTTACTACTTTAGTTAGGCTGCATATATTCTCTCAAAATTATTTTTGCATGCAGGAGCATAGGGGAATTGCAAATGTATGTATTTCTATAGACATTACCCTAGTCTTATAATATCTATCTTTATTTCTGGATATGTACCAAAAATAATTTAGAAATAAAACATTTTTAAAAATTGGTAACCTCCAATAATATCAAAATTTTTATTTGTGGTTTGTGTATTTGTATGGACTTTAACATGGCTAAGTTTTTGAACAAAATGCTGTTTTGTTCCACTTGCCCTGTAAATATTTAAAAACACCTATTTTCTTTCAAAATGATAATTTGCCCTGTCCTAGTCCATTTGGGTTGTTATAAGAAAAATACTATAAACTAGATGGTTTAAAAACAACAAATATTTATTTCTCACCTGTTCTGGAGGTTGGAAGTCAAAACCATGGCACCTACAGATTTGGTGTCCCCTGAAGGCTCTCTGCCTAGAAGGCTGTCTTCACTTCTGTGTAACTTCACTGCAAAAGAACTTTCTCTGTTCTCTTTTATAAGAATGCTAATCTCATTCATGAGGGCTCTGCCCTTATGACCTAACCACCTCCCAAATGCTCTACTTCCTGTAACCATCACCTTGGGGGTTAGGATTTCAACAATATCGAATTCAGGGTGGACACAAATATTCGACCTGAGCAGTCTCTAGGAATATAACTTGAAACTAGCTCCTTTTAATATTGTTGTAAGCTTACGGTATACAGCCTGTTGATTGGATAAACATATATTACAAAATGATTACTACCATAGCATCAGCAAACACTTCCATCCTGTCACGTGATTACATTTCTTTTTGTAGTGAGAACATTTAAAGTTTACCCTTTAAGAAACTTTTAGGTATATAAGGCAATATTATTAGCTATCATTACCATGCTGTACATTAGATCACTAGAATTTATTAATCTCATAACTGGAAGTTTGTGCCTTTTGACTAATATCACTCCATTCTCCCACAGCCCCTAGGAATCTGCTTCTATGATAGTTCTGTTTTTTTTTTACTAAAAATAAAAATCATTGCAGAAATTTCTCGTTTTAGTTTTTAAGTTTTTATTTAAATTCTAGTTAGTTAACATACACTGTAATATTAGTTTCAGGAGTGCAAAGTAGTGATTCAACACTTCCATACAAACCCGGTGTTAATCACAAGTTCACTCTTTACTCACCATCACCTATTTAGCCCATCCCTCCCACCCACCTCCCCTTTGGTAACCATCAGTTGTTCTCTACGGTTAAGAGTCTATTTCTTGATTTGCCTCTCTTTCTCTCTCTCTCTTTTTTTTTCCTTTCACTCATTGGTTTTGTTTCTTAAATTTTACATATGTGTGAAACCATGTGGTATTTGTCTTCCTCTGATGGACTTATTTCACTTAGCATTATAATATCTAGCTCCATCCATGTCAAATGGCAAGATTTCATTTTTTTTTATGGCTAAGTCCCACTTTTGTTTTATTTTAAGTAATCACTTACTAATTAAAAAAAAAAAACTATCCAGCTTTATGGACATATTGAATGATTGAATGTAATCTATTATATCCCAGCAGACACAAAAAAATGTCTAGCTCCTCATTTATAAGAAAGAACTTCTGGTATACTACATTGCTAGCTATTAAGCATTTCAAATTTCAACATAATATTTAAAATTTTCTGGGTAACTAGTTTGTAAAAGGTTTAAGGATTTCCTTAAAACTTAGTTCTACTATTGTTATCTTTGCACCCCCTCCCCCCATATGGGCAATAGGATCTTCCTCCTTCTCAGATCCTAATGGAAATGTCTTTGTGGCAGCCTGCCCAGACAACACATAAAAAGGTGAAATTTATTACCTCTGCCAGGACTGTGTACTCCAGGAAGAAATGTTCTCTCACTGTTGAAGCAGGGATGACTGTTTCCACCACTGTGTTTCCAAAAAGTCATTTTATGACTAGTGTTCTCGCTTACTCAACTCCATTCTTTCTCATAATGAAAATACAATACATGACAGTTGAAGTGTCTAGATAATTTTTTTTGTTAAGATTTAGGAAAAACTGAACTGTCCCTTGTTATCTTCTTGTTCACGGTAGGCTAAAGAAATATATTTACAATGCCACAATGGGTGCTGATAGAATTCCTTATTATTTCAAAGGTGGCTCCCAAAGTTTTAGAAAGGAAACTGATGAAATAAAAGCACAGCTTGTGAAGAAAAAAGAAATAAAGCCTATACAAAAGCATCTCATGCACAATCTTTTTTTTTTTTTAACTTTGTGTGGTCTCTGCATTGTAGGTAAATATGCCTCCTAGTGGTTTTCTTTAGGTGTTCCAGCAGAGTATAAGTAAAATGCTCAAAATAGGTTTCTTCATTTATTGTCAGAGGTAGATAAAATGCTGACTTTTGCAATACATTCATAGAAATATCCAGAGACAAGCCAATAAACGGACTCTTAACTATAGAGAATAAACTGATGGTTACCAAGGGGAGGTGGGTAGGGAGAATGGGGGAAATACAGGGTGGGGATTAAAGGATATACTTATTATGATGACTAAAATAAAGTAAAATAATTTTTAAAAAGACAATTACAGTTAAAAAAAAAAAGGGAAATATCCATGGATCAAAATCTGATTAGTATTATGCAGAATAATAATAATGGAAGATACTTTTATCCTTTATTTAACTAATAATTTTGATCAATGTTATCATATCTCAGAAGTTTATGATTCAGACTACCTATGATTTCTCCTATAGATACAGATTTGAAGGACAAATATAGGAGAGGCTATCCTGGGGAAATGATCACGCTTTGTCTTATAATATGGTTCTATAGCCAAACTTTGAAGTCAAACCCATGACCCTAGTGAGCTAAGGTGAATCTTGGGAGACCCAAATGTTGTTTTTGCCTGAGCAAGGAAATCCTAAATTGCCTAGGATAAAAACAAGCTAAGATGACTCTGGTCCTGATCCTCTGGGCCCCATCCTAACCTGAAAGCCAATATGTAATTTCATTATGATTTTTTTCCTTGTTGTTCATAAAGAAGAAATTGAAAAAAGAAGCTGAAATGGTTACAACTCTGAAACAAGGAACATAAAAAGTTATATCATTAATTTTATTTGCTTTTTGGCTGTTGCTCATTAGAAAATAGATGTTCCTATGGAAAAAGAAATAATCTCTGCAAAATCAGTTGATGAAAATGAATTACTGCATTTCACAGATGTTTTCACTTTAAAATGGAATATTATGATGGTGCTAAAACTTTTTACCACCATTACTGTAATCTGCATGTCATTACCAGTGATGTTTATATTTTGAGAAGTTGAAATGTTTTTGAGCTCATCATAACCTAGTACTAATGATTCTCAGTACATCTGTGGAAAACCAACATCTAGGCAGTTTTCTCCAGCTCAATCATCTTTGATGAGTTTGCAGTGTCTTCCAAAATATTCAACTAAGATTTTGTATGTACTTAAAGATTCTGCTTTATGTATACACAATCTGAAACTTAAATGGAAGGTAACAAATCAAAATTATGTGGCAACATATGAATATACTTGAATTCTGGCATCTGTTCTAATAAAAGCATTTTAATGGACTCATGCTATATTTTCAGAATAGCCACATCATTTTAATTCTGAATTCATAGAGGACTGATGCTTTGTTTACAAATAATGAAGTGAATTAGCCTTAATTTAGACTCTGAGGTTTAGAAAAAAATCTAAATGCCGCAGGTGCCAATAAAAGAAGACTCTAAAGGAAACAGTTTCAAATGTAAAATATTTCAGGACAGAAATAATCAGAATTGATGTGGAAATTAAAGAGTGAAAACCAAAGGTAATAAACAATTAACAGATGCATTAAAAAAAAAAAAAAACATAAAGTGGAACCAAAGCTCTCAGTGCATAGTTGCATTATCTATTATCTTCAAAATAAGGATAATTTTCAAATGCCTTTGAACTGTTCTGAGTGCAACTACGTTTTTCATTTTCCTATTTTCCACATAATCATGAAAATATCTTAACCATCAACCATGTACATAACAGTAATGCTAAAATTATCCAAGCAGTAGCTTGCATCATGCAGCATTTCCTGTATAAACAAAGTTTCAATTGCATAAAGCTTCTACTTCAGTAATATATGTGTAATTGATTAGCTTCAAGCAAAATGAAATCTCTAACTTAAGCAAGTTAAATGTGAATTACTCTTCATGTAAAAAAAAAAAACAAACCAAGTCCAGAAGTAGGCAATCCAGGGCTAGTATGACTTCTGTTCAATGATGTGAAGGATCCAAGCTCATGTCTATATGCTCTATCCTCTGTATATTTTTTCCATTGTTTCTTAAGCTCACCTCATAACAAGTTGGTGAAGCAGCAACAATTCCAGATTTTCCGAAAGAAAGAAAGGGAAGAGTGCATGCCTTCGCTTTAAGACGATTTCCTAAAAGTCCAACATAGCATTTTCCCTTACATCTTATTTTTTAATGTTCATTTATTTTTGAGAAGACAGAGAATGTAAGCTGGAGAGGGGCAGAAAGAGGGGGAAAGAGGATCCCAAGCAGGCTCCCTGCTGACAGCAGCAAGGCCAATGAGAAGATGGAACTCATGAACCTCGAAATCACAAATGGGATATTCAACCAACGGAGCCACTCAGGTGCCCCTCCCTTACATTTTATAGGTCAGAATGTAATCTCATCATCACACTGAGCTGCAACCATTGGGGAACATGAAAGAATAAAAATTGGAGCTCTGATATTAAAGAGGAAAATGAACGGGATTGCAACTAATAGTTTCAGCGACAGACCATATACATACATACATATATACATTTTTTTCAGGGTCAAAATTCTGTGGCTGGGATATTTGTGTCCTGACTCAGTGGTTTCAGATCCAGAATCAAAGTCTAGAGTGTTATGATAACATGATAACATTGACTGTAGACTTACTGTAAGTGCCCAAATATTTTACTGCATGATGCTATTACTTTCACATATGTCAAGACCAAAACAGAAGACACAGAGGAACTTAATCTTTTGATATTCAGTATTCTCTGGTTTATTTAAAAATTTTAAATGTTTTATTTTACTTTTGAGAGGTGGGGGGAGGCAGAGAGAGGAAACACAGAATCCAAAGCAGGCTCCAGGCTCCAAGCTGACGGCACAAAGCCAACATGGGGCTCGAACCCACAGACTGTGAGATCATAACCTGAGCTGAAACTGGATGATTAACTGATTGAGCCACCCAGGCACCCCCTGTATTCTCTGGTTTAAATAAATATGGCTAATTTCTAACTAAGCAGACTCATTTATTTCTCATCTATTAATTGTGCTTTCTGTTGTAGTCAAACCTGACTTCTCTGATCTCTTTTTAACACCATTTCCTGTTATTCAAAATGTTTTTTTTTTTTTTTTTAAGAAATCTCTCTCTTGTTGCCTACCATCATTTATAATTTTGAGGTTCAGCTCACATATTATTTCAAAACCTTCTTGGAAACCAGTGAACAATGTTTAAAAATAGGGTCTTTAAAAATCAGTCATTCTTGCCTCAAGATCTGCCTCTATCCTAAACTAGCTGTGTTATCTTTCATAAAAACTTCAACCCTCATTTTCCTGCATCTGTAATGTGCAGTAATAATAGTACTTGCTATTTAATATAATTGCAAAGTTTAACCAAAACAATGCATTTAAAGTAGTTTAAAGTTGTCAGTTATATAAGTTCTAAATATATTTACATTGCTATTACTCTTAATGATTCATCCTTCATTGATTCACCTCTATGATTCCCTACAGAATTTATAACTAGGATTACATAATTTCAGTGTACTTTAAATTGTGATGAATTTATGACGACCCATATATTAATCTGTTCAGTAGTTTATCTTTACAAATAGGTTTAATGCAGTATAGCACTTCTCACTATATCTAGCAAATCATTCAATATACTGGGATTTATTCTGTGAGACTATACGTTTTGGCACTTATGATATTTATGAATGTTTTATTTGAGATTATATAGATGAATATTACACAATTTCTGACATCAAGGAGCTCATGATATGTGGAGGTGATGAGAAACAAAATTAAACAAACAGGTAGTAAACTCTTGGACGGTGGTCTTAACAATATATTTTTTTAAATCTGTCACATCAGGCAAAGACAACAAAACAAAAATATATACTCAGGATTACATCAAACTAAAAAGCTTTTGTTTTTTTTTTTTGTAAATTAATGTTTATTTGTTTTTGAGAAAGATAGAGAGAGTGTGTGTGACAGTAGGGGAGGGCTAGAGACAGAGGGAGACATAGAATCTGAAGCAGGATCCTGGTTCTGAGCTGTCAGTAGAGTTCCATGCTGTGATTGAACTCCTGAATCATGAGACCTTGACCTGAGCCAAAGTTGAACGCTTAAATGACTGAGACAACCAAGTGCCCCTAAAAACTTTTTCCACAGCAAATAAAACAAACAAAAAACCAAAGAGACAACCTACTGAATGGGAGAAGATATTTTCAAATGATATATCCAACAAGGGGTTAATATCCAAAATATATAATGAAGTCATATACCTCAGCAACAAAATAATCCCAAACAATCCAATTAAAAAATGGGCAGAGGACCTGAATAGACCTTTTTCTAAAAAAGATATATAGATAGTCAAGAGATACATGAAAAGGTGCTCAACATCAATTATTTATGAGGGAAACACAAACCAAAACCACAGTGAGAGAACACCTCACACTAGCAGAATGGCTAATACCAGAAAGACAAGAAATAACAAATGTTGGCAAGGATGTGGAGAAAACAGAAGGCTTGGGTAAACTGGTAGGAATGTAAACTGATAATGCACTAAGGAAAACAGCATGGATGCTCTTCAAAAAAATTAAAACTAAAAAAACAAAACAAAACAAAAAAAACACTATGATCCAGCAAGTCCACTTCTGGATATCTCTCTGAAGAAAATGGAAACACTAATTTGAGAAGATATGTACACTCCTGTGTTCATTGCAGCATCAATATGTTTGCTTTCTGTGTGATTATATAAAAGTAGTACTTTTTTCCATTGAATACTCTTTCCTGTCTTGTCAAAGATTAGTTAGACAGTCTCTTTAACAGATGGTTCTGGGAGAATTGGACAATATGCAGAAGAATGAAGCTAGACCACTTTCTTACACCATACACAAAAATAAACCTCAAATTGATGAGGGACCTGAATGTGAGACAAGAAAGCATCAAAACCCTAGAGGAGAAAGCAGGAAACAACTTCCTGGACTTCAACCACAGTAATTTCTTACTGGACACATCTCCAAAGGCAAGGGAATGAAGGGCAAAAATGAACTATTGGGACCTCATCAAGGTAAAAAGCTTCTGCATGGCAAAGGAAACAATCAACAAAACTAATAGGCAACTGATGGAATGGGAAAAGATAGTTGTAAATGACATATCAGATAAAGGGTTTATATCCAAAATCTATAAGGAAGTCACCAAACTCCACATCCGAAAAACAAATAATCCAGTGAAGAAATGGGCAGAAGACATGAACAGACACTTCTCCAAAGAGGACATCCAGATGGCCAACAGACACATGAAACGATGCTCAGAGTCCTTTCTCTTCAGGGAAATACAAATCAAAACCACACAGAGATAACATCTCACGCCAGTCAGAGTGGCTAAAATGAAAAATCAGGGACTATAGATGCTGGTGATAATGTGGAGAAACGGGCACCCTCCTACATTATTGGTGGGAATGTAAACTGGTGAAGCCCCTCTGGGAAACAGTGTGAAGATTCCTCAAAAAATTAACAACAGAACCCCCCTATGACCCAGCAATAGCACTGCTAGGAATTTACCCAAGGGATACAGGGGTGCTGATGCATAGGAGCACATGGACCCCAATGTTCATAGCAGCACTCTCCACAATAGCCAAAACATGGAAAGAGCCTAAATGTCCATCAACTGACGAATGGATCAAGAAGATGTGGTTTATCTGTACAATGGAATACTACATGGCAATGAGAAAGAATGAAATCCAACATGGATGGAACCTGAGGGTGTTATGCTAAGGGAAATAAGTCAGGCAGAGAAGGACAAGTACCATATGTTTTCACTCATATGTGAAACAGGAGAAACTTAACAGAGTTCCATGGGGGAGGGGAAGGGGAAAAACAGTTGGGGAAAGGGAGGGAGGCAAATTTAAGAGACTCTTAAATTCTAAGAACAAACAGGATTGATGAGGGTATAGGAGAGGGGAAAAGGGGTGATGGGCATAAAGGAGGGCATTTGTTGGGATGAGCACTGAGTGTTATATGGAAACCACTTGACAACAAACTATAAAAAATGTCCTACAAAAAGTAAAATAAAAAATAAATAAAAGTAGTACTGACATTAGCAAGGACTACCAGCTACTGCTGGATTAGCATTTTTTGGTAATTGGACTCACCACAAACCAACCTGTTTGGGCTCCTGATTATCTACATCCTTGCAATGTTGAGTACAGTATTTGTTGTTAAATTTAAAGGAAATTTCAAAAGTCATATGCACTACTGCTCTCTCTGAAGAATCCATTTAACAACCACTGAAATCATGGCCACACCAGACTTTTTTTTTTTTAAAGGGAAGTACACCTAATTGTAACATATTTTCCCCCAAACACTATGTGCCTCAACTGTCAATCAGATAGACTCCTTATCAGTGAATCTGATGAAATATATAAAGCTTTTCAAAAAAGTATTTGATTGACAGGAAAGTTTGTTATACGTAAATCTGACACTATAGTTGAATAACAAGGGTTTTGACTGACAGGTTAACAACTGAACTACCCACCTTTACTCTTGTTGCTCTCTAACATTCCCAAAATTGAATAAAGGATCCCAAGATTCTAATGCCTACAGGAGAAAAAGAAGGTAAGCTTTATTTCTTTTTCTTTTTTTTTTTTGAGAAAGATAATAGATTAAAATCAGAATAAAAAGTAGATAAAAATTGTAAGATTTAGAAAGACTATTTTGATCAGTGTAATGTGGAAAATTAATTTTATATTTAAGATTTTTAAGAGTCAGAAAAAACACATAATGCAATAAATTATTGCATTATAAAAGCTAAAGAAAAAAAAACAAAACAAAACTAACACGAAAACCCTGTCAAATAAATGAAAAATAATAGTGGTGATACTATTTAGATTTTAATATGATGATTTATTTCTATGATTTATTAGTAATTGCCTGATTTTAATTATGCTTAAAATTTTGGTTATAAAATATTGTAAACATTTATGGGAAAAATAAGTAGCAACTGCACCTATACTATTTCCAGTACTGTAAATTCAATTTAAACATAGGTGTGTGAATTTTTTAATTTAGTTTCATTACAGATAGAATGAGAATAAGGTTTCCTTTTACATTCAGTTATGTTTCAAAATAAGAATAAATACATTATTCATTAAAGTAAATTTCATAACTATTATGATTCTTTTTAAACTCTGCAACACAATGATTTCATTTTAATCAACAATTAATTGTGTGTCTGTTTGACATGACTCAATTGACTGGTACAAACCTCTTATGCCAATGGATAAGCCATTTTATGGCAAAACTTGTAAGAATGAATATGTTTAGAAAGAAAAAAAAATGGTGGGGCGCCTGGATGGCTCAGTGGTTTAGTGTATTGATCTCAGTAAAGACTCTTGATCTCAGTTCAGGTTGTGATCTCATGGTTCATGAGACTGGGCCCTGCTTCAGGGCTCTGCAATGATGGTGCAGAGCCTGCTTGGGATTCTCTCTCCTCTCTCTGCCCTTCCCCAGCTGGTGCTGTCTCTGTCTCTGTCTCTGTCTCTCTCTCTCTCAAAAAAAAAAAAAAAAAATATATATATATATATAAATACATTTTTAAAAAGTTTTATAGGAAAGAAAAAAAATCCAAAGAAACAAAGTTACTCTTCAAAATAAGAAGCCAAAGATAAAACTGCTTTGCAGACATAGTGCTAAAAAATAATATTAAAATTTATAGGGGCGCCTGGGTGGCTTAGTCGGTTGAGCGGCCGACTTTCGCTTAGGTCATGATCTCGCGGTTCGTGGGTTGGAGCCCCGCGTCGGGCTCTGTGCTGTCAGCTCAGAGCCTGGAGCCTATTTTGGAGTCTGTGTCTCCCTCTCTCTCTGACCCTTCCCTGCTCACGCTGTCTCTCTCTCTCTCTCTCCTAGAAATAAATAAAAATATTTTTTAAAAAAGTTATATTTTAAAAAATAATGAAATAACATTTCATTGAATCTTTTGTTAAAAAAAGAAAATTGAATTAAGTTTTTGTTTTTTTTTCATCATAAGGCACTGTGTTTATTTTATTCTGTTAATGTTTATTTATTTTTTAGAAAAAGACAAAGCACGAGTTGGGGAGGAACAGAGAGAGGGAGACAGAATCCAAAGCAGCATCCAGGTTCTAAGGTATCAGTACAGAGGCAGGGCTCAAACTGACAAACAGCAATGTCATGACCTGAGCCAAAGTCGGAAGCCCAACTGACTAAGGCACCCAGGTGCCCAGGCACTTGTGTTTTCTGTTGTTGCAGTAGTGGAATTTATTGGAAAAGCATTAGGGAGTCTGAGACATTTTGCATCCCCTAAGATCAATTCAATCTGTAACAGTAAACCCTAAATAACAACGGCTTATTTAAAAGAAAAATCAGGAGTTTCCCTCTGCCTCTGAGAAACTTGTGTCACTGTTGTACTTAAGAACTATACTACCATAAAGAACTAATAATGCTGGCTCAAATTCTCTGTCTTCTAAACATGGGCATCCCCAACAATCTCATTTCCTCATCATTCCTGTTGCTTTATTCTGATGGACACATGTTTATAATTGCAATTCTTATATTTTGGCACTAAGAACTAATAAATAACAAAAACAAGGATAAGCTTAAGTATTTTATGCCAGGCACTGTTTTAAGCAGTGGTAATTCAGAGGGAAAGAAAACAACCACATCTCTGCTATTATGGACCTTATATTCTACTGGGCAAAGTCAACCATAAACCAAAAATAAGTAATATTTTCCTTCATTTTATATAGTGAAGTAGGTTCTGGAAGTAAAACCAGTGGAAGTATTTATAGATAGAATTCTATTTATAGATAGAATTAATATCATTTTGAACTGGTGATTATTGAGTAGACAAAAGAATGAAGAGAGGGAGATGGGTATGTGAGTTACAAGAAAGGTCATTCTAGGAGACAGAGGTTCTCGATCAGGAATATCCTAGGAAGATTGGTAACTAGAAAAGAAAAGTGTGTGTGTGTGTGTGTGTGTGTGTGTGTGTGTGTGCATGTGCGTGCGCATGCATGTGTTTTTGACGGTGTGCATGGGGGTGGAGGGAACTGGATTACATCAGGTCTTCAGGTCATGAGAAATGTAGAAAACAAAATGAAGGAGAAGAATAAGTAAAAGCCAGGAAACAGGTTAGAAGGGCCTGTATCAAAAACAATGGAGGGGAGAGACGGTAGTACTATGTCCCAGAGCAGCAATGTGAGAGGTTTGTTAAGAAATATTCAGGATTGAGATAATTTGGAAAAAACAAAAAGACTGACTTGATTTTGACTGTGAGAGAGGACTAATCATCAGTAGTTTTTCTGGGCACCTGGGTGGCTCATTCTGTTAAGCTTCAGATTCTGGATCTCGGTTCAGGTGATGCTCTCACGGTTCATGAGTTCCAGCCCCAAGTTGAGCACTGTGTTGACAGTGTGAAACTTGCTTGGGATTCTCTCTCTCTGTGCTTCCCCTGCTCCTACTGTCTCCCTCTCTCACTAAATAAACTTAAAAAATTCCTTTTATAATTCATCAGTAGTTTTTCATATATCCTTACCAAAAAAACAACTAAATAGCTTTCTGTTGCATAGACACATAGTTTGAATAATTAAAAATGTAGAATTTGACAGACGTTATATACACTTGCTGTTTTAAAGCATCTTTAAAAGTAACTTCGATATTTCCTTTTCAAAATTCTAAAAGAAACTAATTTTTTTAAAAATGGACTTTTTACATTCCATTTTGATTTGATAATGTTTCTAATATAACTACTATCCAATTTTATCTGTACAACTTATACAGGCAGAAAAAAAAAATTTCCCTCTAAATTTCAAGAATATAATGGACAGGATTTTTGCCTAGTTGTTTTATTTATAATAAGATGAGTGAGTCATCAAATTTAATGAATCAAATATCCTATAGTTGATGAGTATTTTCAAATATAATTTCCATTGACAATACAGTCTCAATTTTAAGTGAACAAGTACTATACACTTTACCACAAACATGTTTTACAAACGTAATTTCATATAACAAACATTTCTAGTGTCAGATTTATAAAAAAAATGAATATTACCAAAAACAGGATTCAATGTTTTCTATTAAACAGACTTAGAACAAAATTCAACATTATAAGACTCAGAACAACTCTGAAGCTCTAACTTGAATTTCCTGGAAACAGTTAGCTAATAAACACCAGTCTTAATTCTTATTTTTCTCCAAACAAAGGCAAAGGGATGCCATATTTTTGCAGTGCAAAAGGCCTTCTTAACAGCTTCGTTTAACTTCTTTTTCAAGATTTCCTCATTTACTATGAGTTGAAACTTATTGTCCCTGGAGTCAACAAAATTTTAATTAATGCTGAAACAAGGAATCTGACCTGTATAGTAATTTATTTCCACATAATGAATTCATCTTTGAGTTCAAAACCATAAATAGAAGAGAAGGTGAAGCGGATATTAATCAAATAGAAAAAAGTAATGGAAAATAGAACCATGTTCTCAGTAGTTATATTCACCATTTTTGTAGTTACTGAGAGATACTCAAAATTATGTTTCATAAAAAGTGTCTTGAAAACATTTGTGTTTAATATAGAAAGGATAAATCTCAATCCACAAAGAGAGGAATAAAGGAAATAGAATATTCTTTAATTTTTAACATGTCTTTGTTATTTCTATTTGGAGCCTGCCATTAAATCATTAAGACTCAGAGACTTAATGTCAGTCAATGAGGAATCCTTACATTTCTCTGTGTACATTTTTCAAATACATGGACACCGATATCCTGCCAAAGAATTGGGCGAGAGTCTTTTTGGCTCATCAACCATCTCTCCATGTATGTGGGCATTGAGAAGTCGTATATTTCATTTGTTCTGGTTCCTTCAGAAAACTCTGGTATAAACACAATGAAATCTTCAAGCAACACATACAAGTTTGCCTGTTGTTTCCATAATTCTCAGAAATTTATAACTCTCACTCTTTTGCTTAATCATGATTCCATTTATACTGTCACCATGGAATTATGCTGTTGTGTCTAATTTCCTAATATAGTATAAGGGGAAAAACAGTTTCACACAATAGTCTTTTTTCCCCATCCACCTATCCATAATTTGAAGATAAACCTATAATACCTGTCTTTGTTATCTAAGGACACAACTTGAAAAAAAAAATTCTCAAGTGATGAGTGTTAATAGTTCCTTTAGTATCTGAGAATCACAAAGAGAAATTTTTCTCATTTTTCCCCACTGCTAATTTTAGCTAGAACCTTTAAAATCACAGCCATCAACTGATCCTTCTTGACAAGATTTTGCACCGGGGTCACAATTTCCCTCCTCATTCTTATTCTCTAGTTACTTCAATGTGTATGCTGGTGGCCCTTACAGTCCCTGAAAAGAGTAGTTCTGTAGCCTATTCCTCAATCTCCACAGCCCTAATGAATTGAATCTGATCACCATTCTGAACTACTCCAACCTCCAAAATTATAAATTCACTCTTGCATGTTAGGCTATCTTTACAGGGAACTACATTCACCATAAAATCTTTAATTATAATCTCTATATGAATAATGCTAAAACAGGGGCGCTTGCATGGCTCAGTTAGTTAAGCATCTGACTCTTGATTTTGACTCAGGTCATGGTCTCATGGTTTGTGAATTTGAGCCCCAAGTCTGGCTCTGCATCGATAGCAATGAAACCTCTTTGGGATTCTCTCTCTCCCTCTCTCTCGCTGACCCTCCCCTGATCACGTGTGCTCTCTCTCTCTCTCTCTCTCTCTCAAAAGAACTAAATAAATACTAAAAATTTTTCTTCAAAAATCTTTGAAGAGTAAAAAAAAAAAAAAAAGAATAATGCTAAAACCTACATATTGGTTCTTATCCTTTCTCTTCAATCAAGACATCTATTTTCTGGATTTATCAGAGATGACACTGATAATATAAATCACAATTGATTACCTTATCAAAATATCTTCTAAAAAAAATCCTTCTCTGTTTCCTGTATTAGTTAAGTTTCCTACTATACTTTCAGCCACAGGAGAAAAAACTTTTTAAAATACCTTTAACTTTCAGGGGCGCCTGGGTGGCTTAGTCAGTTAAGCGTCCGACTTTCGCTTAGGTCATGATCTCGCGGTTCGTGGGTTCGAGCCCCGCATAGGGCTCTGTGCTGACTGCCAGCTCAGAGCCTGGAGCCTGATTCAGTCTGTAACTCCCTCTCTCTCTGACCCTCCCCTGCTCACGCTGTCTCTCTCTCTCTCTCCTAGAAATAAATAAAACATTAAAAAAAATAAAGAAATAAAATAAAATACCTTTAACTTTCAATGTACTTTTCAGATTTTTCTCTATGTTTCCAAGGACAAAACTGAATTTTTACTCTATATTTTTTACTAATTCGAGATCTCATTTCCCCTAACGCAGAAAATGACAAGCATTTTCTAATTTTTCATCTATTTTTGTCTCTCTTTTCAATACATTATCTCACACATTTTGTTATCATGGTTGTTTCTCAAACAGCTAGATCTCATCATACCACTCTAAAGAAGACAATGAACCTTCCCTTACCATTAGAATAGATTAAATTCTTTATGAGATTCAAAGCATTCATGAATCTATATCCTTCATTAATGCACAATAACATCAAAATCCTAGAATACTTCTCTTAATACTTTATTTTCTAAGCTTCATACATCTATTTCTGATCCTCAACTAGACTACTAGTTCCTTGTCCCAAAACACTGTCATAGAACATCTCAATTAGTAATTTTATCACCTTGAATTAGACACAAAAGAATATGTGCACATGTACATACACACAACTCACACACGTGCATGTGCGCGCACGCACACACACACACACACACACACACACACAGTTGTTCTTTTGAAAATAATAACGGGAGCACCTGGATGGCTCGGTCGGTTAAGCATCTGACTCTTGATCTCAGCTCAGGTCTTGATCTCAGGGTTGTGAGTTCAAGTTCCAAGTTGGGCTCCACACTGGGCATAAAGCCTATTTAAAAATTTAAAAAATAATAAAAAATATTGTATGATCCAATAATTCCACTACTGGGCATTTACTCTCCCAAAACTAAAACATCAATTTGAAAAGATATGTGCACCCCTATGTTTATTGAAGAATTATCTACAATAGCCAAGATGTGGAAGCAACATAAATGTGCAGTTACAGATGAATATGTGTGTGTACACACACACACACACACACACCACACACACACACACACACACCCCAGAATATTACACAGCCATAAAAAAGCATGAGATCATACCAATTTTAACAACATGGATGGACTCAAATGATATTGTGCTAAGTAAAATGAAAGGTAGTATGCTAAGTGAAGGGTAGGAAGGGTAGTGTGTTAAGTCAGACAGAGAAAGACAAATACCATATGATTTCATTCACATGTGAAATCTTAAAAAAGCAAACAAATGAATAAACAAACAAATGAAAAGCAGAATCAGACCTGTAAATAGGGAACAAACTGATGGTTGCCAGAGGGCAAGGGTGTGAGGAGATGAGCAAAATGGGTGAAGGAGCATGGGAGATACAGGCTTGCAGTTACAGAATGAATCATTGTTGAAATGAAAGGCATAGCAAGGGAATATTGTCAATGATATTATAATAATACCATCTTATAGTAACAGTAGCTACGTTGTGGTGTGCATAGCATAATGTACAAATGTGTCAAGTTACTATGTTGTACACCTGAAACTAAGGAACCATTGTGTGTCAATAGACTCAAAAAATAAAACAATAAAAATAAAAAGTAAAAAATGGTCTTTTGGGCTTCTAAATAAGTCTAAGTTACAGACTATTACATATACCTACACAGTTTAAAATAACTAAACACTTTTAATACAAGCTAATTAAGGCGAAAAAACACAGCCTTATAATATAGGTGTCACAGAGAAAAAACGTAAAAAAAATTGAGCTGCTGGCTCAGTTTCCTTATGCTCCAACCTCTGGTCACAGATATACTTTATAGCTGGGCATCTGGGCTGCAGGGATGGCATGGGCCCACCCTAACTAAAGCTGCAGTGCTACAGCTCTATGGCTCCTTCTAGAATATGACCAAGTTCTAGAGTTGCCTCAAAGATTGCTGTTGGGGCTGAGGTTTTAGGGATGGGCAGGCAAAGAAAAGGGAGCTCCAGGAAATATCATAGCAAGATGCATGCTATGAAAAGTTCAAGGGCCATCCTGAGACTAAAACTCAAAACCTTCTTAGATTCCTCTTCTTTTTCTAATTTTACTGCACCACCACAAGTCTACACATAAAGTTAGTACTTCCCAAAATCCCTTACAGAAGAGTGCAAGTCAAATTATTATTGTTTCAAATATTGTATCATATTTAGGGGCATATTAATCAAGACATTCTTTTCTGTTGGCTCATATGATTTCATAAGCCAAACATACTGAAATTGTAAACATAGGGGCAGTTTTCAGGATTTAATTCCTTGGGAGAAATTCGTATCAACAGGCCACAGGACAAAAAAAAGAAATTTTACTAACTTTTCGCTTGTATTGTCTCTCTTCCAGTGGCTGAAATAAATGAACAAAGAAACACATAAATAAATAAAACTAAGAAATATTATAGAGACATACAATATTATTGTGTACTTGGAGAAGCATAGATTAAAATTCAATAGATTAAAACATTTGAATCGTTAAATTATGTTGCAATCAATTTGGAGACAATCAAAAGACTACCTCTGTCAAGAGTCCACACCCTGTGAAACAGAGGTTTCACACTGAAATTAAAACTGTACAGCTTTAATTTATCATTCAATGAGAAAATAAATGGTTACTTATCTCTGACAGTAGGATAAGCAAGGATGCACAAAATTTGTATGTGAATTAAACTTTACCAAATCTCTGTAACATATTTTAAGCTGATCTTCTTGACTTCTTTCCCATTTTGATGTATGACTGAATATACACATATACTATATATGG
This sequence comes from Hyaena hyaena, assembly GCF_003009895.1. NCBI lineage: Eukaryota > Metazoa > Chordata > Mammalia > Carnivora > Hyaenidae > Hyaena > Hyaena hyaena. The sequence continues at coordinate 183,249 of NW_024081598.1, forward strand.
TACATAGTATACACGTGTCACATACATAGCTCAGTGTGTTATGTATGTGCCTATAAATATACTGTGCAGTATATAGACAGAATGATAGATACAGAGAAAGATATGAGATAGGGGTTTATCCGCTGGGGAGACTACATGTTCTAATACTTGAAAAAACAAAAATACTATAAAGAATAAAAAGGTAGATTGTTATAATTCTTTTTATATGAAACCGCATATCCAGTATGTCATGAGGAATTTACCATTTGTAAATTTTCTTACATTTGTAAATTTTTTTACATATGTAAAATGCCACCAGCCATATATGGCAATTTAAATTTAATTTAAATTCATTAAAGTTCACAAATATTTAAAAATTCAGTTTCTCGGTCACTGTACCAACATTTCAGATGCTCCAAAGCCCCAGGTGACTCGTGGCTACAATACTGCAGAGCCACGGACAACACTGTAAAGCTTGCAGATCCTAAAAAATTCCCCAAAGCACCTTGAATTATTGCATTTGAAACAAGTTTTTTTCCCTTAAAAAGACCTGCATAGGGAAATCTTTCTAATCATTCTAGTAGGAAAAACACAAACTTTATTTATTCAGTCAAATAAAATCTTCACTAATTTTCAGGTCTTCTCATACATTTGGTAACCATACTTCACAGAGACATACAGGCTTACAAGGAAAGTAATGCCTTGTTCAAAATTGAACAAGCTATGAAAAAGCTCAAAGATAAGAAAGAACAAGAAGACTCTGATGAGCACAAATATTCTTCATTAGTTAAAACTTTTAAAAATGTGTTAATGACTTAGAAATACCTGAAGATCTTCCCATAGTTTAAAAATGATATGACTAAGCAGCATTTGCATGTTTATAAGATGTTTGTAAAACTGGCTACTTTTTGATATTTCAAATGCCATAGGACTGGGCCACTTAAAAGACTTAACTAACTGGATAAATTAGTAAATTATTATGATCTATAACCTTCATTAACATCACAAATCACTGTCACATTCTAATTAATTTTAGTAATTGTATTTTTAAAACTAACAATTATAGAGTACATTTACTACATACTTCCTATGTAGATTATCTCATTTAGACCTCATTAGAACCCTATATTTATTATCTATTTTCTGATGCAGAAATCAAGACTCAGGGCATTTAGTTAACTTGCTTAAGATCACACTTGTAGAAAGTGATGCAGCAAGATTCTGAAATGGAGCTTATTATCTCAAAGGGGTCTAACTTGAAACTTTCATGATAAGACTGATGCCTCATTTATTTATTCGAGAAAGATTTTTTAAGCATCTATTTTGTGTCTTGTGTGTGTATGTATATGCTTATACCACCATTTTTTTTTTTTTTTACCCTGGAGAGTATAAGAGAAGACAAAATACACACACACAGTACATATACTTTTGAAACCAAATTGAAGCTTTATATCACTCTTTTAAATTTATGAGGGTGATATAAATATAAATTATAAAATTTAATGCTTCAATAAAATGTTTAGGGTCTTGAATATGTGAGTCCCAGGAATTACATGGCATGGTTATAACACAATCGCTTTGTATATAATTTTGTTTAAAATCTGGTAACCAATGAGGAAAGAGGTAGATCACAAGCAAATGAAATTTTATCTTTCATAATAATAAACAAGTAATAAGTGAATCTTTGAAAAAATATTTTCAAAAACAACTAATTATAAATATCTTATTTCACAAGATATCACCTCGTGACAGTAAAATTCTGTCACTTAAAAGGGAATTCTTGATTCCAAACTGAAAGCCTACTACCTAATATTTAGTGTGCATGTGACATGTTTGTGAAGACTTAGCTACCTGAATAATGTATTTAATCAGGAAACTTAAATGCAATGTGTTTTTCAATGTCTGCTGATTAGAAAAATCATTATCAGCTCCCTAAAATTTAAAACTAAGTGCTAATAGTATGCATACTGTTCATTTAGAGTTTAGATTTAAGTTGAAATGAAAGCTGAATATAAAAACTCTGGTATATTTCTGGGCTTAACTCATAATGCATTCCTCGAACTCTATAAACAGCAGTGAATAAGAGATATCTTCAAATTAATGAAAATAATATGCAAATTTTAATCATAGATTTTAGAGGAATAAAATCATTTTTGACAAACCTCTTTTCTCCTTTTCAAATGCACAGTTAAAAGAAGCCCTCATAAATATATAATAAATATGAAATTCAGCATATAGACTTGTTCCACAGAATAACATGATAACACGTGTCCTAAAACACTATGCTTACAGAGAAAAGAGGGGAAAAAATTGCAACATGTCCCTACCAGTCAGATTATTTGAACTGCAATTCATTCTTTTCTCATTCCTAAGACATTCTCCTCCTAAAATCAGTGTCAAGGATAAGAGACTGAAAATGTTGCTGAATATTGTTCAAATATTTCAGATTATGCAATGTTGCCCCTATTTACTGATATAACTGCCATGGTTGTTGTCAAGATGCCTAACGTGTATTTACCTCCAGAAAAAGCTGTTTTTTCTGAATGATTTATTCATCTTTTATAGGAGAGAGCACTTTATTCTCAGCGTGCATTCTAAGAAATCCTAGCAAAAGCTACTCCCCATAAATAATTCACTTGGTAGAGGTAGATCTTTCCTAGGAAAGTAAAAACCTCAGAGCTGCAACTTCCCCAGTTTGAGATTATGGTCCTTATATCTTTGGGGTGACCTCCCTTGAACCTCCCATAGACAAACACACATACTTCCTATCTGAACTTTCCAGGCTGTGTCTACTTCTCTCGTCAGTATGAGTAATGAATTCTTTGTTTCTGTGAAGATTTACCACGTACCTACTCTGTTCCAGGCACTGTGCTGGGAACAGCACATATAATGGTAAACCCTGCCCTAAGAAAGATTCGTTCAAAGGACAGAAACTGTACTCAAATAAAGGCACAATTTACAGGGGCACTTGTTTGCTTAGAGATTGTTCATATTCTCTTCATTCAGAAAAACTTTGCAGCACTTGGAAAGTTCTGAATAACCCTCCTAGAATTGGATGGGAGACAGAGAAGAAATAAATCCTAGTGACATTGTTGAGCTTCATCTGAAGTGTAATATCTATTTTTCCCTGTTTCTTAAAGCTCAAACTTTAGTACTGTCAACATAAAAAAGAAAAAAAAAAACTAGCCAAATCTTTCAGAATGTTAATCCTCTGTAAAGTGAAATGGATTGAGGATGGATTCTGGTGTGCTGGCCAACTAGAGCAATTCACATAGTACCCTTCCCTCAATTCTTCCTATAAGTTGGTGCATTCTGACTGGAAATCCACATATGGAACCCGTTGTCTATATATACAATGCACAATGTATACTTCTTCCAGACTACACAAGTAACTATTAAAGCCTTTTTAGAAATGGCTGGCAAAATCTTGTCTTAGCATATATATGACACCAAGATTTCTACTTTCTGAATGCAAAGGCAAAAATTCTTAATCACTAGCCCTTTAAGCCATGCAACTGCATGTTCTTTCAAGTAAAAAGTGCATGGATTTTAAACAATTTTCATAGTGAAATATACATGATCAAGTTTCCTCCAGCCTCTGTTCCCTCAGTTTTACATTTACAAACCAGGGATAACATTTTGTAAAATAACACAATCCATATAAAACACTTGAAGCCATATCTTGCACACAGTAAATATCCAATTATGTTGTTGGATTGATATTAACTGCATATTAATTGATCTATAACAAAATACTGTGTACACGAATTCTAAAGTTTTGCTGCTATGAATAGTTCTCAAATATACTAAATCAACTAAACTTACTTTTTAGAAATGCACCTTTTAAAATTCCCAGACGTCCCTTAAAGACAACAGATATTTAACAAGTAACCAGATAATATATTCTTAAAATGTCAACTATATTATTGCAATATGTATTGGTAGCATAACATATAACACATTGTCTTTTATATATACTCATGGCTACCTTTTATGGGAAAACGACTATTGTACATTTTAAGCTTCACTCCTTTTCTTTTCATTTGACTTGTCTAGAATTTCTCAGGATAATTCTTTAAATGTCTTAAAAAAGCAACTCTATTCTACCTTGAAATTACTTTAGCATCCTGGTCAGCAATGACATGCCTTCAGCATCTATAAAGTCCCTCACAGCACCTTCACTTACATTTATTTGATGGCCAGCTTTTCCAGTACTATGATAAGTGCTGGAAATACAAAGGTGAATCAATCTTCTCCCTGCTGTAAGGACCCAACTTCCCCCAGGCAGATACTTTTGAAAGATGATCTACAATAAAAGAAGGGAAGTCCTGATTAGTATCACAAAAGAAGTGCTCAGAATATAGAACATAATTAAATCCACCTGATTAAGGTCACTTTATAATGAGATAGAATTGGACATGTGCTCAGAAGAGATCAGCTAAAGGGAGAATATTTGAGGCTGATGGAACAAACAGCCCAGGAGAGGTAAGAAGATGTAAAAGACTGTGCTGGTGACTGGAAGAATGGTGAGTGCTTCCATTCAGATCAGTGTTGAGCATCTTGCAGAAGAGAATAAAACTGAAGCACGAGTCAAAATTAAGTGTGGATTCTGTAAGGAAAGGGCAGCATTTGTAAAAAGTATTTTATGTCAATGAACAGGGAGTAAACCATAGCATAGATAGCATGAGGTGATAATGGAGATATGGAAACCACATAGGAAACAGTTTAAAAATTACACACGGATGGATACACTAGTGATGGAAACTGAGGAAAATAGGGGATTAATGAGTGAGAAACAGGGGAAGATTTTACTAGATGTGGAGCCATACTGAAGCTTGCAGTGAAAGAAAAAGGAGAGATGTAAACATAAGCGAAATGAAAATTGCAGGAGATTGAAATGATTTGGGATAGGAAGTTTAGTTCTACATATCTTGTATAATATGCAAAATTCACAGAGTCACAGATCAGATAATATGCAATAACACTATTTCCATAATAAGCCTTTTATTTTAATGTGTCCCATCTTCATTCTATAGTAGAGAAAAGCTTTCAGATACAATAGTTTATTCTGTCTAAAACAATATGCCGTTTAAGACAACATTCAACTAAATTTATGTGAAAGTATCGCAGAACATCTCCAATCTTCTTTATTCAAACATTTTTGTCTCCCCTTTATGTTAGCTCAATTTCTATTTTTAACAGAGTTTATATGTGTTGATATTCCCATAATATCAAGACATACAGGAAGAATGAATTGGCATATACGCACATAAATTTTAGGGAGGTTTAAACACATAGTGCTTTTATTTAGCACATGGGAAGCTCAGAAATTGAGTCCACATGAAAATTATCTCCAAGAGAAACCTGGAGAGAACTCTCCCACCACTCATCTCATTAGTGGGTGCCAAAGCTTCTCATACCAGCTTTAATGGTCAGCTGTGTACAATCTTCTCATCTTCCTGCTTTGTGACCTCATATTGGTAGCTTGAAATTGGCCATGGTAACAATATTTATGCTGAGGAAATCTTAGCAAATCCTACATACAAGGGTACTCTTGCTTGATCCCCAAAGAAGTTTGTTAAACATTTCCCAGCTTCTCTTAGCTCCCCTACTTAGCTATTTTTTCTTCGTTCTTGAGGACTCGACAGCAACAAGCACGTTTGTGGGATATGTCATTCATACGTGTCCCCATGATAGGTGGGTGTTACTTTTCTCAGTTCATACACAGTTCCTAAATATCCTTGGGGTGTTCTCTTATATACCTATGCCCAATCTTTCATCTGGAAATCATGTCTGGGAGAAAAGACAAACTTTTATTCAATGCTCTGTCAGAGAACTTCCCTCATGGAAGTTTCATAGCAGAAACTAGAGCATCAGTTCTGAATCCGCCAAACTGTTTGACTCAACCACTTAGAATCTGGTGGTTCTGCCCACTTCCCATGCTTAATTGTACACTTACGTGAGAAGAAATATTTTCTGTGTCTCCAGTTTCTGCCTTACATAGAGCTCATGTTTAATCCGATAATAAGAAATGCCACAGTAATATAGGATTAAGTTCACTATACATGATTTAATATATTTCTCAATCTATCCTAAATAAGTGTGATCCCTTAAATTAGTATAAGACCCAGGAATTAAATCACCAAAATGTTAAGCACTTGGAGGGTGTGAAAATCATTTACTATTTAATTAAATATTTTAATACATTTAATAATTTAATGGTATTTAATGAGTAGATACTTTAAGTCACTATGACTTAGTTGTTACATTATGTGATCAGTGGCCTCAAGGTCCTAACAGTTTAGTAGAAAAGACATTTAACTACCGAAAGTTTAAGTAATAAAAATAAGTTTAGTGGAAAAAAAAAGGAACCTCAGTGAGAAGTTTATAGTTTCAAATATCCATTTGAAAATACAGGGCTGGAGATGGATCATAAATGATCATTCACAAGAGCAGAATGAGAAAGAGGCTACATAAATTAAGTCATTAGGTATATATGAGAGATAATGAGGACTTTTAACGGTCAAAAATAATGGGAGAATCCAGAGAAATTGGGGGATATGGATATGAAAAGGAGGGAAACGTTTATGAAATACCTTCAAATGAAGAAAATAGGGCTTGATATTAAAAAAAAAAAATCACACTTGATACTCTCTTCTATGTGGAGGCAGCCACTCTCTGTCCCTCTAATCCTTTGTCCTTAGAGCACTAAGGTTTATCTGATTGAGAAATTGAAAGACAACACTTCACATAAGTTCACCTCTCCTCTTTTCATTCTCGGCAGTAGGCTTAAAGTTTATTCTCCTCTTTTCTCCTGGATGAAGCTGCTACATTGGGGACTGTGCCAGTCAAATGTTATGTCTGTCTAGTTTGGTAAATATGTCATTTCCTGGGTTCAGATACCAGGCACATCTGAGTCTAATATTAATTACATTGTCCAACACTGTCTTCATTGGCTTACTCATAGTTTGTTTTCCAATTTGTTTAATGCTTTTGCCTTTTGTCTTATTTTCAAAGTAGTTGAGAATTTGAGAAAACAAGAATCCTCTTTATTAAAAGACATCAATACCAGGGTATTGGGAAGAATAGTCTCACAAATTAGTAAATTGAGAAAAGAAAGTGTAGAATGAAGGGTAAAAATGTGGCTAAGCAGCTAATTATGAAAGTATTTCTGTGCTCAGTGATACATAAAATTGGACATGGTGGTGGCTTTAAGAATAAGAATGAAAAAGTATATTTGAAAAAAGAAACAGAAAAAGAAATTCTGATATATGAAAGAATATATCAAATTTTAGAAAAATCAGAGATGTAGCTCTCTGAACTTGAAGAATAGCAGTTCATTAGAGAATGGAATTTCCATATCTCAGAGTTTTTTTTTTTCTTTTCATGTATTAGTCTTCACTTACTTTTAAGTAAATATGTTCTTGGTTGAGATTTATTACATTCGACCATGCAATAAAAAATAATTACCTGTCCACCTAAATTAAATGTTTTCAAAACAATTTAATCATATTTGCATTTTCTTCTTCCTACTTCTTAATCGTTGTTCTAATCAAAACTGAATGAATCCTGCCATAGAAGAAAATTTGCAGTCCTTACATACACTGTTATACTTGAACGATTCCAACGAGCCTGCTAATTAGGTTATTGCAATTCTGCCTGAGTTCACTAGAACTCCTAGACAGAGGGGGAAAAAAATGCAGCATCTGAAATCAAATAAAACCAAAGTCTCTCTCTTCCTCATTTTGTTTTAGAAAATATCCTGTATGAAAATGTGACCTTGTGCTCCTCTTCACTTGAAATGTGTTTCAGTGGGTCAATCACGTTTCACTTGGGGATCTAGAGATGCAATTTCAAATAGGTATGGAGCTTTCCATGTCAAATGAGAACAATATTGTATTAATTTACATAGGCTTATAGTGGTCATCATTTTATGAAATAAGGTTTATAAATTTAGAAATGAAGAGACAATTTCCCCAAATCAGGTTGTTTCTCTGGTGTTACCTTCTGTAATGGTTGCTTAACTATATCAGATGGGCTTTGCCATGTGAACAGGATAATTGAGATGATGGTGATGATGATGATGATGATGATATAGTTAATAATAGTAGTGACATTTAATTGTAGCTTACTATATGCCAGATATTTTCTAAGCAATACTACTGGTTTTTATTACATTTAGCTCAAAATATTCCAGCAATGTATATAAATTATATGTTTTTTTACGCACAGTAATAGTTAGAAGTTATTCTTCAGTAGTAGAATAATAATACATTTTTTTAATTTGAAGAAGACTCTATCAACATAATATCTAGATGGACACATGGATAGAGTTGTGAGAATACACTGCAGTGTAACTCCTTTCTTTCAGCCTTTCACATTGTTTTCTAATAAACTCAGAGGGGAGAGAAGTTTTAGTTTTCTTAAGAAATAATTCTGTAGCTTCTCAGTTTGTGACATTAGCAATTAGCTAATGAAGAGAGCAAATAAATGAACTCTGCAAAGTTTAGGAAGTGCCAGGATGAAAATGCAAAAGACTGAGCTACACAGTAACAAACTGATAGAAAAGGCAAGTTTGAAAATACTTCTATTCTGTAACTAAGGACAGGAGTAGCATCTCCTGGCCAAAGTATCTCTCTCTTTCACAGCTTAGTGTTACCAAGGGTAAAATAGTCTTGGCTCCAACATAAGAATTCTAGAGATAAAGAGTTTTGCCTTTAAAGGCAGGCAAGTAGATTAATATTCTGCATTGTGCCATTCTGTATAACACAGTTACAATTGAAATCAATGTCCTAGAATGTTGTTTATTTTTTATAAGACCATAAATATTAGAATATGTTATCTTAACCCAAAAGTCCCACAGATGAAAGAAAACGAAATGAATAAACGAGTAAAATTAAGAAGCTGTGAATAAAAACTGTCATATTATAATAGGGATTAGAAATATAGACTCTGGAGTCAGATTACCTGAGATTACATCACAGCTCTGAACTACTGTTGAGCAACCTTACATAAATTATTTAACCTTTCTCTTCCTCTATTTCCTCATCTGGAAAACAAGGATAACACTTGTACCCTCTATGGGCGGGAGATAGTGAGGGGTGAATTAGTTATCAACAACACTGTCTTTATGAAGTTACTGACACTACTTGACAGCTACTTGAAATTTGAATAAAGGGATATTTTTAGATCTATTCAAATTGCTTAAACTCTGCATACTGCTTAATAATCTCATAAAATCTGATCCATATCAATTATTGGGTCTAACTACAAAGCATGCTCTCTCTCTTTTTAAAATAGAGACACGGAAATATTCTCAATGATGGCTAAGCTTTGGACACAGTAATATTTGTTCCTACAACTCAAAGTTATTCTTAAAAAATAAAATAGTTCACAAAGGCCTCCCTCCAATACTTTTAGAAAATATTGGAGGGAAGCATTTTTGAATTGACAGACTACTCTTAGGACTCTGCCACTGCATCAGTTTCATGTTTAGGGTGATTTTCAGGAGCTAATTGTCAGTGCAATTCATACCTGAACCTAATACAGAGGTCTGCAATACAAAATTTAACTAGAACTTAAAGTCTTGCTACAATATTAAATTGATAGAACATGAAAGAAAAGTGAAATGCTCTTGGAATCAACTCAAAATGATGATAATTTTTCTGATCACACTACTTTCCTTAGGTTAGATTTATTACTTACTGAGATTTTCATTTGGATTTTTAGTACAAAAGATTTTTCCTTCTTATATTTACACAATTTAAAGGCAATGATGCAATAGGGGAAAAATAATGAATGAGCAATTGTTAGCAGTACTTGGGTCAATTATGGACACTAAAAGGGAAAATAAAATTATAGAGAAAACATTTATATACATATATACATACATTTATAGTTAGTGTCCCATTCTTTTCATTGTAGGAAATTAAGTCATTCAATCAGAGTTCAGTCATCAATGCAGTGCAGCCTGGTTTCATGTATAGATTACACAACTCTTAAAGAATATTAGCATAATTGAGAAATCCAATAAAAAATCAAAATTCTCATTTCTCCTCATGATTCAAAGAGCCAAGAGAGTTTATTAATCAATTACATAAAATTAGAAATGTTTCTGTGCTGCATAAACACTTTAAGAATTTTTCTTTTATTTTTGCCTCATTGTTCATTGACATGTTTGGTAAACACAAACTAGTGTTTTTTCCGCCATCTTGGTGAAGCCCTAGTAGGCACATACTCAGCTGATCAAAAATGTTCATTTTCAGATAAAAGGCATTTATACATGGAATGTCAAAGCATCTGTCCTTAAGCTTATCCCATTGAAACATATTAGTCCTATCACTGATAAATATCCACTTTGAAGTTAAAATGTCCATCAGCAAACTTCATATTAATGTTTATGAATAAAACTGTGACTCTTAATGTTCTGCACAGAGAACAGATTGCTATTATAAAATTCTGTTTATAATAAGGGCAAAAGCACTTTGAAAGATCTGTTGTAAATGAAAAAGTCATCACTGATTATTCAGAGAGCACATTCTATCTCATGCAACAGAGTAAATGGATATAATATTTGCTAGGATTTAAGAAATAAATTGGAGGGAAATGACTGCTCTTTTCTATTATTCTTTAACTGTATCTTCAGTAATAGTTTGTGCTATAATTTGGGCAATTTGCGTATGTTTTATTTTTCCTCCATCTCCTGTTTTTGGAGCACTATTTTCCTTTGATTGAGGAGTTGCTGTGACAGAAGATAATGGAGCTCATGGCACTCAGTGGGAAGCCTGTCACTGCTGACTCCAGCTGCTGCCTTTGTTTTTTTTCCTTCCACTCTGATTTTCTCAGGCACGGTGAGAAACAATTATAAAAGCCATGAGCCATTATAAAATATTATACCACAAAATGGTTATTTTTAAGAGCCCATCAATCTTCTAGGTCTCTTTGTTTACCTTTAAAAGTGGTAAATTGTATCACTATTTTCTATTCAATTGGCAGTATAGGGATGAGAGATCGTTTTCTGCCTAGGGAGAGGAAATCTTATATTGTGTATAGCTAATGTAATTTCCTAGAGTGGCCCTCATCACATGGACCAAAACCTTTTGCACCTTGTACCTAGTACATAGAGTCTTCCCTTGTTGACCTTGCTGAGGTGGTATCTTGTGAATTCCCAATTCAGGAATGACTAACTGTTTTGAGAAGATTGTCTGATAAACATTACTAGTGTTCACCAGAATCCAGTTCTTTCTCTTTCTGTCACAAGGAAGACTATACTTTTTAGACCACTTGCGTATGTGAATGATTCAGGAAACTACCCTTACCAAAGGAATATGGGGAAATATGCATCTATTACTTCTAGATTGTGAAAATATCATCAATAGTTCCCCATGTTTCCTCTCCTCCTGCTATGGCAACTAAGGAAGCCAGATATACAAATGATGACTTATGTTTCATAGTGCCATCAGCATGTGTGAAGGCGAGACACACTATCCCACCAGCCACAATGACCATCATGTAGACACATAGGACATACAGGGTAAGGGAACAAATATCTTTTGTCTGATAAACCATTAAATTTTTAGCATAATCTTATCTAACACAGAGTATTATTTTCCCATTTTTCTAAAGAATTGGGGTCAGCATACAGTATAATTCTTATTGACAACCTAGAAACACTTAGCAGGATATATGGGTGTTACGAGACTAAAATGTCCCACTATTTGCTGACTTATCTCTCCCTACAAAGCAAATTCCTAGCAATAGCCACAGAACTAGAGAATAAAGTATGTGTCATAGACAAGAACTTGACCTAGATTAAGAGAAGTGGGGCAATTTGGAAAAGTCATAGGATTTGGATTATAACCCTACTGTATACTGTGTTCCATTGAATAAGTTGGACAAAAATACTTGACCCAGAGTTTATTGTAAACAATTAAACATAATGAACGTAATGTAATTTGCAAGGTGCCAATAAGATATTGGACACTCAAAACATGTAAGTTGTTGTTAGGTTAGCAGTCCCATGAATGTGCTAAAACGTGTAGGCTAATTACACATTTAGTGTAATTAGTATAAAATTATGATACATAAAAACTTTCATCCCCTCTCACCATAAGAAGTGTTATTTTCCATTAACTCAGGACTTTTTTTTAACATAACTTTTTTTTTCGGGTGTGCTACTTACTTACAACCAGCATATTGTTGAAAAAAAAGTGAGTTCTCACTAACTGAGTGGAACTCTCCAATAAACTTCCAGCTGTGAGAAGAAACCCAGCGAACCAAGAGACTCCCTGGCATTCAAACTGCGTGTCTTGCTGTTTGTTGGTCTTAATTTACTGTCCAATTTGTGGTGAGTGTTCACTCAAATGAGAGGAGGAGAAAACGGCCCAGAGAGCAACTACAAATTCAGGAGACTGAAAGTCACTTTATGTATTCCCTGACAATGAAGCCCATACACTATTAAGTTTTCGCCTTTAGCATATAACATTGCTCACCCATTGTGATCAATAATGAAAATACTGTAAATAACTTTGCAAATGCTGTACATCCTTTACGATATATTCTTCAGGATTTATGAGTCCTTCTTCAAATTTCCTTATTTTTCCCTTTTAATATTTTTTCAATTCCATGAAATTAAAATGAATTTTATTAAATATATTAAATGTTTTTGAGTTTATTTTCATATACCCTAACTTACATACTCTCAACACATAGGTAAACATAGTTTACTAAATTAAAGCATTAACACATAATCCTTAGTTTGTTTTCCACAAATAAAAATTTTCATTATATTATCCATTGTCTCTAAATCCACATTTCACTGACCAATTTCTATTCTGAGGCCTCTCCAAGAAATATATAATTACCTTTCTGCAGCACCAATAAGCAGTAGGGAATCAAAAAGTAAATATAATAGTATATTTCGCTATATGTTTTTTATGAGCAGAAATATTTTAGGTAAGCTTTTTGGCAAGGAACAACAAATATTTTTGGAAATTAAAAACAATTTTTAAAATCCCTCTAAGTTCTTTCATTTTTTACTTAGCTGCAAATAACAACTATAAGAATCAATCATGTAAGTCAGTAAAATATATACTATATAATAAGTGATTCAAAATTATGACCATTCAGTTTCTCTAGTCTCTAGGAAATGTTAGCAAAAGTAATTTTACATTAAAGTGTCAAATTTACAACAACTGCACATAAAAAGTCACATTTACAGGTCTTATTTTGACAGTTTTAGTAAAAATTGATTGACCATATTAAAGTACCATTTTTTCTCTCATCTTTCTCTTTCTGTATTTGCAGATCTGCAATAAAGCACATCTTAAACCTAAAAATTGCCTCCAAATGAGAAGAGATTGTTCTTGATACTGTAAGGAATTCTTTTTAATAGTTTAAATTGTAGGGGCGTGAGGTGGCTCAGTCGGTTAAGCGTCCGACTTCGGCTCAGGTCATGATCTCACAGTCAGTGGGTTCGAGCCCCGTGTCAGGCTCCGTGCTGACAGCTCAGAGCCTGGAGCCTGTCTTCAGATCCTGTGGCCCCCTCCCCTCCTGCTCTCTGTCTCTGTCTCTCAAAATAAAATAAAGACATAAATCTTTTTTTAAATAGTTTCAAATAGGATAAGAAAGAAACTTGAGACATCTGATATAATGCCCTTAACTTCGTATGATGCGGTATATGTGTACTTCTTGAATTTAATGCTAGTTCCATCACATAATGATTACTGGTTTTGTGTAACTTGCATGAAATCTCTATGACTCAGTATCTTCACCTATAAAACAGGGTTAGTGAAAGTCACTATTCAAGGATGTTGATGAAAAAATTAAATGAGGTTATGAGTCAAAATAATTACTTTCCTAGTAACTGTGAACAATGTATTGTAGCTATCACTATGAACACCATTCCATTTCCAAACATCAGCAAAGATTAAATCTTCACCGTTTCCTAATATAAAGATAGTTTTACAGCATATACAGGTGGTCACTTTCTTTCAAATGTTTATTTTATGTAGTGTTTTGATATTCTATTATGAAAACTCCTCTGATCTTTCCAGAGTTTCCATTTTTGTTATTTGTTTTCTGAATGATATTATCTTCCAGACCCAACAAGAAAAAATCAATATATTGATACATTGTATCAATTGTATATATTGATACAATGCATAGATGTATTGCCTATCTTTATTTACTTTGTTACTTTAAATTTTGTAATATTACCATGTACTTTTTTTCTTAAATAGTTTATTGTCAAGTTGGTTTGCATATAACACCCAGTGCTCATCCCCAACAAGTGTCCTCCTCTGTGCCCATCACCCTACTTCCTCTCTCACCCACCCCCAAAAGCGCTCAGTTTGTTCTTGGCATTTAAGAGTCTCTCATGTTTTGCATCCCACCCTCTCCCCAACTATGTTTCCCCTTCTTCTCCCCCATGGACCTCTGTTAATTTCCTCCTAATCCACCTATATGTGCAAACATATGGTATCTGTCCTTCTCTGCCTGACTTATTTCACTCAGCCTAACACCCTCAAGTTCATTCCACGTTGCTACACATGGCCAGATTTCATTGTTTCTCATTGCCATGTAGTATTCCATTGTATAGATAAACCACATCTTCTTGATCCATTCATCCGTTGATGGACACTTAGGTTCTTTCCATGATTTGGCTATTGTTGAGAGTGCTGTATGAACATTGGGGTGCATGTGCCCCTATGCATCAGCACTCCTGGATCCCTTGGATAAATTCCTAGCAGTGCTATTGCTGGGTAACAGGGGAGTTCTATTGTTAGATTTTGAGGACCCTCCACACTGATTTGCAGAGGGCCTGCACCAGTTTACATTCCCACCAACAGTGTAGGCGGGTGTCCATTTCTCCACATCCTCACCAGCAACTATAGTCATTGATTTAATCATTTTAGCCACTCTGACTGACGTGAGGTGTTATCTCAGTGTGATTTTGATCTGCATTTCCCTGATGAGGAGGGAAACTGAGCATCGTTTCATGTGTCTGTTGGCCATCTGGATGTCCTCTTTGGAGAAGTGTCTGTTCAAATCTTCAGCCTATTTCTTCACTGGATTGTTTTCTGGGTGTGGAGTTTGGTGAGTTCTTTACAAATTTTGGATACTAGCCTTTTACCTGATATGTCCTTTGCAACTATCTTTTCCCATTGTGTCAGTTGCCTAGTAGTATTATTGATTGTTTCCTTTGCCGAGCAGAAACGTTTTATCTTGATGAAGTCCCAATAGTTCATTTTTGCTCTTGATTCCCTTGCCTTACTGGTGTCAAGTAAGAAATTGCTGCTGTTGAGGTCAAGGAGGTTGTTTCCTACTTTCTTCTCGAGGGTTTTGATGGTTTTCTGTCTCACATTCAGATCCTTGATCCATTTTGAGTTTATTTTTGTGTATGGTGTGATAAAGTGATCTATTTTCATTCTTCTGCATGTTGTTGTCCATTTCTCCCAGCACCATCTGTTAAAGAGGCTATCTTTTTTCCAATGGATACTTTATCCTGCTTTGTCAAAGATTAGTTGGCCATACATTTGTGGGTCCAATTCTGAGTTCTCTATTCTGTTCCATTGGTCTATGTGTTTGTTTTTGTGCCAATTATCATACTGTCTTGATGATGACAGCTTTGTAGTAGAGGCTAAAGTCTGGGATGGTGATGCCTCCATTTTGGTTTTCTTCTTAAATACTACTTTGGCTATTCGGGGTCTTTGGTGTTTCCATACAAATTTTAGGATAATTTGTTCTAGTTTTGAGATGAATGCTGGTGCAATTTTGATTGGGATTGCATTGAATGTGTAGATTGCTGTGGGTAGTAATGACATTTTAACTAGTTTATTCTTCTGACCCATGAGCATGGAATGTTTTCCCATTTCTTTCTGTGTTCTTCAATTTCCTTCATAAGTTTTCTATAGTTTTCATCATACATCTCTTATATCCTTGGTTAAGTTTATTCCTAGGTATTTTATGGTTTTTTGTGCAAATGTGAATGGGATCAGTTTCTTGATTTCTCTTTCTATTGCTTCATTTTTGGTGTATAAAAATGCAACCGATTTCTGTATGTTGATTTTGTACCCAGAAACTTTGCTGAATTCATGGATCAGTTCTAGTAGGCTTCTGGTGGAGTCTGTAGGGTTTTCTATGTAGAGTATCATGTCGTCTGCAAAATGTGAAAGTTTAACTCCTTCTTTGACAATTCTGATGCTTTTGATTTCCTTTTGTTGTCTGATGGCTGATGCTAGGACATCCAGCACTATGTTAAACAACAGTGGTGAGTGGTCATCCCTGTTCTGTTCCTGATCAGAGGGGGAAAGCTCTCAGTTTTTCCCCGTTGAGGATGATGTTAGCTGAGCGCTTCCCATAGATGGCTTTTATGATGTTTAAGTAAGTTTCTTTTATCCCGACTTTCTCAAGGGTCTTTATGAAGAAGGGATACTGTATTTTCTCAAATGCTTTTTCTGAATCTATAGACAGCATCATATGGTTTTTATCTTTTCTTTTGTTGATGTGATGTATCCCATTGAGTGATTTGCGAATGTTGAACCAGCCCTGTAACCCAGGAATGAATCCCATTTGATCTTGGTAGTTCTTTTTATGTGCTGTTGAATTCGATTTGCAAGTATCTTGTTGAGGATTTTTGCATCTGTATTCATCAAGGATATTGGCCTGTAGTCTCTTTTTTTACCTGGTTCTCTGTCTGGCTTGGGAATCAATGTGATGCTGGCTCTGTAGAATGAGTCTGGAAGTTTTCATTCGATTACTATTTTTTGGAATAGCTTAAGAAGAATGGGTATTAATTTTGTTTTAAATGTCTGCTAGAATTCCCCAGGGAAACCATCTGGCGTAGGGCTCTTATTTGTTGGGAGATTTTTGATAACTGATTCAATTTTTTCACTAGTTTTTGTTCTGTTCTGATTTCCTATCTCTTCCCGTGTGAATTTTGGTAGTTAGTGTGTGTTTAGGAATTTATCTATTTCTTCTATGTTGTCCAGTTTGTTGGCATATAATTTTTCATAGTATTCCCTGATAATTGCTTGTATTTCTGTGGGGTTGGTTGTAATAAGTCCATTTTCATTCATGATTTTGTCTATTTGAGTGCTCTCTCTTTTCTTTTTAAGAAGCCTGGCTAGAGGTTTGTCAATTTTATTTTTTTCAAAAACCAACTCTTGGTTTCATTGATTTCTTCAACTGTTTTTTTTTTTTTTTTTGGATTCTATATTGTTTATTTCTGCCCTGATTTTTATTATTTCTCTTCTCCTACTAGGTTTGGCGTGCTCTTGTTGCTCTCCTTCTAGTTCCTTTAGATGAGCTGTTAGATTTTGTACTTGTGCTTTTTCTAATTTCTTGAAATAGGCATGGAGTTCAATGTACTTTCCTTTTAGGACTGCCTTTGCCGCATCCCATAGAGTTTGAACTGTTGTATTTTCATTTTCATTTGCTTACATATATTTTTTTATTTCTTCTTTATTTGCCTGATTGGCCCATTCGTTCTTTAGTAGGGTGTTCTTTAATCTCCATGTTTCTGGAGGTTTTCTAGACTTCTTCCTGTAGTTGATTTCAAGTTTTATAGCATTGTGATCTGAAAGTGTGCATGGTATGATCTCAATTCTTTTATAATTATTGAGGGCTGCTTTATGTCCCAGTATGTGATCTATCTTGGAGAATGTGCCATGCGCACTTGAGAAGAAAGTGAATTCCATAGCCTCAGGATGTAGAATTCTAAATATATCTGTCAAATCTACCTGGTCCAATGTGTCATTTAAGTCCATTGTTTCTTTAGTGATATTCTTTCTAACTGATCCATTGCTGTAAGTGGAATATTAAAGTCCCTTGATATTAGCACATTTATCCGTAAGATTGTTTCTGTTTGTGATTGTTTTATGTATTTGGGTACTACCATATTTGGTGTGTAGACATTTATAATTGTAGCCCTTCCTGATGGATAGACCCTGTAATCATTATATAATTCCCTTCTTCATCCCTCGTTACTGCCTTTACTTTAAAGTCCAGTTTGTCTGATATAAGTATAGCTACTCCAGCTTTCTTTCGACTTCCAGGAGCATGATACATATTTCTCCATCCCCTTACTTTCAATCTGAAGGTGTCCTCAGGTCTAAAATGAGTTTCTTGTGGACAGCAAATAGATGGAGTTTGTTTTTTTATCCATTCGGCTACCTTATGTCTTCTAATTGGGGCATTTAGCCCATTTACATTCAGTTTGATTATTTAAAAATATTTGTTTAGAGTCATTGTGTCCTTTGTAGGATTCATGCTTGTGGTGGTGTCTCTGGTCTCTTGAGTTCCTTGCAACATTTTCCTCATAGAGTCCCCCTTGGGATTTCTTGTAGGGCTGGTTTAGTGGTAACAAATTCTTTCCATTTTTGTTTATTTGGGAAGACTTTTATCTCTCCTTCTATTCTGAATGACAGGCTTGCTGGATAGAGGATTTGTGGCTGCCTATTTTTTCTGTTCATCACATTGAAGATCTCCTGCCATTCCTTTCTGGCCTGCCACGTTTCAGTAGATAGGTGTGTCACCTCTTTGATAGGTTTCCCTTTGTATGTTCGGGCCCTTTTATACCTAGCTGCTTTCAGAATTCTCTCTTTGTGCTTATATTTTGCCAGTTTCACTATGAAATGTCGTGCAGAAGATCGATTCAAGTTACACCTGAGGGGAGTTCTCTGTGCCTCTTGGATTTCAATGTCTGTTTCCTTCCCCAGACTGGGGAAGTTCTCTGCTATATTTTATTCAAGGACTCCTTCAGTGCCTTTCCCTCTCTCTTCCTCTTCTGGAATTCCTAGATACAATTATTGTTCCCTTTGATTGTTTCGCTGAGCTCTCAAACTCTCCTTTTGTGTTCCTGGGTCAGTTTATCTCTCTTTTTCTTGGCTTCCTCTTTTTCTATAATTGTGTCTTCTAGTTCACCTAGTTTCCTCTCTGCCTCTTCAATCCGTGCATTGGACACCTCCATTATATAGTGCACCTAATTTATACCATTTTTTAATTCATCACAACTATTTTTAAGCTCCATAGTCTTTGTAGCAATAGTTTCTCTGATGTCTTCCATGCTTTTTTCAAGCCCAGCAATTAGTTTTATGACTATTGTTCTAAATTCTTGTTCAGTTATGTTGCTTATATCTGTTTTGAGCAGTTCTTTAGCTGTCATTTCTTCCTGGAATTTCTTTAGAAGAGAGTTCTTCCAATTCGTCATTTTGGTTAGTTTTTAATCTCTTGTTAGTTTTAAAAGCTTGTTATGAACTCTGCACCTGCAAGTACTGCTGTCTAGGTCCTGTCCGTTCATGAAGTTTTCTTTGAATGGTGTCTCTCGGTCTCTCTTTTTGAGACTTTGGTTATTTTATTTCCCTACTTGTAGTCGTATTTGAGACTCCCCACTGTGTGTACTTTGGCTATGTGTACTTTTTTTAAAAGCTTGTTATGCACTCTGAACCTGAGAGTACTACTGTCTAGGGCCTGTCTGATCAGGAGGTGTTCTTTGGATGGTGTCTCTTGGTCTTTCTTGTTTAGACATTGGTTATTGTATTTCCCTACTCGTAGTGGTGTTGGGAATCTCCACTGTGTGTACTTTAGCCTGTTTCTCGAGGTATCCCATCAGGTATGAGAACCATGCCATTCCTTGAGGCAAGCAACTGAAGGTGAGGGACGTCTGAAGACTCCTCAAAGAAGACTGAATCTACTTTAGTAATGATTTGAGGAAACCTAAGATTTAAGAAAGTTGCTGATAAGGTCCCAGTTATCGCTTCCAGTCTGTGACTCCGTGCTGGTTAGGAATTTCTAAGCCTCTTTGTCCTCTGGTAGGCGCGTCACAATGCTCTGTAAATACGAAGAAGCCACAGCTTAATCTTGCCACAGATGAAGGCTTCACAGAGGTGCACCTGGAGCTCTGGTTCCTCCTTTCTGAGACACGGCTTTAATCTTTACTCTGAACTTTTAAAACATGCTTGAATTAATCTGTTGATATAAGAATACTTATCCAATGTATTGAAATATGTTGGTTACACTATTTATTTAGGTAAATTTCGCATAATGTTAACTGTTAGACTTATCTGCCAACTTTTGTCTAGATTATCATAAAGTACAGAAAAAAGAACAACTAGAACCTTATATTCACATAAACAATGTATGAGAAATGTATCTTCATACAGCTGTTAAATAAGTATGTGATT
This sequence comes from Hyaena hyaena, assembly GCF_003009895.1. NCBI lineage: Eukaryota > Metazoa > Chordata > Mammalia > Carnivora > Hyaenidae > Hyaena > Hyaena hyaena. Next base: position 203,411 of record NW_024081598.1, read on the forward strand.
AAATAAAAAGGAACATGTTACTATCATTAGGCCTTACTACCTGATAATAATGTGGCAATAGAAGGGTAATAATGTTAGATATTATGATTTACTAATTCCTCTTTAGGAAACACTTTATGTGAAATATAGTGCCTTTAAGTGTTGTACTGTATGCAATTCTGTGGGTTGAAGTGGGATGGGGTATTTTCTTGTGTATATATATATTTTTTTTTTCAGATTTTATTTTTACCTCTTACTACATACTTTTCCTAGCTTGTTCCAGTTTCTCCAATATAGTTTCCTCTTAACACATCCTGAGAACTTTTAAGATATTTGTAGCTGTAGTCTATGTTTAAATTAACTATTTAAAAAGGGGCATTTGCTTTAATATCTTAGCTTGAAACACTTCTAATTCTTTATATACCTGCACTTATAACATACTCAGAACTATGAAATTTCTCCTTTTTTCTACCTAAACATTCTTTGCTAACTAGGACTGTTTCCTGGTTTCCTTTCCCCAGTGTCTGCTGCTGTAAGATAGGAACCATCCTGAGTTCTACCTGAAAAATGATCTGATTCATATTCTAGGATTCTCCTCTTGTATCTCTTTCGAATCCTGTCTCTTCCTCTTTGTTTATATTTTTTCAGATCACCTTAAAATTTCTGATCAGTTAATTATCCTTATCGTCATTTACTACAAACATGATAATTACTATGTATCAAGTACTATGCTCTATTTTATGTTTCCCCTCCATAACCAATTTAAAGCCTTGGGACAGCCCAGTGAGAAAGTACTTAAAATTTCATTTATTGTTTGGGGGAATATGAGATAGAGAAGTAAAGGATCCTGTCCAAGATGGCATGGCTGTAAGTGGTAGAGTTGGTATTCACTCTTGGGTCAGTCTGATTATAAAGTTCCAACTCTTACCATCATACTGCTTATGGCAGGACAAATGAATTTATACTGTATGTACATTGTTCTTATTTAATGTTTTCACATTTTCTCATGATCTTTTGGCTAAGAATAGAGTTTCACGGGCTCAACTCATTATCTGGAATCTGATATTTTACTGTCTCTCAAGCCTCTGGGGCAGTGACGTATCCACAATTTAGTGTAGAAATTTGTAAATTAAGATCAGCATACTACTTATCCCTATTTCTGAAAATAAATCCTTATATAGATTTATTCTGTATTTATTAAATATAAACTTCAAATTTAGATTAGATATACTGTCTGCTTTGAGGAGATTCGCCATACAAGCATGAATGAATGAATACAAATAGGGTCAAATTAGTGATTGTTCAGTTATGCAAAAATGAAAATGACTCACATATAGTCACTTCTGTTAATTTTGATATATATACATATAGCATAGTCTAAAATTTACAGTAAAAATATGTTGAATTTGTTGCTGCATTAAAGTAAGACAGGCTATTCTTGTACAATTTAGTCCACAAATATTTTAATTTGGGATAAATCTTTGAAGGCAAAACTGGACATTTTCAAATCTGGAGAAAATAAAAATGATTATTTGCAAAATTGTGTACATGAGAGTATAGATTATTATTTTCTTGATTTTCTATTTTTCTTATTCAGCTGCCTTTGTCTGAAGGTCAATTACTTTGGCTAATGTTGAAATCAGTTTACCTTAATTCCATTTTGATAGGTACACAGAGTTTCTGAAATTGTGAATTTTTAAATATTTGTTATTAAAGTATTTATGCAGCTTTAAAGTAAATAATCAGCCCCTTCAGAATATAACATGAAGGCTCACATGGTTTTAGATACTTTTAAATCACATTCCCTACTTCTGTAATCATACAAGCATATATTCACCATAATGACAAATATCAAGTTAATATAGATGTATTATTCATTTTGGAAGTTAGCCACAGTCCTGCCTGCTCTGAACATAGAAACCCAGCCATATGAATGCATTATTGTATGTGAAGTGACAATCAGAATGAATATCCATTTTTTTCTAAATCTGAAAAAAACAAAACCAAAGCATAAACAAAGGCCAGAATGAAGAAACAACAGTGTTGCAGCCTTACATAGATCTCCAACTGAAATTAGGTTCTGTTGTTTATTGTTATTATATTTCATTTATGCTTTATTTACTTACTTATTTTTAATTTAAGATTTTTGATATAAATAAAAGAGATATTCAGTTAGACTTCTTAAAATAAGCCTGATGCAAACCCTTTTTTATCTTCCACCTGATTTTTAAAGTTACCCCAATATCACATTCCAAAACTTCTTTGAGAAAGAAACTGAAATGATCAATGTTTAAGACTTTCTTCTATATAATCATACATCACTGGGCAAAATACAGTTTATTATTTGCATGCCAGATGTTTCTTTTTAAATGTTTTATTTATTTCTGAGGGAGAGAGAGAGAGAGAATAAGCAGGGGAGAGTCAGAGAGAAAGGGAGATACAGAATCTGAAGCAGGCTCCAGGCTGTCAGCACAGAGTCTGACGTGGGGCTCAAACCCATGAACCATGAGATCATGATCTGAGCCAAAGTCAGACGCTTAACTGACTAAGCCACCCAGGCGCTCCCAGATGTTTGAAAATATGAATGTCTGGTAGTAACTTTCTTAAAAGAAATATAAGATCCAATCTTCCTTCAAAAGAAGTCTTATTATCTTGGTAATTCTCTTATGGTTTGGTTTTAGTTATTTCTGTTCCTTATTTTTATTCAATTGCTATGGTTTTCAATTAGGTTTATAGCTTTGGGCAGAAGAAAATCAGTGACAATAACTTAGTGGAACCTTAATCTCGTGAATGAAATAAATGCTGTCAATCAAGCAGTTATGACCTTTACCATGTCTTGACCTTTACATTTTCAAGGTGAGCCTATTATTTGGTAGGAAGTAACACAAAACTCCACAGGATGCTCTATGATCAATACAATCAACAGACCTTCACACTGTATGTTTAAAGGTATTAAGAAGATAAACAAACACATCAGAATTTTACCAGTTGGAACAATCCTGTATGGGAGAGTTGCCTCATTTGGGGATTTACAATCTATCACAGCTCTGTCCCAAACTCCACAGTGTTATAATTGTCAATGACTACACAAAAGGGAAAGAGAGCTGCAAGGTAATTGTTAGCAAATGTTTTGGAGTTTAAAGTTGAAGGCAACTTGCATACCAGTTATATCAAGTGAAACATGAGGAAGGCAAAATTATCATATTTTTCAAAATTACATTTTATAGTCATAATTTTTCCCTTTATTCATCTATTAAAAGTACTTTGAGTACCTACCATGTGTGTCTATTCTGTTCTCTGAGAACATCAGTGATGAATAAAACACACTTATCTTCCTTTCTAGAGCTGTCATCCTAATTCAGAGACCAAGTTTGAACATTTAGGAAGGTACTGAAATATGTAATCAATATTATGATAATAACCTAAAAGGAGAGGATGTGATAAGAGCATAGGATAAGATGCCCTGACTTAGTCTAGATGAATATGAGAAAACTTGTTTGTTGAGATGAATATGAAAACTTGTTTCTCAAACTTGTTTGAGAAAGAGTCATTTGATCTGTCTTAAAAGATTAAAAGAAACTAATGAGCATGCGAGTGTATGATTTAGGTTACAGGGTGAATTTGGGACTGGAAACACTTTCCAGGGGAAAGAAGTCCCAGAAAATGGATCACAAAGTTTAACGTTCCTAAGATGGGAAAGAGAATGTCAAGTTTCAGAAAGTGGTTGAGGGGAGGGGGTTAAAAGAGTGCAGACATTGAGGGTCTAATGTTTCCAAGTTTTACTCTTGAAGGGCATTTTCCCTATGGAGGCTCAACCCTCAGGGACCTCAGGGTGAAAGCTTTCTCTGCATTTTCAGAGAAGAACCAATTATAAAATCACATAATTTTATTTATTATTCATTCTTATTCATTTATTTCTGATTTCATTAGTCTATCTTTTTAATGACAAGAGTAAAACAATTTTAAGTAAAGATGGGAAGTACACTGAATATCAGTATATGCTGTAGTATATAATACCATGAGTATCAGTATCCCACTGTCTAGATTCAAAACAATGTTAAAAGTTTGCCTTTTGTGCTTCATATAAGTTGTGACATCTCATTGTTAAATTCCTCATGGTGCATTTCCTGTTAAAAAGATGAGTGTCTTACATAACTATAATTATATGATCACTTCTGAAAAAATTAATTAATAATATTAACTAATATGCCCATATTTCCCAAATGTTTGCCTAATATATATTACATAACTTTGTTTATTATCAGTTTGAACTAGGATCCAATCATAGTCACAAAATGCAACTGAACCCCCCTTACCTCTTAATACCCCTTTATTTTTGTCTAGCTTTATAATGAACAGATGGAATTACATGTATTTAAATTATACAATGTGATGATTTAATATCTATATATACATATATATACACATTGTGAAATAATTATCACAATTATGCCAGTTAACACACCCATTAGCACACACACCTACCATTGTTTGTGTGTGGTAAATACGCTTAAGATCTACCCTCTTAGCAAAACTTAAGTATACAGAACAGTGTTAGCAATTATAGTCACCATGCTGCACATTAGCTCTCCAAAACTTCATCTCATAATTGAAGGCTTTTGTCCTTTGACCTGTATCTCCTCACCATTTCCCCAACTCCTAGCCTCTACCAACTACCAATTTACTATTTTTAGGAATTCACACTTATAGACTACTCACATGAGAGAGATCATACAGTATTCACTTTGTCTATTTTATTTCACTTACCCTAATGTCCTCTGGTTTCAATCATTTTTGGCAAAAATGGCCTTTTTCGTGGTCAAATACTACTCCGTTATGTTTGTTAGTGTATGTGTGTGTGTGTGTTTGTATTATTTTTATCCATTCATCTGATGATGGACACTTAAGTCATTTCCATATTATTGGCTACTATACATCGTGTTTCAATTTATTTTGGGTATATACCATGTGCTGGATCAGATGGTAGTTCTTTTTTTAATTTTTTGAGACCTCTCTATACTATTCTCCATAAAGACAGCACCCATTTACACTCCCACAATATACAGGAGTTCCCTTTTCTCCATATCCTTGCCAGCATCTGTTATCTTTAGTCTTTCTGATAATATCATCCTACTTTTTTTTTAAATTTTATTTTTAAGCAATCTCTACACTCAATGTAGGGTTCAAATTTATAACCTCAATATCAAGAGTCACATGCTCTACCAACTGAGACAGCCAGGCATCCCTGATAATAGTCACTCTAACTGGTGTAAGGTGGTATCTCCATTTGATTTTGATTTGTATTTCCCTGATGATTAATGGTGTTAAGCACCTTCTCATGACCTGTTGGCCAACTGCATATCTTTTTGGGAAAATGTCCATTCTGATCTCTTGTCCACGTGTTAATAGAAAATTTTTGCTATTGAGTTAAATGAGTTCCTTATACATTTAAGACATGGATCTGTATTTAGGTATATGGCTTGCAAATATCTTCCACAGTGCACATTGTTTTTATTTTCTTGTTTCCTTTGCTGTGGAGAAATTTTTTAGTTTGATGTCTTATTTGTTTTGTTTTGCTTTTATGAGCTGTGCCTTTGATGAATGCATATTTCCCTTAGACAACATTAGGTGGGATATCATTTTTGTTTATGTTTTATTCTATTTGACAATATCTGTTTTGTATTATTTTTTTTATTTTCATTTAATATGATTAAGTTGAGATCATTCTATCATTATGACATTTGTTTTCTACTCAACTTACCAGCTTTTCTTTTTTCCCTTATCCTCATTTAAAAAATGGTTATTTTTGAAAATCAGTTTTATCTGTTATTAGATGATTAGCTAAAATTCTGATTTGTGCACATCATGTGTGTGTACTATTGTTCTAAATTTTATAATATACATCTTTAACTAACTACACTTAAAATATTAAACCACTTCATGCATAAGAAGCTTATTAAAATAAATTTCCATTTTCGCATGCTTTTTGATATTTTTGTCATGTATTTTTACTTTCCTTAAACCTCAAATGTATTATTGTTAGTTTTATTTTAAACACTCAACTATCTAGTTAAAATTTTAAAAAGCATATATGCCAATATATATACCAATTCAGGCACTCTCCATTTCCTTTTGAAATTTTAGGAATTTCATTCTTTTGTACATGTTAAGAATTTTTATTATGGTATCACTTATTTTTGATTGGGAGAACTTCTATTATCACTTCTTAGTGAGAATGTCTTTTGGCACATATTTTCTCATATTTTATTCTCCTTAAATATTTTCTATTGTTTTTTAAGTTTTGAAAGATATTTATGATGAATAAGGAATCCTGGATTTTTTTCTGTATACACTTTTTTTTTAATGTTTTATTTATTTCTAGGAGAGAGAGAGAGAGAGACAGCGTGAGCAGGGGAAGGTCAGAGAGAGAGGGAGTCACAGACTGAAACAGGCTCCAGGCTCTGAGCTGGCAGTCAGCATAGAGCCCGACGCGGGGCTCGAACCCACGAACCGCGAGATCATGACCTAAGCGAAAGTCGGACGCTTAACCGACTAAGCCACCCAGGCGCCCCTGTATACACTTTTTTAAAAAAATATATTTTATTTATTTTTGAGAGAGAGATAAAGACAGCATGAGCAGGGGAGGATCAGAGAGAGAGGGAGGCACAGAATCTGAAGCAGGCCCCAGGCTCTGAGCTAGCTATCAGCACAGAGCCCGACGCGGGGCTCGAACCCACGAACGGCGGGATCATGACCTGAGTTGAAGTCGGACGCTCAATCAACTGAGCCACCCAGGCGCCCATCTGTATACACTTTTAAGATTTTGTTCAACTTTCTTGTGCTGCCCCTCTACACATGTCTGGTATTTTTTTTAGTAGATGCTGGATATTACTGTGTATTATGTTGTACAGTGTTTAGATATTATTTTACACCTTTAAGGAATTTGATAGAAGTTTCTGGCACAGCTGAAGTTACTTTCAGATCAATTTGATCATTTGAGATTTCTTTTACGCTTTATTATGGTGGGTCTAGGATACATCAATTCTAATTTATACTTAACACTAAGGCATGACTTTTTAGGTCTCTTAGGATTGCTTAATGGTTCATCAGGATCTCTCAGGCTGGATGGAATTTAAACAGCTCTAAGACCTGTGTATATTTCAAGACTTGCTTAATTTATACCTCCCTGGCAACAGGTCTTTACTCACTCATATAATTTCACCTAACACATGATACTATCAATATTCAGGAAAGACTTAAGGGAGCATTTCTGCAGATTTCTTAAGTTTTCTTTTTTTGTTGTTGTTATTAATTTGTTTGTTCCTGGGTAACTCTTTTCTCTGCAGCCCTGCACGTAACAAATTTCAGCCACCTTGCCCTCTGTCTTCTTAATACAAAGAAACCTCCATTCTCTGCTTGAATTCCCCCCATCCCTTTTCCATGATCCAGAATTTTTCTATAGGCTAAATGCCAGAATGATTATTAGGGTCTCTTGATTTGTTCCCTCATACAACCACAAGCCTGAACTGCTTACTGTTCCAATGTCTGAAAACAGTTTTATATGTTTTATCCAGGGTTCCAGATATTTAAGTCAGACAGCCAAGATCTATACCCCTAACTCTTTTCTTGCCAGAAGTCTTACTTTTTTTTTAAAGTTGTTTTAGTGATAGTGATGTTGCAATAATAACTTATTATTTACTAATGGAAAGAAGAGGTTCAAACTGCTTTTTTCTTTAGTTTAGTACTACTTAAGTTTCCTGCCTTTAATAATGTCATGATAAACAACATAGGGTTATAAATAAAATAAAAAACTTAAAAAGTGTAATATGATCAAAACCACCAAAACTATTAGTGAATTTCACCTAATATACCAACTGTATAAATAATTAATCAATATCCACCAATATATTCTTATTAATTTTTATAGTTATATAATTTTAAGTGTATTTTTTAACTAGAAATAAACATTAAACATGTGGTATAACCACATTTGCCTTTTAAAGTATCTCTACTTTCTAGTTTGAGAAATCTATACTATAGAGTTTTCAAAGAATTAGAATTCATATATATCATTATAATATATGTAATAAGTTATATATAACATATATAATAATCTATAATAAATTTACAAGTATGGTGCTTTTAACAGCTTCCCTTCCCTGACCTGAAACAGCTGGGCCTCAGACATTCCATATAACCAAACAATTCAGGTTAAATTATTTTCGTGGTACAAAAAGAAAGCTTCAGCACAAGTCTTCAGCTTTACTTTCAACAAGTTTGCATTGCATAAACTCATCTGTACTAGAAATTTCATAGCTTCTCTCATGAGAAACATTAAAGCAATGAAGTATAAACTAAAATTATTGAGAAGAGAAATTCAAAAATAGAAAACAGAAGAAAATATTGTACAGGTTCTTTTTATAAAACTAACTTCTACAGAGTGCCTATCTCTGTGGCTGAAATTGCACTTGCTTATATTCACACTATTTATAAATCTGTCATAAAGGTTTACCTCAGGCCGATGTTACTTAATATTGGGACTGATGAATGCAACTATATTAAAAGCTTTTTCTGAGAACACTTTAACAAGAATCACTTTTAATGATGAGTCCCAATGCAAAGTCCTACATGGAGATAAAAATCTACTCATTGTCTTATAAACAATAATTTTGCAAGGCTTAATTTCAATATATGCCAACATGCAAAAATGACAAACTAAAATGTTTAAAAAGAACTTACTTGACTTTCTCATGTGTCTTCTGTGTCTCACTCTTCAAATAATCCTTTTCCAATAGTTCCCATCTATCTAAACAAATTCATGAATTGAACCCCTCCAGTGTTGTGTAACTGCTCTCTGCTAAAAGCACACCAATGAATAATGCTGATAATGTTGCCAGTCACATAAAGAAGGTAGTTATCCCGTGTTCTTATTGTTATCTGCCTGTCTGGTGGTACTAATAATGACTACTCTTTCATACGCATTCATGAGCTCATCATACTTTTCCCTACTCCCACTTAATTAAAATGCTCATACTCCCTAGCTAGCAATTGGGAGAGCACTGATTTTAGTCAGTAACATAACATGAAGGTAGAGAAGATACGTGCACTGGATTTAAAGTATTAATAATTTAAAGAATATTTAAATTTACTTTTTAACGAAAAAGAATGAATCACTAGGAAGAATATAGCATACAAAATGCGAAGAGAACCGCAGAATTGTGGACAGGCATTACATGCAGTTGAGTTCAAACAGGAAGAGAAAATTTTTTAGAAGTTTATTTATTTACTTAGAGAGAGAGAGAGTAAGTAGTGGAGGGGCAGAGGCAGAGGGAGAGACTGGATCCCAAACAGGCTTCATGCTGTCCTGCCAATGCAGAACCCAATGGGGGGTTCAAATCCAGGAACCACCAGATCATGACTTGACCAAGATCAAGTGTCTGACACTTAAGAGAAATTTTTGAGACAGGTGATACATCAATTTATCCCTAAAAGACATAATTGTCCAATTTGGTAACTACCACATTTTAAAAATGACTCCAAAGCATTTTTTTTGGTGTTTTATTCATTTTTGAGATATAGCATGAGAAGAGGAGTGGCAGAGGGAGAGAGGGGGACAGATGATCCAAAGAGGGTTCCTTGCACAGCAGAAAACCTGATGTGGGCCTTGAACTCAAGAACCACAAGATCAGGAGCCAAAACCAGAGGTTCAATGGGGCACCTGGGTGGCTGAGTGGTTAAGTGTAGGACTTCAGCTCAGGTCATAAGCTCACAGTTTGTGGGTTTGAGTCCCGCGTCAGGCTCTGTGCTGACAGCCAGCTCAGAGCCTGGAGACTGTTTCTGGATTCTGTATCTCCTTCTCTCTCTGACTCTCCTGGGCTCATGCTGTCTCTCTCTCTCTCTCTCTTTCTCTCTCTCTCTCTCAGAAATAAATAAAACATTTTAAAAATTTTTAAAAATCATACGCTCAACTGGCTAAGGCACCTAGGTGTCCCTCAAATTCAATTTTTAAGTGAGGATCTAAGCTAATTTGGCTGTTTGGAAATTGGGACTTATATTCATATGTGTAGCCCTGGCGATTAGAGACCCCTGGGGGCTCAGTCCATTAAGTGTCCAACTTCAGCTCAGGTCATAATCTCACAGTCCATGGATTCGAGCCCCGTATTGGGCTCTGTGCTGACAGCTCAGAGCCTGGAGCCTGCTTTGGATTCTCTTGTCTCCCTCTCTTTCTGCTCCTCCCCCACTCATGCTGTGTTTCTGTCTCAATAATAAATACACATTAAAAAATACAATATATTTCCATTCCTTAGCATGTAAAACAATCATGAACCTTAATGTCTATATACCTTGCCCAGACCATTATACTAATGAAGTCAATAAATCAATTCCCTACACACACTCACCCATAACATTCTCCTAATTTATATCTCATTGGTTTTGTAGTGGAGAATGGAAAAACACCACCACCACCAACAACAATAATGTTATGTACATGGGAGAGCGAGATTAGAAATACTTCAGTATATTAGTTATCTACCAGTCTGTAAAACTGACCCCAAACATGGTGCTGAAACACTAATAAATATCTATTATCTCACAATTTCTGGGTCAGGAATTTTATAGAGGCTTAGCTGGATGATTCTGACTAGGTTTTCTCATGAGCTGGTAGCAAGGGTGTTAAGCTGGGGATGCTGTTATCTCAAGGCTTAATGGGTCTAGAGAATCCATTTCCAGTATGGCTCACTCACACAAATGGCAAGTCATTCATGTGACTCCATGTTGTCTGTCAGCAGGAGATCTCAGTCCCTTAACATCTTGATGAGTGCACAAATCATGGCCTTGGTGTCCCCAACAGTGATTGACTCATAAGAGCAAAATGAAGGAAGCAGTCTTTTATGATGTGAACTCAGAAGAAACACTGTATTTCTACAATATTTCATTGGTTACATAGGTGAACCATAAATGCAGGATGGGAGAGGATTGTTCATAGATGTGACTACTAGTCAAAAGGAATCATTAGGGGCCATGTTGGCAGATTATATCATCGCTGTCTTTCTCAAAAATAGCCAGCACAAGGGGATTTAGCTGTCTATTTCTGTGTTTGGAGCAGGCTTTGCACTGCTAACCCCCAGAGCAAAAGTGTCTGAATAGTAAATCACATTACTTGTTCAGGTATTTGAATCTTTTTGTTTTCTTTCTTCCTTTTTCTTTTATTCTGTGGGAATGCTTCTTACATCAGTGATAGTGGATTTGTTGAGTATTTGGACCCGATTTCTTAAATGGCTTGTGTTTAGTAAATACTTTGTGCTAATTGTAATAATGCAAATTCTAAAGGCCAATGTTGTGAGTTTTCAATTTTTTTGTCTTTATATATACTTAATTTTGGAGAAATTGATCCAGCAATTAATAGTCATACGTACTTACTATTTTCCAAATAAAAGTAAGTCCAAACTTGGTAACTTGTTTTATTAATTTACATCTAGCAAAATCAATGTTAAGACCTTTAATGTTATTAAAACTAATTAAGTGCTAAGAAATCATATGGGCTTATGTATACAGAGAAAATTATCAGTAAGTCTATTTATTATCAATATACTTTTAATTTTAATCATATCATACATGGTTGGCACAATTATATGAAAGGAGTACAGACCAAAGTCATGACCATAAAGGAATATAAACTAGTTGAAAGGGAAACATATACACAGTAAAAGGATATTTAAAGATAAGCTAGTTTTTCAGAGAATGGAAAGTTAAAGGTAGTTTCATTAAAACTGTAAACTTTCTAGATAAAATATTATGAAAAAATAATATGCAGAAAAACCATCTTTTTTTGTGATTTCTTATTCAGTTGATTTTTTCGAATGTTATACCATATTTAGAAAAAAAATGTAAAAGGTGGGGTGCAAGTTATATTCATGATTATTTTAAGTAAAGTATAAGGACTATACTTATAACTCCACTTGCTGATTTTGATGATATAATGTCTGAAAACAGAAATTTTTAGTGCCACACAAAACATTGAATTATTTCTTTTCCAAGACTGAAATACTATTTTTCTTCTCTGGTGTGATGTTGAAGCTTTAAAGTCTTGTCAGTGATATTCTGTCTCATCTGAAGTGATCTACACTTGAATAATAAAATGGTAGTTGCTGACAAAAAAAAACAAAAGGTAAGAAAAATGTTTGTCTTGCTGATTTATGTACATCTTACATTTATATATAATCCTGCCTGAATCTATGTCATAATTTGGAAGAGTATGAAAAAATTTATGAACTTTTTCCTGAATGCAACTATAAAACTCACTTCTTATATTTTATCCTTGAAAGAAACTTTACCCTAATATATAATCCTTAGTAAAAAGCATAAGTAGCATTAAGAAGAATCAAGTGGAAAGTGTGAAGAATTAAAGTTGCTAAGGAGAGAAAAGTACGAGTAGCTACATTGAAAATTAAATTAGAGATGATCCTCTTTTATCTGATTTATTTATTATAATTCAATTATGGGAAATGCATTTTGTTTTAAGTCTAACTAAATTTCTCAGAAAGCAAATTCTGTCTATCTATCTATCCATCCAAACTTATTTATAGTTTTTTCTCTTTAATTTTTTCTATCTAGCCTAATGAATTTAACTCCTTAATTTTTTAAACAGAATTCATAATCAATTGATAATACAAGATCAAAATGTTTAAATAACAAGCATGCTAAAACTTGTTAACCCAATTAGTTTGGAAATATGGTGGCACCTTCAAATGGTCATGTATTTAAAAACACATCTACAATTTTAATGGACTTCAGTCAGTAATCTCTCCCTTAATATGAAGTTAATACTCTTTCCTGAGACAGACTTTCAACTGGATTTATGGCCAAGATAATTGATACAATGTTGTACTTTTTTGTTTTAATATATTATGTTGTGTCTTAAAAACATCAATTATTTTTACTTACAAAATAACTCATATGTTGTCCCTAGTTTCTGTGCTTATGGTGGATAGATTATTACTTGTAAATAATAATTATCGATATAATGTCAAGTTTACACAAAATATAAAGTTGGATATTTTTTAAAAATTATACTTAATTAAGAAAACAATAAGAAATTTGCTCTTGAAAATGTCTTCCACATGACTTTAAAATCAACAGTGAGTAGCACCTGGGTGGCTAAGTTAGTTAAGCATCTGACTCTTGGTTTCAGCTCAGGTCACAATCTCATCATTCATGAATTTGAGTCCATATTGGGCTCTGGGTTGGCAGTGTGGAGCCTGCTTGGGGTTCTCTGTCTCCTTTCTCTGTATCCTCCCCTGTTCCTGCTCTCTCGGTTTCTCTCAAAATAAATAAATAAACTTAAAAACATAAAATCATCAGTGAAATGTTCTTTCTTTATTAGAAACTGATAAAAACAAATTTATTATTATAACTAAAATGGATATTTATAAGTAGAGTTTCTGTAATTTGTGTCCACAAACATGTGAATTCACAAAGAAAATAATTCATGGCACAATTGCCATCTAAAAATGCCAAATTTAGGAAACAAAAATTTCCAAATATATATGTTGTAAACCTGTATAACACTTTAATATTGTATATATGTTTGTGTTCAAGAAAGTGTATTTTGACTAAATTGGTTATCTAAGTTGGGAAACCTCACATTTTGATTTATATTGTATGATTTTATGCTTGATTTTTTTATTGGCCTACCTCTCCAACCTTTCCACAATATTAATGATGTAAATTGAAATTATTAAGAATATTAAAACTGGCTAACACATTCAAGAGTCAAACACAAGCATACTTCTATTTTAATGTTTGCCAGCTTAGAATCTCTAGCTTAGAGATCTCAGGCTTTAAATGCTAGGTTTTATTGCTTCTGTACTCTTTGCATGGATTTAGGGGTATCATAAAAAGTGTTGGTGATGATATGGAGGAAAGGAAACTCTGGTACACCTTGGTAGAAAGTAAACTGGTAGGACCACTGTGGAAAACTTTATGAAAGTTACTTAAAAAATTACAAATGAAACTACCATACGATCCAGCATTCTGCTACTGAATATCCAAAGAAAGCAAAAACATCAATTCAAAGATATATTACAATATCCAAGATATGGAAGAAACAAAAGTGTGTCAAGTGGTAGATGGATATATAATGAATATGTGAGATATATAGATATAGATGTAGATATAGATAGAGATAGAGATGGATAATGAGATATATATACAGAGAGAGATTATATATAATGATGGGATTATTATATACATAATGCAATATTACTCAGCCATAAAAATGAAGGGTATTTAACCATTTGCAACATCATGGATGGACTTAGAAGATATTGTGCCACATGAAATTAGTCAGAGAAAAACAAATAATGCAAGATTTTGCTTATATGTGGGACTTAAAAAAACAAACTTATGAAACAAAAGGGACTGATAAACATAGGAGACAGACTTGTTTTTTACCAGAGGGAGAACGGTTTGAGGGGAGGCAAAATAGGTAAGAGGATTAAATGGTACAAACCTAGGTATAAATAAATCATGGGGATGTAATATAGCATAGGGAATACAGTCAATAATACTGTAATCACTTTGCATGGTGATAGATGGTAACTAGACAATATGGGGATCATTTCATAGTGTATAAAAATAGCAAATTACTATCATGCATGCATGAAATCAACAGCATATTGTATGCCTATAATAAATAAATAAATAAGTAAAACATGAAAGGGAAAAACATGTGTCTTATATGAAAACTTTTTTATGTTAACAAAAAGATCTTTCCCGTATCAATTTTTCCCTAAGGAAGTTAGATATATGAGGATCAAAGTGTAAAAGCAGAAGGCAAATTACTGGTAATAAGCAATGCCGAGGAAATGTTAAAAAATATGATTGTGCATTTTTAAATTTTCTTTTCATTTTTATTTCTTTACAAGTGTTTATTTAAATTCAGCTAATTAACATACAATGTATTATTAGTTTCAGGTGTAGAATTTAATCACTTTTCATTTACACACAATAAGTGGTGCTTACCACAAGTGACCTCCTTAATACCCATCATACACTTAACCCATCCCCACACCCACCTCCCCTCCAACAATCCTCAGTTCCTTCTCTACAGTTAAGAGCCTGTATCCTGGTTCACCTCCTTCTCTTTTCTTCCCCCTACTGAACATGTGCATTTTAAATTATCACCTTCCCAGTCACTGTTGGTTACAGTTCAACAGAATGGGTGAAAGGGAAGTTATGTGAATTACCAATTATTTTTTAAAGAAAGTCCATTGGCAGTTTGTTAAGCAAATTTCCCGTTTGGTGGAGAAAGAACTCATGAATTTCCCTGGGGTCACATGAGTATTGCAGAAGGAAATCAAGCTTGAATTGTTATTGAAACTCGGCAGAGTTTCAGGCAGAAGGCTGCCTACAGAGACAAGGACAGTGTGGGAGAACACAGGTGAAGATTAGTATCTGGAACATAGGTGGTAAAAGGGATTTTTGGGGTCAGCAACAAGATCCCACAAATTTGCCCTAAGAAGACAGTCAAGTGTTTGGGTATCTGTTATACAGGGGATAGTTAATAATTAAGAGAGAATCTTACAAAGTACTAGGTAAGGACAAATCGTTTCATCCTGTTACTGTTCCTTCTTCTGTTCCCTCCTCCAACCCACTCAACATTAGAGGGTTTACAGGAGATGCAGAGGCTGAAAAAGCAGAATGAACAACAGTCCATGTCTGCCACCACCTTTGTAAGTAAGCCTGAGATGTGGTAAGAGGAGATGCTTTCAACTAGAAGAAGCGGTCACAACATGGGACACCATGAACAAAATGAAAAGACAACGTACGGCATAAGAGAAAATACTTGCAAACCACATATCAAATAACGGGTCAATAACCAAAATACACAAGGAACACTCAGTAGTTAAAAAAAAAAAGGAAAAAGGAAAAAAAAGCCAAATGACCCAACAAAAATGGGCAAAGGATCTGAACAGACATTCTCCCAAAGAAGGCATGTAAACGGCCAACAGCTATATGAAAAGGTGACCAACATCATTAACCATCAAGGAATTGCAAATCAAAATCAAAATAAGATATGTCACAGTTGTTAGAATGGCGATTATGAAAAGGAAGGTATAACAAAGAGAGGGCAGCATGTGGAGGAAATGGGACTCTTGCACATTAGCAGTGGGAATGTAAACTGGTAGAGTCACTACGGAAAACAATGTGGAGGTTCCTCAAGAAGTTGAAAACAGAACTGTCATTTGATCTAGCAATCCTGCTTCTGGGAATATATCTAAAGGATACGAAAAGAAGATATTGAAGAGATAGCTGTACTCCCATGTTCACTACCATATTATTCACAATAGCCAAGGCATGGAGACAACTTAAGATGAATGGATAAAGACAAAATATGTATTATTATGTATATATCTTTATACATATCATTATATACAATACAATAAATTATATATGAATATAATCTTTATCAATATATATAATACATATAGTATAATATATAGCGTATATTATATATAATATGCATGTGATCTATAATAGAATATAATTCAGCCTTAAAAGAGAAGAAAATCCTGTCATTTAGGACAACATGGATGAAACTGGTAAGCATTTTGCTAAATGAAATAAGCAAGACAGAGAGACAAATATTGTGTGGTTACTTATAAGTGGAATATAAAAATAAAATTTGGGGACGCCTGGGTGGCTTAGTCAGTTGAGCGTCCGACTTTCGCTTAGGTCATGATCTCGCAGTTCGTGGGTTCGAGCCCCACATCGGGCTCTGTTCTGACTGCCAGCTCAGAGCCTGGAACCTGTTTCAGAGTCTGTGACTCCCTCTCTCTCTGACCCTCCCCTGCTCACGCTGTCTCTCTCTCTCTCTCTCTCCTAGAAATAAATAAAACATTAAAAAAATTTTTTTAAATAAAATTTTAAAAAGTTCCCCTCATGAAACAGTAGAAAAATGGGGGGAAATAGGGAGAGAATGGTAAAAGATAAAAAGTCTCAATTATAAGACAAATAAGGTCTGAGGATTTAATGTAAAACATGGTGACTATTGTTGATAACATTGCATTGTATAACTGAAATTCCCTAAAAGAGAAGAATTTAAATGTTCTGGCCAGGGGTGCCTGGGTTGCTCGGTGTTAAGCGTCTGAATCTTGGTTTGGGTTCAGTCATGATCTCACAGTTTGTGGGTTCAAGGCCCACACTGGGCTCTGCAGCTGGCAGCATGGAGCCTACTTGGGATTTTCTCTCTCTCTCTCTCTCTCTCTCTCTCTCTCTCTCCATTCTCATGCTGTCTCCTCATCTCTCAAAATACGTAAGTGTAAACAACAGTTTTTAACATTCTAGCAAAAAAATAAAAAGGTAAACGTGTGGTAGAGAGAAGAAATGTTTTAACAACGTTAATGTATAGCAAATCATCATGTTGTGTACTTTAAATAACTTAAAATTTTATTTGCAATTATACCTCAATATAGATTAAAACAAAATAAATTAATTCCATGGGGAGATCAGTTTAAATTGAGATGTCACCAGGCCACAAGGACTAAATCCAAAACTGAATTTAAAGATAGTGATGAGAGAGCGTGGGGCAGGGTGAGGACAAAGTATGAGCTAGCCCACCACATCCCCCAGGGCGGGATACTTAAACTAATCCTCAGGTACTCCTGGCTGCCCAAGAGCAAAGGAAAGGAAGGAAAACAAATGGTTAACTGACAGAGATCACAGAGATCATGGTCATATGGGACTCAGGTCTCCATCAGTTTACAAATATCTTAGTAATTATAGGACAAAGGCAATCTTATCAATAGCCTAACTTCCAGAATCCTATAGATTTAGTTCCCTGAAGCCCCAGCATCATGGTTCCATAGTGATATGGAGAACAAAGGCAAGAAGAAAATGACACGTAAAATTAAATTTCCTTATAATATGCAGCCCATTGACAAATACTTGAAGCAAATACAGAGTATAGCATTTCTCCAGGAACGCCCTGTCATCATAATGTTAATGCCTTCCTAGGGGGAAAACAACCGTAGCTTGACAACAGCAAGACCTCAAGTATCTTAGGAATCCTCGTTAGCATATCAAAGTCCCTCTGGAGGCCTCCCATTTGACTCTACCCACCCCAACTTCATAGTATTTAGGAGCAACTCTTCCCGACCTCAGTGCACCTCTTTCTGCCCTTGGGTCCCATCCCTGTGCTTTAATAAAATCACTTTTTTGCACTAAAGATGTCTTCAAGAATTTTTTCGTGGCCATCAGCTCAGGATCCCATCATCCCAAAACCTTCAACATCAGTAAGAAAAGGGGTGCCTGGGTAGCTTGTCAATCTTCCCACTCTCATTTCGGCTCAGGTCATGATCTCATGGTTTGGGAATTCGAGCCCCTCATCAACCTCTGCACTGACACTGCTGAGCCTGCTTGCAATTCTCTCTCTCTCCCTCTCTCTCTGCCCCTCCCTTGTTCCTGCACTCTCTCTCTCTCTTTCCCTGTCCCTCTCTCTCTCAAAATAAATAAATAAACTTAAAAAATGGACCAAAAAAACTGAAAAACTAAAAATTAAACACAAAAACAGAAACATTCCTGTGTTCCTATTTCTACACAGGCTGAAAGTGCCCCCTCTTTCTGGGATTCACATTTTGTAAAATAAATAGTGGCAATCATATTACCCAAGGAATATTCTACTTTTAAGGTTAAAGTCTAGATTCTTAAAAAAATATTTACTTATTTTGAGAGGGAGAGAGAGTGTTCCCACATACAAGCAGGGGAGGGGGAGAGAGAGAGAGAGAAAGAGAGACAGAGACAGAGAGAAACCCAAGCAGGCTCTGAGTTGTCAGCACAGAGCCCAATGTGGGGCTCAATCTCACAAACCCTGAGATCATGACTTGAGCCAAAACTAAGTATCCAACACCCACCCAGGCATCCCAAGATTTATTTTTTTAAACCAGGAATTTTTCCTGACATTCTTATCATCATACCAAGATGAAGTATTCCTCTAACTGTTAGGTACTGCAGACCCTGATTAGGAGCCTCACCAACTTGTTAACAGTAACCACACTGGAAATGAATGTGTTTGGAAAACACCACAATTCTTATACTCTTTAATTTCTGTAGACGTGCCTCAGGGGCCATCCTAAGGGGTGGCTTCAGGGGCAGAATTCTAAAGTCTAACCTAACTTCATTAGGAGTAGCTCCTTTAAAGCTGAATATATGTTGAGTATATACATTTCTTAGTATGTATATACATAGCATATGCATTTCTTAGTATTTTTTTCTTTAAAAGAAAGATTTCAAAGCTAAAATTCATTAGATGTTAGAAATATTATCAAGATTACTAGGATTATACAAAAACAAAGCACAGGACTAAAAAATTTATTCACATGGAATCAAACAAATGTTAAAAAGAAAGTCAGTAACCTGTGAATAAATAAAATGTGTAAAATGGAATTAAAAGATAAACATGTACTTTTAACTGATAAGTTTACTGCTTTGCTAAAAACAATATTTCATTAAAAAATGTGATCATTCTTTACCAATGGTTCTTCTTTGAGACTTAATAAAGAAGTGTAAACATGGATCAGAGATTATCAATATCAATTCACTAAAATTAGGTGAAAAAATGGTTTGGACCCTTTGCTTTGGTTTCTGGGCCACAGTTTCCACACTTCATTTACGGCATGTTATTTTTCTTTGAAGTTTTAATTGCATGTGAATTGACCCAATTTAATGCATGATTTTGTATTCATTTACTCTACTTTTCTCTGTTACTCTCCAGTTCCTTTTCCTACTTACATTCCACCAAATGACACTCAAGTTGCTTTTGTATACTGTGAAATAGAGCCAGTGAAGACAAATATAATTTTAACAGAATTGTCTACTCCTAATGTATAATTTAAACAATTAAGCTTTTATGTTTTCACTAAAATGTGCTATCAGGAAAAATTAGTATCTCAGTAGAAAATTGATTTATTCATCTATTCTTTCCTTTCTGAAATCTAAAACTAATATAATTAAAACAAGTATTTCTTTGCGAAAAAAACTAAAAGCTAAATGTTATGAATAACAGACCTATATTATCAATTACCAATAAATACATTTCATTGACTGATAATTAATGTCTATGCAATTTACATATCTAAAGCTCTTTTTGTAAGAGTCTTATTGGAAAGGAATGTGTTCTGGTTTATGATTTAAATATTATATTTTTTAGAAAATTTAAAGTATATATATTTTCTTCTTTTTTTTAAATGTTTACTTATATTTGAGAGAGAGAGAGAAAGGAATAGTGTGAGCAAGGGAGGGGCAGAGAGAGAAGAAACACAGAATCCAAAGCAGGGTCCAGGCTCAGAGGTGTCAGAGCAGAGCCTGATGTGGGGCTCAAACTCATAAACCATGAGATCATTACCTGAGCCAAAGTCAGAAGCTTAATTTACTGAGCCACTCAGATGCCCTTAAAGTATATTTTTATAGTTACTTAAAAAAAGTTCCCAGGGTACCTGGGTGGCTCATTTGGTTAACTGTCTGACTCTTGATTTTGGCTCAAGTCGTGATCTCACAGTTTGTGAGATCAAGCTTCACATGGGGCTCTGTGCTAATGTAGAGCTTTCTTAGAATTCTCTCTCCCTCTCTCTTTGCTCCTCCTCTGCTCTCTCTCTCCCAAATACACTTTAAAAAAGTAAAATAAAATGAAATATTTGCAAACCAGAGAAAACATTTATTAGAGTTCACAGGGAAAAACAATTACAAAGCATAGAGTTAAAAGACTTCCATGCCCTCAATATATTTTAAACCCTTGATGAAGAAAGATGCAAGAATAAATTTAACTTGTTTTAGCACAACTTGAAATGGTTCCAAATATTATCCAATAGATGGTGCTTTGAACAATACAGTGCATCTTATCTATATTTTAATTTTATGTTAATAATTCCTGTGGGAAATTTGGAGAAATATTTAGTTATTCTTCCTGATATTGGAGGTTAGATGTTATAGCATCAGGGGACAATGATATTAAAATCAATAGTCTATTTTCACAATTGCCACTTGCTTTTATTTTTAATAGATTTAATACAAGTTTGATGTTTTCCCCAGAGAAATAAAATGTGTGAGTCCTATAAATGTGCAACTTACTGTTCATATTATTCTCATATCAATGGATTTATATAATGCCAGCTGTTCTTTTATTAAAATGGTTTTAATACTTGTGTAAGATAGCAAAACAGTGAAGGCAGTTAAGTGTCTGAAACTTCTAATTATGCATAGCACAGGTAGAGCCAAGGAATTAAAAAATAGAGTGTTTGACTTAAAATTTAAAACATTCGAAAAAGTATATTGTCAATTGGGAAGATGAGGAATGTTTAGATAAAGGTAATGTTATACTTTTCAGCCTATTTTTCTTTAAGTCTTGAGTATACAAAGAATTCTTAACCTACTATCTATAGGAATTGATGATTGTGCTAAAATTATACATCAATGTTATGTCTATGGATTGGAAGGAGATGGGGAAGAATTGGGGTGCAGGAATAGGTCAGCGGGGGAATGTTTTCTTAAACAGCTTTGTTGAGATATAATTGATATACAAAACTGCAAATATTTAATGTGTGTAATTTGATATATTTGGATATATGCACACACCCATGAAAAAAGCTTCTTTGTGTCTTTTTGGTTTTTATGTTTGTGTCTCTTGAGGTAAGAACACTTAATAGGAGATCTACCCTCCTACCAAATGTCTAAGTGCACAGCACAGTTCTCTGTTTCTCTGAGTCTGTTATATTAGATACCTCAAAGAAATGGTATCATGTAGTGTTTTTCCTTCTATGACTGGATTATTTCACTTAGCATGATGTCCTCCAAGTTCATCCATACTGTTGCACATGACAGGGTTCCCTTCTACTTAAGGCAGCATATAGGATTCCATCACATGTACATACTACATTTCATGTTTCTAGTTATCTGGTGATGGCCATTTAGGTTGCTTCCATATCCTGGTTATTATAAAAAATGCTGCAACAAACATGAAAGTCCAGATATCTTTTTGAGATCCTCATTTCACTTATTTGGGATATATATCCAGAAGTAATACTGATCAGACATATATCTGACAAGGTGTTAATACCCAAAATATTTCAACTCTTTTAATTCAATAGCAAAAACAAAAACAGGTGCCTGTCAACTGCTCTGATAGCTCAGAGCTTGAAGGCTGCTTCAGATTCTGTCTCCTTCGTTCTGCCTCTGCTTAGCTCACACACACTCTGTCTCTCAAAAATAAATAAATGTTACAAAATTAAAAAAAAAAACAAAACAAACAAAAATAAATAACCTGATAAGTAATGAACAAAAGACTTGAATAAACATTTATCCAAAGAAAACATAAAAATGGCTAACTGGCATATCAAAAGATGCTCAGTATCACTAATTAGTAGGGAAATACAAATCAAAACCACAATAAGATATCACCTAACACCTGATACCATGACTATTATTAAACACACACACACACACACACACACACACACGAGCTCCTGGGTGGCTCCACTGGTTAAGCATCTGACTCTTGGTTTTGGCTCAGGTCATGATCTCACAGTTCTTGAGTGTGAGCCCTGCACTGTGCTCTATGCTGGCACTGATGGTGTGGGGCCTGCTTGGTATTCTCTGTATCCCTCTTTCTCCCTCTCTCTTTCTGCCCCTCTGCTGCTTGATATGTCTCTCTCTCTCTCTTTTTTTTCAAAAATAAACATAAAAAAGCAAAAGCAAACAAACAAATGAAAACAAATGATAATGTGTTGGAGAGGATGTGGAGTAACTGAAATTCCTTTGCACTGTCAGGAATGTAAAATGAAAATAATACGGAAGTTCTTCAAAAAGTTAGAAATATAGTTATTGAGACTGAGTGGCTCAGTCAGTTGAGCAACAAGGTTTTGATTTTGGCTCAGGTCCTAATCTCATGGTTCTTGGGGTGAGTTCCCTCTCGGGCTCTGCTCTGAAAACATAGAGCCTGATTGGGATTTTCTCTCTCCTTCTCTGCCCCTCCCCTGCCCATGCTGTCTCTCTCTCTCTCTCTCAAAAAAAATAAATATTTAAAACAATTTTAAAGAATGGATAATGTTTTAAGTTTTCAATAAACTGGCTCTCTGATACAAACAAGGTTAAAGATAGCTTTAATTTAACATCTAATGTACTTAATAAGAAATAAATAATAATAGAATATTTATTTGAAATAAGATATCCCTTTTAAAAGCCCTTAAATCAAGTAACTGTTATCATATTCATATTAAACAACTGAACAAATATAGTATTTTTATAAATAGCATCCTTCTTCCACAAATTTAGAGTTTAAAGATAAAACTTCCAGTTGGACAGACAACAAAGAGAAAAGAACAGCACTAAATCTCATTATATCTGAAACTAGAGAGAAAACCATGGTGACAAAACTGAAAATCATTTTATAAAGTTATTACTATAAAACCAACAAACAAAAACAAAGGACACACCACGGCGTGCTATATCGCAGACTAGAAACAAGCTCTTGACGTATCACTCTTCTAGTACTGGGGAATCTGCCTGAGTTTATTTTTGTTGTCGACAATTACAAGCAATATAATTGTTTGTATAATTGGCTAATTGCATGTTCAGTGTGCCTTGCTTCCTCTAAAATGATGGGCAGATGGATAATTGCTTATAAAATTATTTTCACAAAATAAAAGGTATGTATTTAAAGTCTATAAAGAAGAAAACTCCTTATGTTAAACTGTCTTCACATTTAACACAGTTGACAAAATTATATAAACATTGTCATAACCACTAAATCCTCTAAAAATGTCCTCTTTTTCAAGAGAACTTCCACAATTAAAATATTTTCTCACAAAGTTTAAGGAAAAAAAGTTTAAGAAAAGAAACTGGGACTCAGGTAATGTAGTATATACAAATTTCCTATAATAATGGCATTTATTAATCACAGTTTGTTAATTGAGACAAGTTACAAAAAATCAGAAACTACAAGGATTTGACAAACTTAAAAAAAGATAGAGGTAGGAGCATGAGACTCTTTATGAGAAGAGATTGGGAGTTACAGCAAAATTATTCCACCAAAATAAAGCAAAGAATGCTGGAGATTATAGAATATATAGTCATATGCCAAAGAGCATAAGTTCTGAGTAAAGCAAAATGAGAT
Organism: Hyaena hyaena; assembly: GCF_003009895.1. Taxonomy (NCBI): domain Eukaryota; kingdom Metazoa; phylum Chordata; class Mammalia; order Carnivora; family Hyaenidae; genus Hyaena; species Hyaena hyaena. The sequence continues at coordinate 227,556 of NW_024081598.1, forward strand.
GTATGCCTCTTGAACAATATTCCCTTTTGAGAAAGACACTAAGGTTTATACTTTCTTGAGAGTATATTATAGGACACTGTTGAAGCCATTAATGACCTGGATTGTTTTATCAAATAAAACCTTTTAGAAGTTTATTAAAGTATCATTTAAAAATATTGACATTACCTAAAGTATTATGAAATAGAATGTGGATGGGCTTCATTTTTTATCAATTGTTTTGTATTTGAAAATTAAGAATGCAGTATTACAATTTGGTTACTGATGACAGCACATTGGAGTTTATGATATTTTTACAAACAAAACTTTAGTTGTTCTTCCACATTCAAGAATAATGGTGAATATCAAATAATTATGTTGTGCACCTGAAACCAATGTTATGTTATATGTCACTTATAAATAAATATATATATATACACATTATATATAATACATATATGCATACATATATAAAGATGGTGAAGATTAAAGCATATCATGGAAAAAATCCCATTCTGTGTTTCTTTAATTGGAATGTTATTACCATATTAATTTTTCTCACTGATATATATCAATCATTGTTTTAAAGTATTCATTTCTCACTGTCAAGAATTTAAGAGAATTGTATCCAGGAAGAAAAATGGGAAAGTCCACTTGGACAACGTCTTGTTTGACTTATAATATAAGACCAGTTTTTGGCTTTGCAGTATTAAGTATCTGTGTTTGTTACCCAAATAAAGTTTCCTATGAAATGATCTCAAACTATACGATTCAAAAGAGATCATTGTATGAAATAAGATGCTAGAGTATTGTTATGTCACAATGTCAAATGTAATTCTAAAGCAAATTGAAATATATGGTAATATGAATAATCTGTAACTATAAACACACACACACACACACACACACACACACTGCCAGAAAGAAATCTGTTATACTATAAAGGTTGTTGGACGTTCATGAAATCAGAATAAGGTGAATGGCTGTATCATTCAAATATAGTTTGGCATCAAACACTTAAGCCTATTGTAGCTCTTTTCATAATAAGAATATACTTTCCCCTGGTCTGCTAAGTTCAGCCATGGGGTAAAGCACTAACTTGTAATTTGAGTTCATTTTTTATATTTAATATAAAATCCATTTTTCCTCTTACACAGATGAAAGCATATCTCTTTAAGATAACTGTAAATGTAAATAATATTATCCATCACATATCAATATTTTATCACTTAAATGTTTAATTTAACATCTCACCTAGACTTCAATTAATAATAACAACAACAATAATCAAGGAGCCTCTTTAAAAGAGAAAAAAAAATGCCAGGAGCTTAACATTTTCTTTAATACACTTATATAACTTGACAGAGAGAGAGAGAGAGAGAGGAGAGAACCAAAGACAAAATAGATACTTTCTATGATGTAAAAATATTTTTTTGGATTAACAGCAAAAAAATATTATTTTTTTAAATTTTTTATTTATTTCTAGGAGAGAGAGTGACAGCATGAGCAGGGGAGGGTCAGAGAGAGAGGGAGATACAGACTCTGAAACAGGCTCCAGTCTCTGAGCTGGCAGTCAGCACAGAGCCCGACGCAGGGCTCGAACCCACGAACCGCGAGATCATGACCTAAGCGAAAGTCAGACGCTTAACCGACTAAGCCACCCAGGCGCCCCTAACAGCAAAAAAATATTATTAAGTTTTAAAAGAGGATGGTATGCTTTTCATACTCTCTTTCCCTTTTCCCTGAAAATCAAAGAATTTAAGATATAGTTTGATCAAGTAGACTGGTTTCTACCATACAGATTCAGAGGCAAATCCTGATAAGAACTAAACCTAAGAGTCTTGAATTGCTGGTTAGAAGAACATAACCTAACTTATCTTAAATAATCCTGAAATTAGTATCTAGAAATAAGGCATGTATGATAAGTGTATACCTACACATATCTGCATACATAGGATGTGTACATCCACGTGTATATACGTATATGCATTCACATGTACGTACACACATACATAAGCACACAGGCCTGAACAGAATGATGATCATCAAATGCTAATGGATATTTCCTAATGATAGAAGGATTTTTTCAACATTTCACCTTTTGAGCTTTAGCTATTGCCTGATTTTTTCAACAAGAATGGTTTATTTACTTTTCCTAAAAAGCAAAAAGAGAGAAAGACATTATTTTTCAGAATTTAAGAAAATAACATAACCATGGCGGGGAGTGGCCCGCCACTCCACCTGGTGGAGAGTGGCCGCAGTGCCCTGAGCATTACAATTTAGGAAGGCGGGTGGAAGGGAAAGATACAGCAGGAACTCAGAAGTCTGGAGGGACAGTGCTTCTCTGCAGCAGAGATGACTCATCAGTTTCAGCTCTGAGGACTGAGATGCCCCATCTTTCTTTACTGCTCACCATTCACCTCCAGGGAATCTTGGGAAATTTGAAGCCTCTCTCTCAAAACACTAGACTCAGAGCTGCAGCTCACCAGTCTGTTTTCTTTGGCTCAGCCTTTAATTACCTCTCATTGTCTGCCATTCCATGATTGCCAACTGCCTTCATGGACCGAGCTATATGACAGCTGGGGAATCCATAAGGACTGAAGTATGTGGACACTGCAAGATCATTCAGTAGCTTAGTAGACACAGACCAAATAGGAGAGAAAAAAATGAGATAGAAGGAAAAATTTTAGGTGAAAGATAATTACCATTACTGATTGTAGAAAATATTAAAGTTAGAAATGCAAATTAAAATGTTCATAATTTAAAATTCAAAAGGAAAACTGAGTAGTGGACACTTGTTAGTATTAAAAACTACATTCATTCGTTGGCACATTTAATGGAGAAAATATGACAATAAAGGACAAAACATAAAAATTACTTGTCTGGAGACAAGAGCAAAGGACATCATACAAAAATAACAGGAGACATTGAGAAAAGAATGACAGATTGGAAAAAATATATAATCATATAAAAATAGAAGTAATATCCTTATGTAAAAAATAAAATGCTAACGTTTTGAATGTCAGGCCAGCTAAATAACATTCCAATTTGAACTGTGGTTTTTCATGAAAGACATTATCCCGACTCTAATCTTAAGCCCTTGGCAGTGTTAATTAACTAAAAAGATAGAAAGAGTTAGAGCCAGAACTAGAGAGAGAGAGAGAGTGGAAGAAAAGAAAAAAAAATATAAGAATATGAATACATTGTAAGAAAACTGCTAAGATTGAGAAAAAAAAGGAAATGTTCCTTGCATTCCAACTGGGAAAACAGTTGCTTCAAAAGGAATGAGAACTAGAATGACCTCATATTTCTTATTTGTAAAATCATATTTCTTATTGAATGTAAAATAGAATGCCAGAAAGCAGTGAAAAGATCTTGAAGAGCTCTGAAATAAGAGGTTGAAAGCCAGGAATTCTATTTTTTCAAGACGTCATTTCATATAAAGGCAAATAAAAGTTATTATTGTTGTTATTTTTCATGCAAAACCTCAGAAAATATGCACAATTTATGAGCATACATCTAAAGGAGGTACATCAATATAATAAAAAAATAAATCAAAGCAATAACCTCCAGAAGGTGGAAGAAGAAACTTGGAAGAAAGATTTTTCTAATAATTAATACTTTAAATGAAAACTGAGATTGGCTATTTTAAAAAGGCAAAAATTAAATTAGTATAAAACTGGTTAAACTATTCATCAGACAGAATACAGAAGGTGAGAAAATTTCACCACCAAAATTGATTTTCAGAATCAAATTGATGATGCCTTTACAAAGTGTTCAAATTTCCAGCTTATAAAGTAACCTATTGCAAGCCACACACCATTAATATGTTAGTCTCTATTCAAATTAGCATTGAGTACGTTCAAATCTTGGACTAAAATATAGATTGATACACTCGGTTGCTCTACTTTCCCTGGAGTTTCAGCTGAAATTTATCTGGTACTACAAGCATATTCTTTTTTTTTTTTCTGAGATCAATTTATTTTTTATTTTATTTTATTTTATTTTTTACAAATAGTTTATTGTCAAGTTGGTTTCCATATAACACCCAGTTGGTACTACAAGCATATTCTTACCATTTGTCATGGCCAGCACTTTAACAGACTGGTTGGTACCAATGCTGTAAAATTTCCCAATTATTTTTGATATCACTTCTGTTTCTGGAAATATTTTTTCTTTATAACGTTCATAAAATGTTTTTCTTTCTTTTTCTTTCTTCCTTCCTTCCTTCCCTCCCTCCCTTTCTTTTTATCTGTTCTGTTTTTTAGTATGGGGAATTGAGAGGATTCATACTTAATTTCTAGTATAAAGGCTGTTTTTAGTTTCTTTGTTTAGTTTCAGTTGGTTGGCTAACTTGTTAATTTTTAAAATTTATCTTATTTTTTAATTTTAAAAAATTTTACTGTTATTATTTTTGAGAGAGAGAGACAAAGAGCAAGCAGGGGAGGGACAGAGAGAGAGGGAGACACAGAATCAGAAGCAGGCTCCAGGCTCTGAGCTGTCTGCACAGAGCCCAATGTGGGGCTTGAACTCAAGAACCACAAGATCATGATTTGAGCTGGAGTTGGAAGTTTACCTGACTGAGCCACCCAGGCCATTCATGATGATACTCTAACATATTTTCTTTTATAAATATACCCTAAAGAGTTACATTTTTATTGGATTTATATTCGTAAGGCAGCTTCATGAATCTGAGCTGAGGAAAATATGAATGGCAGATTAAAGAATTTACTTATAATTTACTGGTACTAAGTACTTTTTAAAATTACAGGCTAAAAAAATAAATTCCAAATAGGAACTGCGGTTTTATTACAGGGCATAATATCCCAACACTAATTTAAGACTGATTCAAAGAAGGGAGAATTTTCACAGAAGGATAAATCAACATCATATGGGAGGTACAAAAGTAACCACAATAATTCTATAATTTTTCTCTAATTTTCAAATAATCACTATTATTTGATTACCTTCAGTATCTTGTTATTTTAAAATAATTAAATTTCATAATTTAAACTACATATCTTAAAATAAGAATCTCTGTCTAATAAATTAATAAAGACATGTTTCCACATATTTTTATTACATTCAAACACTATATTTATCCTAGATTACTGAACAATCAAACATTACAGAAATCTTTTGTTTTATTCTGTGCATAGCACCAGGCTACAAAAATTATGTGATTTTGTTTTCTTTTTAGCACTATGTTAGTAACCTGTCTCAACTGTTTGCCAATTTTCTATTTATAAACTTGGCTTCTTTTAGTCCTAACATGTTGAGACAGTGTAAGCAAGATTACTTTGCAACACCTGGCCTAGAAAATTTAGCTTGTGAGAAATCCTGTCCCCAAATTATAATAATTTAGAGTTTTATCTCATGGCCATTGTGTAAAAGCAGAGCCACTTGAGAGTGTCTTCATGAAGGTAGGTATACTAAGAAAAAATGTATTGATTACATAAATATATGAAACTCCCCAGTGAATGCTGCCATTTCTGCTTGCAAGTCGAAGTCAGCAAAAGATTATTTGAAAAGTAAATCATTGTCAAGAGTCCTTGAGTTCCAGATTTGCTTTATACACACTAGTTTTAAAACTAATACCTAAAATAGAATCACTATTCTATAGAAATCAGCTGGCTAAATTACCTAGTAAAGGTTGAGACATTAATCCATTTAGTATTGGCATTAGTTTCTACTTTCAAGTACAAAGTTTAAATATTTAGTTTCTCAGAAATCTAGTCTCGGGGTGTCTGGGTATGTCAGTCAGTTGAGTGTCTGATTCTTGATTCCTGTTAAGGTCATGATCTCACTGAGTTTCGGAGTTCAAGCCCTGGGGAGGGCTCTCAGCTAACAGTGCAGAGCCTACTTTGGATTCTCTGCCTCCCTTTCTCCCTGCTCCTTTCCAGTGCGCATGTGCACTTGCTTGCTCTCTCTCTCCCTCCCTCTATCAAAGATGAATAAATATTTATTTTAGAAAAAAAGGAAATCAAGTCATAAGTTGTTTTTAATTCCACCTTTTCCCTAATAGTCGTGTATATAATTATGTCAAAAGAGAAAATACTTTGAAGCTTTGCACCGTATTTTTAACAACCCTGAAACTCATTCTAATATTTTGTACAAGACTCTGAAGTGCACTGATTACAGCACAAGCCAAATAAAGGGGTGTGTTAGTATAATCTAATGAAACTTAACAAAGATGAGTATGTAGACCCCTGGAAAGGAGGAAAAGAGAAATACTCTGGTGCAGCAGTAAAGAAGATCATGGGTCTTTTAGTTCTCTAACAAAACGTTAGTAAATCCTAATTCCACATAGTTTTTAGAATTTAGCTCAGATTTTCATGTGAAACTATCTGATCTGTTCAGTCCAAAATATAGATTGGTTCATCTAGGAGCAAGCATGTACTTGGCCCAGTTGGTTATGACCTATGAGGCAAGATAACATGGCTAGTGCAATTTCTCTAAGAACGACATGGATGAGGAGCAAAGGTAGGCATTTTAACTTCCCAGCACACATATTCTTCACTTCTCAGATACAATTCTATTTTTTTTTTTTTTTACATAACTTGCTTCAAATATCACAAGTACAAATGATAAACATACACTCTTCCCATCAAGAGACAGAAAGCCTGTTCAGTTCCATAAAATAGGAGCAGGATAGGGCACTTGGGTGGCTCACTTGGCTAAGTGTCTGACTTCCGATCAGGTCATGATCTAATGATTAGTGAGTTCGAGCCCTACATCGGACTCTGTGCTGTCAGCGTAGAGCCTGCTTCAGCTCCTCTCTTCTCTCTTTGCTCCTCCCCAACTCTCTCTCAAAAATAAACATCAAAAAATAAGAGTGAGATGGAGATAAACCACATAACTTCTCTTTAATTAGAAGGTTAATTAATAATATTTATATTCATCTGGTTGGATTTAAGTCCATCATTTTACCAATTATTTTCTGTGTTTCCTCACTTTTAATTGTGTTCCTCAGCTCCTCCTTTCTTGCCTTCTTCGGAAGTAATGAACTTTTTTATATAATAGAGTTTTAACTTATTTTTATCTTTGGCATTATTTTATTTTTATTTTTTAGTACTCTAGAGAAAGGTTTCTCAGCCTTGGCCCTACTGACATTTGGGCCACTGTGGAGGTTGTCTTGAGTGCTATAAGAAAGTAAACAACATCCCCAGCTTCTATCCATTCAATGTTAGTAACACACCTTCTTCCTTCAGTTATGAGAGTAACAATGTCTCCAGGTGATGCCAAATGTCCCCTATGATTGAGACCATAGGGTAACTACAAAGTGTGTCCTGAACTGCTCACAGTCTAGAGGTAAGATAACATAGTATTCCCACCACCATTTTCCTTTTTTGTTTGAGTTGCCAAAGACAATAATACAATATTATAATTCTGCAGTACAAAGGTATAATTTTGCTTATATTCCACAACAACATTTTATGATTTTGGTTAAATTCCATAACACACTAATTTTTGCTTTATTTTTTATTTTTGAATGTTTTTATTTATTTCTGAGAGAGGGAGAGACAGCATTGGCAGGGGAGGGTCAGAGAGAGAGGGAGACACAGAATCCAAAGCAGGCTCCATGCTCTGAGCTAGCTGTCAGCACAGAGCCTGACACGAGGCTTGAACCCATGAACTGTGAGATCACAACCTGAGGCGAAGTCAGATGCATAACCAACTGAGCCACTCAGGCACCCCTAATTTTTGCTTTAGATAATTACCTCTTTTTTAAGAAAAGAATAAGAGAATTTAAAAATTATATTTAGCCAAACATTTTCAATTTCTGATGCACTTCATCTCTTTCTGACATGAATTCCATTGGTTTTATTTTCTTTCAGCTTGAAGAGCTTCCTTTAACATTTCTGGTAATGCAGATCTACTGGAGACAAATTCTCTTAGTTTTTATTGTCACAAAATATCTCTATTTGATTGTATTCTTGAGGGATATTTTTTCCTGAATATAGATACTGGTGTGACAGTTGTTTATCTTTTCTTCAATGTTTTCAATAGATTTTTCATTGTTTTCTGTCATCTATTTGTTTCTGATGAGAATGCCCACAGTCATTCTAATCATTGTTTTGTATGAGATATGCCTTTTATCTTTCCTGACAGCTTTAAAAGTTTTGTACTTATGCTTCTCTTTCAGCCAAATGTGTTTAGGTGTCATTGTCTTTGCATTAATCCTGCTTGGTGTTTGCTAAATAAACCCTTCAAATATCAAGTGAATTCTTTTTCTCTCAGTCACTTGGAATTTATCCCATACATGCCCCAAAAACATGATTCAGGGGTTGGTATGCCCCATATGTATGGTACAGAGGCTACCTTTCTTTGGATCTCTCCTCTCATAGATACTGCACCTTATTTTCTCTCATGTGTGATTGACCTCAACCATGTCCTATAGACCTTCAAAACATTAACACTGTAGGTTTTCTATCAGAGATATAACTGCCCACCTTGGACAGACTGGGGTTTGTGAGGCTAGACACCATGAAAATGGAAAAATCCTCCAGGACCTGGTCTTCTAAATGCCATTTCCTGCCCAGTTTCTCACTTTATTCACTCTATAGTACCTTCAGTTAGTCCCCTATACCATCCAGATTTTGTAGTCATTTTCTCTGGGAGGTTTGGTTTGATTAAGACCAAAGAGGGGCTACTGTGAACCCCACTTAAATAGAAAAAAAATAAATATTTAGTGAGATGATTATTCATGCTTCTATAGTAGAATAGAAAATGCATATTAAAACCTTTTGACTCCTCAGATTAATATTCAGGAAGTTTCTCTTGTGGTGAACATGTATATGTTGGGAGGATTTGAGGAAAGAGAGAAAAAAAAATGGAGCATAATAAGAGAATTGAAGGGAAAAATAAGATATTACATCATTAAGATGCAGACATGTGTGTACTACATATTATAAATATGCGTATATAATATATGAGATACAGGTATAAATACAAAATGTTACATCATTAAGAAAAGCTGAGGTTGGGGCGCCTGGTTGACTCAGTCGGTTGAGCGTCCGACTTCAGCTCAGGTCATGATCTCACGGGTTGTGGGGTTTGAGCCCCGTGTCGGGCTTTGCGCTGACAGCTAGCTCAGAGCCTGGAGCCTGTTTCGGATTCTGTATCTCCCTCTCTCTCTGACCCTCCCCTGCACATGCTGTCTCTCTCTCTCTCTCAGAAATAAGTAAAAACATTTTTTAAAAAAGAAAAGCTGAGGTAACCAACTCTAAATAAAACAAATAAGAAAAATGCTTTGGTTGAATAAAGACATACATATTATAGTTGTTCATATGACTTACTACTCATCATATGTGCACTACTTCCAAATGGCGCTATAAAGATTATATGTAAAATGTTTCAGAGTAATTTTTAATAAACCTTATGTAAAAACACAAAGCTATACAGAATACATAAGGAATTAGAGTTATTCATACAAATGCTGTCACTAAGAACGTAAAAACAACAACAACAACAGAATTTAATACTCCCTCTAAGGAAAATCTATTCTATTTAAAATGTATATGGCCTGTTAGAATAGATGAGTACACGGAACTTAGTCCTAGGCAGTAAGTTGCAGTTTACTTTATGGTTGTCTTTCCTGTCTCATCGTTTGTGTTCAGGGCACTTTGGGTTCAGTGATGCAGGTTACTAGCCAGAAAGCCAAGATGCCTGGTTTGCTCTGTCACCAGTCCGTAAAGCCTGGGAGCAAGTCTTCTGATCACACAGATTCCAGAGAAAGTATCAGTGCATAGCAAAACTTAGATGTAAACACATTTAATGGAATTACACTAGCATCTGCCAAAACCTAAATTTGCCCACCATTTATATATATCAATCTAAAACCTAGAGCAAGGCCCCTTGCATGTTTAGATGATAAAAAATGTAAAACAAATTAAATTCTAATATAGGATTGCTAACTTTAAGTATCATATTTAAAATACAAGTGTTTTCAGAGAATAGGCTTAACTTTTACATTCTGTTTTCCAGAAAGACCCCTCCATAAACTCGTTGATAGAAGTCTGAACACCATAAATCTTTTCCTTCTTATAATGGGTAGTAATTAAAGAAAGTTTTTATTTGCTTTGCATTAAGAAGACTTTAGAAAATGCTCCTTTACTTAAGTGTGAAATAAAAAGCCATGTTGCAACTGCTTATTTTAATGTCTTTTTGCACTTAGCTGTGGTGTTTTCTAATGGTTGTATCTGCCCCACTGTGTTTGTGTACACCTGTGTCTGTGTCAAAGCAACACTGAGAACCAGGGGGAGACAGTGAGTAAAGAGGATTTTTCCCACATGCAAGGGAGAGTCAGGAGTGGCTCTTGCCCTTCTATGAACTATAAATCTCTACCAGTATCTGTATTAAATTAGGCTTTTCAGTTTTTAACCATACCTTCTTTTTTGAAAGTTAATTTATTCATTTTGAGGGGGAAGAGAGGGGCACAGAGAGAGAGACAGAGAGAGAGAGAGAGAGAGAGAGAGAGAATCCCAAGCAGCCTCCATGCCCAGGGCAGAGCCCAATGGGAGGCTCAGTCCCACCACTGTGAGATCATGATCTGAGCTGAAATCAACAGTCAGACACTTAGCCAACTAAGCCACTCATATGCCCCTAACATTCCTTTAAACACAAAGTTTCATGGCCCTGAGTTCCTGCAAGAGTTCAAATGCTGACTTCTAAGTGAAGGTAAAAGTAAAACAATGAGGGAATTTATTCAATACTGCCAAACTTTTATTTCTAGTGATTCAGTTCTTACAACAAATGTTCAGAAAATTGGCTGTAATTTTATGATGATATATTTAGAATGAAAGACAATATTAATAAAGGAACCAAGACAATGGTCTTGTGAATGGAGATGAAAACCTTGGTAAGAAAACTGCCTGTCATAGCTTTTCTAACTCTTAAATAGTATTTATTTATTTATTTATTTATTTATATTTTTTAATGTTTTATTTATTTCTGAGAGAGAGAGACAGATAGCGTGAGCAGGGAAGGGTCAAAGAGAGAGGGAGGTACATAATCTGAAACAGGCTCCAGGCTCTGAGCTAGTTGTCAACACAGAGCCCAATGTGGGGCTTGAACCTACAAACCGTGAGATCATGACCAGAGCTGAAGTTGGATGCTTTATTGACTGAGCCACCCAGGCGCCCCTATTCATATTTTTTAAACTTAGAACTTTCAGGATAACTGAAAATATCAAGTTATACACAGCTGCATACTAGTAAAATTACATTGATAAATCATATGGAACTACAATCATATTTATTTGACAAATCTTGAACGTTAATAATGAAATAAAAGGAATGTATTTTAACACAATCTGACTACAGTTGAGATGTTTACATTTGAGATCAGTTTAGTGTATTCTGTAATTTTTATCTGTTGTGTAAAGAAGATAAGAAAATAAAGAGTAAAACCACATTGTGTCATAATATTTCAATGTTATGTTACACTGAAATACAATGTTTCTTTTGCTCCAAGTACTTTTACCACAAAATTCAAAGATGACAATGTGTAAATGAACTATTTTATGCTGATCAAACTGCTTTACTATTCAAAGCCTATCTTGTGTAATTTAAAACCTCATGGACAGTAAGTCTGGGGCATTAGAGCATTTTAGTGCTATGTATAAATCAATTATACCCAAATTTGTAATTCTGGCACTTTATTACTTTTTCATATCTAATTGCTTACTCAATAGAGCTAGCTGCATTTTCTAAAAATCCTATGCGATGTGTCTGAAATCAAATTCTGTAACACCTATAAAACATACCCCCCATACAGTCATCCATAGTTCATTAAATACCAAAACCCACACACAATATTTTAGCAAATCATTCAGGCTCTTCCTCTAAAATGCTATAATTTGTCTTTACTGTTCTATCCTGATCCAGACAAACATCATATTTTACTTAGATTTTTCCATTCTAACTGATCTCCAAGCTTCCCAGACTCTTCTCAACAGAGCAGCCAGAATGATCCCTTTAAACATAGAATGATTGGATCATGTTGCCCTTCTACTCAATACCCCAAGAGGCTTGTCATTCACTGGACTTAACTTCAAACTGCTAACCAGGTGCTGGAAGGCTTCTGTAATCTATGCTATGTAACTTCCATGACCTCAGTTCCAAGCACTCTACCCCCTTGAATTCAACTTGAGTCATTCATCTATCTCATTGCTGTTCCAGAACACCCCAATTGTCTTTCTGCAATCTTTAGGTAATTGTAGATGCTGTTTTCTTTGAAAAGTTAGTACTTTGCCTTCATTGGCTATCATGTATACAATACTTCTTCATACTTCCCATCATTCCCTAGATTTCCAACCTTCCTTTATTTTACCATATAGCACCCACCATCATCTGATAAACTATGTATCTGCATATTATATGCCTCTTGCCACTAGAATATAAGGTTCCAGAGATGAGAGATCTTTTTAAAATATTTTATTCTAAGTGCATGAAAAAGTGAGAGGAACCACATACCATGTGCTCAATAAATGTTTGCCTAAAAATGTATCTTTTTTATCAGCATAAAAATATGCTATGTATTTACCAACTTAAAAAAAATCTTTAACCTGATAGGTCTTCTAATTAATGCCTCATTCATTTTCTTCAGTTGGAAATAAAATTCCTAAAATATTAGTTTTATTTACTGTCTCTATTTCCTCATATCCCATACTCTTCTCAACCCAGCTTTTGAACATGGATCCTCACATGACCAAATAAAATAGTTAACAAGTAAGCTTTTATCATACTAAAATGACAAGCATGTTTCATAATGCTAATTATATGTTCTTTCTTACTTTGTCTTGAAGACATAACTAGTTCTTAACTTGTTGCCTACCAAACTGGCCAATTCTCAATCTCTTTAATACTTGTTCCTTCTCTTTCTGATGTGTATGTATGGAAGGAAATTAGTGTTTCATTTATATCTCTCTTCTTCTCTCTCAATACTCTCTCTCTCTCTCTCTCTCTCTCTCTAAGTAATATCATCCTATCTCATGTCTTCAGAAATTATCTAAGACACTAAAATTTAAATCCTTAATTTTTCTTTTGAACTCCAGACCTGTAAACCTGTCTATACCTTATCTCCATTCCTATGCCTAAATGTTAAAAGGTTATCACATTTAAAATTTAGTTCTTAACTTCTTTTTTCCTCAACATGATATACCGTAAGTAATTCCATTCTCCATACAGAGTATCATTGTCCTCCTAGCTATTCAGGCTATAACTTTACAGTTATCTTTAATGCCTTAAATCTACCCTGAGCCTAACCACTTCTTGTCTCCAACACTGGCCAAGACATCATCATTTCTAACCTGCACTAGGTCATTAACACCCTACCTTGAGTTTTCTGTTTCTTCTTTTGCACTATCCTAGATCAATTTCCACACAGTGCCAGAGAATTCTCTTAAAACAGAAATAAGATCATGTGACCTTCAAGCTTTCAAACATCTCAGTGATTCTGACCTAATGTACAATCAGTTTCCCGCACACTCCACCTATTTCCCCACTGGCCTCTAGCCCTTCCTTGAGTGGAAAGCATATTTCCTAATCAACATACAAGTTATGCTCCTCCTGTTCACCCATTCTGTACCAATTGATCTTTTCCTAGACTTCAAGTGGCATGCTCCCTCTTCTACAGAAGTCTACCTGCGTCCCAATATTTAATAGGTGTTTCTTTCCCTCTCTGCCCTTACTCTTGCTGCACAGATAATTATATATTTAGTCATTTCTTTCCCATTTCTGGAACTGGAATACCAATGTCAAGACCACATAAATTTGTGTAGCACATTGTGAACCCTCAATATCTGTTTAAATGAGGAAAGGGATGAAAGGATGGATGACTCACAAGATACAACCTTAGACAGAAACAAAGAAAAAATGGTTAAATTACTTTCAAAATATCACGTATCTCCCAGAAAATAGCACATCTACTTTCAATGTGATACATATCACTTGAAAATGGTATGTGCTTGTGTGTCCCTATGTACGTATATGACCTCATATATATATATAGATAGATATCTATATCTATATCTCTCTATATATATCTATATCTATATGTCCCTATATATGTCCCTATATATGTCACTATGTACATATATATATATATATATATATATATGACCTCATGATTTCCAGAAGCCATGCCAGAAGACTAGCAATGAGACAAAAGGAGAGAAAGAAATGTAAATACGCTTTCCACTTATTTGAACAAGAATCTTTCATTTTCAGATATTTTAGTCTCATATTTCTAATTAAAGATTATTTCTCTTACAGATCACTTCTTTTCTTTTTTAAATATGAATTACATCAGTTAGATGAATAGGCCATATTTTAATCAAGAAGATGTGACAGAGAGTAATAGAGTAAAATACAGTAATCTAGAAAAAATTAATCTGCATATTAGAAAATTTCCTCTCTATACATTATGTAAGGAGAGTGTTTGAAAGATGATATAATTCATCATGGTTCATTGAGTAGTTTGCAGAAAATATAAGAAGCAAAGTAGTACATTAGGCTTTAAGTCACAAAATAGTGACTAGCTCAAACTGAGTCACTAATTAGTTTTGTGACCTGTGGCAAGTCACTTAACCTCTCTGGATCTCCATTTTCTTATCTATAATATGAAAGTGTTGGATTCAATTATCTCTAAAATTCATTCTATGTCTGAGATACTCTAAGGATTTGAAAAAAAAAAACATCTCTGGGGATTCAAAGTGGTAAATGCTATTATTGTCAATTAAAAAGAGAAATATGAATTTATCAAATTGGTTAACTTTAGACCTGAGTCAAGCTAAAAGTCTGAACAAATTGAATAGCCATGTGGACTAAAAACTTATTAAGCTATATAAGCATCAGTCCCTGATGAAGCATTATGATGCAGGGATAACTAATGATATTAATAAAAAGAAAAAGAAGATATAATTTGATACTTACTGAATGATTTCTTTATGAAATGGTTAAGAAATCATCTTCTGGGCTAAACTGGCCTTGAATGCAAAATGTATAGATGACATTCCTATAATATTCTTTCTTCCATCTTGTACTAATACTGAACAATCTTGAACATATAAATTAATAATTATTTTCCTGTACTGTCCTCCAGTTCTAGCATCAACTCCTTCTCTTTCAAAATCTCCTACTTTCACAAAATCATCTCACCTCCCAAACAGAATAAACATCCTATTCTTTTTTTACTTTTAACATCACTCTGAAGATACTTTTATATAAAGCTATTAAAGTGAATCTTAATGATAAAGGAAAATAAATAAGAAAGTAGAATTTTAGGAAAGAAAAAAATTACTAGTATCCATAATATTATGACTCCAAAGAAAGTATATAAAATTTTTGGTTTGGCAGACTACTTTCTGGAATTATATTCTCTTTTATGGTAGTCATTAACCACATGTGACTGTTGAACTCATGAAATGTGGCTCATTTGAAATGATATGTGTTATGAGTTTAAAATGTACATTGGATTTCAAGACATGGTAATCCTCCAAAGATAAATATCTCATTATTATTTTACATTGAATAAACATTGAAATGACAACATTTTTGGATAATTGGGTAAAAATAAAACATTATTTTCACTTACTTTTCTAATATAGTTAGTAAAAATATATAAAGACCTTATACAATTTAATATCAAAAACAAACAATCCGACTAAAAAATAGAGAGAAGACTTCAGTAGACACTTCTCCAAAGAAGACATACAGATGGCCCACAGACACATGAAAAGATGTTCAACATCACTAATCATTAGGGAAATGAATATCAAAACCATTTATCATTTTAGAATGCTAAAATCAAGAATAAAGGGAACAAGAATGTTGGCAAGGATGTGGAGAAAAAGGAACTCTTTTGCACTTTGGTGGGACTGTAAATTGATATAGCCACTGAAGAAAATAGTATGGAAGTTCCTAAAAATTAAAAACAGAAATACCATAGGATCCAATAATTTCACTATTGGGTATTTACACAGGGAAAGTGAAAACACTAATTCAAAAATATATATGTACCCCCTATGTTTATTACAGTTTAATTTACAATCGCTAATACATGGAAGCAACTTAAACGTTCATTACTAAACAAATATACAATGGAATATTACACAGCCATAAAAAAGATGAGATTGTGCCATTTGAGACAACACGGATGGACCTAGAGGGCATCATGCTAAATGAAATAAGTCAGATTCAGAAAGGCAAACAGTATATGATTCCACTCATAAATGGAATCTTAAAGAAAATGAATAAATAAACAAAAGCAGAATGAGAACTATAAATACAAGGAACAAACTTTTAGTTGCCACAGGGGAGGATTGTGGGTTATTAGGCAAAATGGATAAAGGGGAGATACAGGCCTCCATTTATTGAAATAGTAAGTGATGGCAATAAAAAGCAGATTATAAGGAATACAGTCAAAGATATTATAGTAGTGATACAATGGGACAGATGGTAGCTATACTTGTGGTGAACGTAGCATAAAGTATAAACTTGTCAAATCACTAAGTTGTACACCAAAAACTAAGGAAACACTGAGTTTCACCTATACTCAAATTAAAAATTTTAAGTTTTTAAAAAATTAAAAATAATAAAAATAAATGTGATCCACATTATATTTCAAATGGGAAACACTGATGTAGAATGTTAAATAGTATGTTCTTATTACAGTCATTTCAATAGTGAGAGATAGTATTAAAGGTCATAAAAAACCTTATTGAGTTTTGTTTCCAACTGAAGTATTAATAACATCTCATGACACTTAATGCATCAATTATATATAAAGTTTTAAAACAATATGCTGTTATATGTGCCTTGATATATATGTGCCCCAAGCCTATTATTTTCACAATACAAATGGATTAACACAACTAAGAATGATTTCCTTTAATATGTTTGTATATATATATATATTGACTTTTAAATTTTCTTAATTTTCAGAGAATGCTGGTAATGCATTCTTCCATAAAAGTATCTGTCAATTAGAATTTTAATGTTATGGTGCTCTAAAATAGCATACTATAATCTTTAGGGAAAGTGAAATATCTGCATGAAATAATATAAAACAGTAAAAAGAGGTAATTTTTATAAAATATGTATGTATTATTTTTTATATAAATTACTCCAAATGATGGGTATTAAGGATATATTTATGTTTAATTTTGTAATTTCACTTAGTGCTTTCCATTACTCTTGGGCTTACCAGATAACCTTTAGTAGCTTAAAGTTATCATAATGTGTGGATTTTTACTAGGTATGTTTTACATTTCATTATTTTACGAAAAAAAAACTTTTTTATACATTGTTTTTGTATGTATGTATGTATGTATGTATGTATGACATATTATACAAAGATGTATATCCATTTTATTTCTTCAATTTGATGTTTGAAAAGTGAATCTTCAAAGATCAAAAGATAAAAAACAACACTCATCAAAACATTTTCAAAGAGATATATGACAATACAAATGATTTTTGCCAACAATGAGTAGATATTTAATTTTTTTCTCTTCAGAAAATAGATTACAATCAAATACATAGTTGAAAAGTAGAGCAGTTTGGG
This sequence comes from Hyaena hyaena, assembly GCF_003009895.1. NCBI lineage: Eukaryota > Metazoa > Chordata > Mammalia > Carnivora > Hyaenidae > Hyaena > Hyaena hyaena. The sequence continues at coordinate 245,100 of NW_024081598.1, forward strand.
TATCAGATATTAATATTGATTCCTTTCCATTTGACAGGTATGATACTTGGTCAGGTTTAATTCAAGGGTGACATAGTTTGCAGAGTTGTATAATAAAAAGCATTGTTGAAAAAAAAATATTTAGAATGAAACCACTGCCACTGCAGAAAGAAACTTCCTTTGTTTTGTTTTATAATTAATCAAATTCTTGACAGGTATCTTCAATCTATGAATTTATAAAAGTAGTTACTCTGGAGTTTAATGTGTTTCTCCATTATATGAATGATTCTGCCATCTATAAATTGGTATTATAACCTTACCTTGGTAAGGTCATCTAGGGGCACCTGGGTGGCTCAGTCAGTTAAGCATCTGACTCTTGGTTTCAGTTCAGGTCATGATCTTACAGTGACAGCCTAGGACCCTCTTTCTCCCTCTCTCTTTGCCCTTCCCCTGTGCTCGCTTTCTCTCTCTCTCCCCTCCCCCCACTTTGGTATAAATAAATAAATAAATAAACAAATAAATAAATAAATCAAACCTTACCTAGTGTTTTACTGAATTGGTATGCAAGTTAAATGAGATAATCCATGTAAAGTATTTAGCAGAATCTCCAGCATATAGAAAGCACATTATAAATGTTATTTTTCAGATATCCAGCTTGCAACCTATTCTTGTAATCACAGCACAAAATACAAGGGAGTATCTGTCACTTTGTGAAGGCTAATTTTATTTTTAGAAAGCATCTCATATCTACTTTTATGCATGTCTGGTTTCACTGGAAACTGGACCATCTATGGAGAAACCATTTTAAAATCATTTATATATTCATGACTTGCATGTTAGGGTGAAGCATATGAAAGATCTAGGTTAATTTAGCATCTCATTCCAATATATCTATTGAAAAGTAACAATCTTCAGACTATAAAATAGAGGGTTATGGATAGATGAGTAAATCTACTATTTGAGGAGAGGAATAAATTTGAATCACTTTCCTTGACATACTGTCTGCTATTCCTTACTGAATGGGAGATATCTTTCTCATTTATTGGGAAGGTCAAATTTAAAATTTTTCAGAAAGTCTGTATATTCCTGGAGAAACTTTCCTAAGCACCATAATGATGAAGGTAATCTCACCCCTCAAAAAACTCAAACTCCGGATTTTTCATTTCAAGCAGTTCACAGGTACAGCAGAGATTAAAAGCTGTTGATTTATAGGAAATGTTTCATCTTACCCAATTAATTATTTACTACCTACTGTGGGTTATGCAGTATACATTAGAATATATATTTTGGCTGCTTAGATTTTTCTTTCAATTATAATTTCATCTGTATTCCAGGAGGCTCTGCTTTCAATTAAGTGATGTCCTGTTATTTCTTCATGTGAACTTCTTTTGTGTGTGTGTGTGTCTGCTTATTTTTTAATTTTTCCTCTTTAAACAGACAACAATAGCATTTATCACTTTGAGTCTCCAGAGACATTTTTTTTTGAAGTATGGTATTTCAGACATGGAATGACTTTCTTATCTTTATAGATAAGAAAATGAAGATCTAGAGAGGTAAGTGAATGTCCACAAAGTAATTAATGACTCAATTTAAATTAGTCTCTATTTTCTAACTTACATGATAAGAACAAAGTCCCGCTAGTTTTACCTACATATATTTTTCAAACTGCTCCCCCTTCATTATCAATATTACTGCCACATATCAGATCGTAATCTTCTCCTATAAAACCTTAATCAACTTAATCTCAAGAGGTCTTCCCACTTCCATCTTATAGCTATTAAATATATTGGTATATAATCCCTTTTCCTCGTTTTCAGTCTTCAAATTACTATCTTTGATTAGGCATTAAATAAGACCAAAACCAGAGACAATATATGCAAGTTGATATGTCTAGGTACATATTTTTAAATTCTCTAAACCTCTATCATAACGAAAGCAAAATATGAGTGATATAATGGAAAACTATGTGCAGTGCTTCAGTATGTGGTCGATACCCTTAATTTACAAAGAACTCAATGAAAAGAAAGAAAGAAAGAAAGAAAGAAAGAAAGAAAGAAAGAAAGAAAGAAAGAAAGAAAGAAAGAAGAGGTGATAGGAAAATGTGAGAAAGATTTATCAACTAGATTTTAAAGTGATGGTGATGTGAATGACAATTTCTGTATTCTTTCCTCATCATGTAATCATATGTGGTTGGGTTCAGTTGATCTTTATCAAACCTTATAACGTATGTGCTGTTATTCCAGTTGGTATTTGAGGAGAATGAGTCTCAGAAAGTGACTTGTCCAAAGTATGTTCCAGTGAGTTTATGGATCTGAGACTATATGATTATTCAGACAAGACCATGATTCTGACATATCTTTAGGTTTTAAGTGGTCAGAGAGCCTCAGATATTGTAGAGATGTTGGTAATATATATTTTTAATGATACCAACTTTTGAAATGCATTGTCCCAAAATGCTTCATTGGAGAGAAGGGTGCAACTGGATGGAAGAAAATCATCAACTTCTAGAACCTGCCAGATCTGTCTTTCCCTGGGCTCTAGTTTTCACAGAGAAAGACATAAAATTTGCCTTTCTTTATAATCAGAAGAAAAAAACTGGTGATAGAAAGGTAAGTAGATTGGGAGATGATAGATGATAGATGGATAAAAGATAGATGACAGATAGACAGATAGATAGATAGATGATAGATAGATTTTTAAAATATAAAATATGCATTTGATGAATTTTGCTGGCTGGGGAAATACTGAGTTATTTCACTGTATGTCTTTTAATATCAAAGTGTCTCTTCAAATTTTTAAAATCTAGTCCCTATTTTGAGGGAAATTCTAGCAGTCAGAAATTTATTGAATTACTGAAGTCTGTTATTTTTTAAATACTTTTTAAAAATGTTTTATTTATTTCTGAGAGAGAGAGAGACAGCATGAACAGGGGAGGGTCACAGAGAGAGGGAGACACAGAATCTGAAGCAGGCTCCATCCAGGCTCTGAGCTAACTGTTAGCACGTGGCTTGAACCCACGAACCATGAGATCGTGACCTGAGCCAAAGTTGAACACTTAAGCACTGAGCCACCCAGGCATCCCTGAAGTCTGTCATTTTTGAATCATTAAGTACTATGTGTTTTCTCACAATGATTCAGGATAGTGTTATCAGATGACATTAAAAAATTAAATAAATAAATGAGGAAGTACATTAAAATTTGTCAAGAAGAGTATTCAGCAGTTAATATCTTCTCTGGTATTATAATCAGTCCTAATATTTTCTTAATGTTAATTAAGTGATATTAAGGTTAATTAAGGTGACATTAAACTAAATTTATAATATTTTTAAAAAATATTTTGAAGTTGACTTCCATTTGGGTTATTAATCATATAATCAAAGATCTGACCTCATTTACCATGAAATTTCATTTTCTTTCATATGGACATACAAAGAAAAATTGTAAAATCTACTTTAGCTGAGAATCTGGCAACAGATATCAGTTCTGACAATTAATTTCAAGGGTTTCAGTATCCACCACCCAAATTCTGAATGCACATATAAAATTCATTGGGATTATCTGAAAAGAAAACAATACCAATTTATGTGAGAAAAAATAAGACTAGATATTGGAAGACAAATGGAAACATCTTTTGATTTTAACAAGGATAATTATTTTGAGTAGCCAAAATAATAAAATATGTATTTGACTTTGATAGATGAAGAGATGCAATTCTTTCACTGACATTCCTTAATCATTTATTTTGCCAATTGTTATCTGATTCTTTAAATAATCACTTCTCATCTTAAAATAATTTCTGAAAGGATGTATAAGATCCTGTGTATATATTTGATATTATTTTAACAAAAGAGAACATTTAAAAAGTTTGAAGACGTATTTCCTCCTTCAATATTACTTTATGGACTTTTTTTCTAACCAACCCTAATTTTGCTTTATGTAAAAAGCTTAAAAGCTCTTGAACCTCTTTCTAAAATTAAGCATCTTTAGGCAACATTTATAATTATGCGAGTCTTCAAAATAAAAGATTTCAAATATTAACATATCATATCTAACAGAGACCTGTGATTTATTCTAAAATTCCAACTAATAATTCAAAATGAATAGAAAAACTGTAATAGACTTATTTTATCTACATCAGATATTTTAAAATTTAAACACATAATGAAGTAACAATCTCATTTAATCAAACAAGAAGTATATTCAATTTCATTACAAATGGACCAGCCACTTAGTATTACCACTGGCTCAGAAATGCAGAGGAAGTTTAATTTTCTCTTTGTTTCCGGGTGACTCCTTCCCCACCTCCTTGCACACCTGGAGTATTATACTCTTGTAAATGTAAAATTACACTACATTCTGTCCTGTGTAACTTCTTCTCAATCAAAACAAACACAACAGAAAAGAGAGTTATAAATATTCCCCATGGCAACATTCTTCCAACAGCTTATCAGCTCACTATGGTGTCATACTGTCCAATAATCTCAATGTAAAATATCTTTACAAATGGGTACTGTAGATTCTTTACACCATGAAAATCATTAGCAAGGATAATTAACTGAGACTGTGGTGATGAATAGAGCTGCATTTCTGATCAGTGTAATGAAGAACAGAAGCCACTAATTACAGATACAGAGCCTTGAAGCTATTGAGAAATGTAATCTAACATTGCTGCCCAGAATCCACACAGCCTAATATAAGTGCACAATTAAAACAATAAAGTCTTTCCATAGATAATGCTTTTGGGATCATTCCAGGTATAAGAAAATGGGCCCATCCGCACAAAGTGGCTTGTGATCTAGTAAATAATGCCTTAAAACTAAATTAAAGCCGCCTAAATGTTTTGTTAGGTACTCTCATCACAACTTTGACCTTCTACTGGCTACCATACACTGGTAATTTCTTTGAATTTACAGAAGTTTATAAAGACTTGAATCTTTATATGCAGTACAGAAAGAGCATATCAAAACTATGCATCCATAGAACCACTTAGAATGGTCTGTTCATTAGATACAAGGAAGGCATTTTTTCCAGCAGATAAAGTAATACGTTGGAGAGCGGTGTTTCCCAAAATTACATGTGACTCTTGTTAAAATTCCTATTACTGCAAAGTACCCTAGGCAACCAGAATATATTCTAGAAGAGGGGGGCCTGAGATAATGAGAGCTCCAGATCATTCTTATCAACTGACAAGTCTGGTGCAGTAGAAAGAAACTGAGTTTGGACTTTAATCCTTTAATCCTTGTTCACTGAATCCCAAATCTGCCCTTTAATAGTTGTGTACCCTACTGAAAGGCATTTCTTCAGAGTCTCAAAACTTCTTTATTTCTAAAATATGGAAATATATCACTTCATTGGGTACATATTACAGGTGCATAAAAATTGTGCATCAGTTCCCTACTTTCCTCTCATCTTTAAGGTTCTTTACTTTAATAAATCTAAACAGTCTCGGGGCACATGGGTGGCTCAGTCGGTTAAGTGTCCGACTTCGGCCCAGATCATGATCTCACAGTTTGTGGGTTCGAACCTCGTATTGGGCTCTGTGCTGACAGCTAGCTCAGAGCCTGGAGCCTGTTTCAGATTCTGTATCTCCCTCTCTTTCTGACCCTCCCCTGTTCATGCTGTCTCTCTCTCAGAAATAAATAAAAACATAAAAAATATTTAAAAATAAATTTATATAGTCTTACTAACAGTAAGGAAGCTATGGGAACAGCGCCTGCTTCACAGCTCAAAGCACCTCATAGTGTACATGTTAGATAATTAGTCTTACTATTAAGAAGAGGGAGTAAATTTAAAAAGACAGCCTTCTATCGTGTGCCTGGCCCTTGTGTCTGACAATATCACATGAACATATATGCAGAGACAGTGGTCTTCTTCTGCCATAGTTTTAGAATCTCGAAGCTGGTTTCTCCACTGTTAAATCAAGAGAATTTCAGCATAAAGTAGGGGTTTTCATCCATTACATGAAGTATCTTACTATATAATTCTACTAGAAGAAAAAAAATCCAGAAAATGTCAAGTCATATTAAAGAGTTATCTACACAATGTTAAATATCAAGGTATTTAGAAACAACTTCTCATTATTTTCATGGAGCACAATAACATGTTTTAGAGTCTACTACCATATTTCAGAGTCAGACCAAAAACATAGTAATCGTAATAAAATGCTTATCACTACGTTATGTTTTATGCTTATTTTCTTGATTCTGATAACATTATAATTGATATGGTAAACTCCTAAAGATTTGTTAATAAGAAGCCATAATGGAAGGAAGTTTCCTCCTTGAAAAAAAGGTGATCTTATTCTCAAAAAGCATGGTCTTTATCCCTCATCTGTAATAATATATCTGTTTACTTAACCAATATTTCTTGATGACACATATAGAGGCCAACTGGGATAATATAAAGATTATTTAGACACAAAAGAGGTCATAAGTCTCTTCAGTTCTACAATTCATGCATATACATTTTTACAAAAATATTCAAAGACTAAGAAAAATGTAACTACTCATGTGATTCAGAGGAAGGCTAGATTATATACACACTGGATGATCAGCAGGGCACTATAACACTTCACAACTTATTTAATGGTGTAAGTCAGTTCATGGCCAAATCAAGAACAATGCCAAGAGTATTTCATAGTCTTTGATTACTATTTATATAACTTCCTGATGTACGTACCCAACAGTAAAATTAAACTCTCTCCAAAATGAAGTTAAGGAACCAATTAATAAACAATATCTTGAGTTATTTTTTAGCTCTTTTTTACTTAACATTTCACAATTTCAATACCAAATTATTTTTGTGTTTTGATAATAAAAATTACATCTGTATATAAAGCTGCTTCTCACTGTTTACAATATTATTCTTCACCTCTTACCACAGGGCTTACTATCTGCATTATTTTTTAATCCTACCACTTGTAAAGAAATGTGGTAACTCAATGAACAAAGATTTTTGAACACCTACTTTTTGCCAGTATAGGCCTTTGTGATAAGTTAATGAACAAAAGAACCCACAGGGCTTACCTCTTAAAGGAGAGAGACATATAATAAATAAACATACAAAAAATCCATATAACCTTAGACAGCAATAACTTTGATGGAAAGATTAAAGGAAATGAAAATTGTGGGAAAGTACAGTGCTAAGTAGAATTATCACGATAGGCCTCCACAGAAAAGTCACACATGTGGAAGAGGTGAGAAAAATGAGTCCAAATACAGACAAGAGCTGGTGCTAGGACTTTAAGATAAGAGCATAAAAAATGTATTGTCTAGGGTGATTTTTAATATCTAATAAATTAATGAAAGAGATAAAGCCTCAGGGGAGCCTGGGTGGCCGCAGTGGGTTAAGTGCCCAACTCTTGATTTTGGCTCAGGTCATGATCTCACAGTTTGTGAGATGGATCTCCCTATAGAGCTCATTGCATTTCTTCACAAGTATCATCCACTTGTTTTGAAGATGGAAGACAACAGACAAAAATGATTGGGTGATCAAGGTATATCCTGAATGTTTGAAAAAATACAAGAGCAAGTTTGGAAAACGAAGTGTCCAATTTCAATTTGTTAATAGTAATGATATCCCTTACACAGAACCACTGATATTCCCCGCCTATCAGTCTTTTTCATAATATACATACTTTTAAAGAAAGCAAACAGAATGCAGATTTTATAATTACTCTGCCTTCCTCCTAGACTCAAAGATTACTGTATGTCTATTGTTTAAAAAATATGAAAAGATGAGAAACAATAATACATTAGTTCCTCCTTATTCATGTTTTTGTTTTCTGCAGTTTCATTTATTCATGGTCAACTGTGGTCAGAAGCAGATAATCTTCCTACTGACATTATCATCAGAAAGTCAATAGTAACCTACCACCCACATTATTCACCTCACTTAATTTCATGCAGTAGTCATTTTATCATCTCACATTAACCGAAGAAGGGTAAGAATAGCACAATAAGGTATTTTGAGAGAAAGAGAGATGACATTCACACAACTTTTATTAGGCTGTATTGTTTTAGTAGCTTTATTTTATCATTAGTTATTGCTGTTAATCTCTTGCTCTGCCTAATTTATAAATAAAACCTTGTCATAGGTATGTATGTATGTATGGAAAAGCAACCATAGTATATATAGGGTTTGGTGCTCTCTGCAGTTTTGAGGATCCCCTGGGAGTCTTGGAATTTATCTCCCATGGTTAAGAGGGGACTGCTGTAAAAGTATTAGGGTTGTAAATACTAACACCAAACCTAGGTACCCAAGGTAAAATAATTATATTGGACATAAAGCAAAGCTTTGAGCTTTCAAGACAACTGTAAACAGAAAGTTTCAGGTTCTATCATTCTCACAATAGAATAATAAAAATAAATAAGAGCATTTTCTGCTCTGAGCTTTAGTTCATTTTTAAAAGTACTGTTTTATATATGTCTATCCTACCATTCACCCATGGATAATTTCTATGTCTATTAAGACATGGAACACTACAGAGGTCTGACAATATTTTTATTGCTCTTCAAAGGCTAAGAAAAGTATTTTTAAAAATCCATATATGGTAAAAAAAAAACCCTCAAATATGATAACAGTTCCTAACAGATAGTAAATATTCAATAAACGTCAGCACCTTTCTTCATGCCTTAATTTCCTTCACTCATTCTCATTTTATATACACAACTAACCAAACTGCTATTTAGAGATTTCTATGAGGCTTTCCCTTGTGCATTAAAAAATGTGTTGAAATAACCCTTGATAGAAATGTTCTATGTTAACATCAATAGTGTACTGCTTATGCCCCTAGACACAGAGATGCAACACCTCTCAGGGACTCACTTATTACTATATCCAATTAGTTTATTTACATAATTAATTTTTGGCAGTTTGCTATTTGAAACCTCAAGCTTAAACTATACAACAAGCAATTCAGAGGTACTTGTAGGAACACTGAAAAGCTTAGCTTGAGAAGAATATGAAACCAGCAAGTTAAAGATACCTCTTAAAGAGGTAGGAAATACAAAAGGCATAAAGCTAAAGAGGAGATTAAAGGAGATTTTTATTAAAAAAGTATGAATTTTTTTAACATTTATTTTTATTTTTGAGAGACAGAGACAAAGCATGAGCAGGGAAGGGGCAGAGGGAGACAGAGGATCTGAAGCAGGCTCCAGGCTCTGAGCAGTCAGCACACAGCCTGGTGTGGGGCTTGAACCCATGAACCGTGAGATCATGACCTGAGCTGAAGTTGGATGCTTAACTGACTGAGCCACCCAGGCGTCCCCATTATGTTGTATTCCTAAAGCTAATATAATGCTATATGTCAATTCAATCTCAAAGTAATAAACAAAGAAAAAAAGGAGTTCACTATCACTACTATACCCCCCAGTTCACCATGTTTGTAATAGACAAAAGTGTTTAACCCATTATCATTTAAGTTATTAATTGTAGAGAAGCATCTGTGTTTCAGTTATATACAAAAAGCCAAAACAGCTTTTTGAACACCCTGTCTCATTCAATAATTGCTTTATGTGTTTTATGTTTTAAGTGCCTATGATGTAAAAATATAAAGATTTTAGAAAATCATGAGAAAGGAAATAATAAATTCAGAATCAAGATTAAGAGACAGCGGGGTGCCTGGGTGGCACAGTCGGTTGAACATCCAACTTGGCTCACGTCTTGATCTCACGGTTTGTAGGTTCGAGCCACCCAACAGGCTCTGTGCTGACAGCTCAGAGCCTGGAGCCTGCTTCAGATTCTGTATCTTCCTCCCTCTTTCTCTCCGACTCTCCCCTGCTCACGCGCTCGCTCTCTCTCTCCCTTGCTCTCTCTCTCTTTCAGAAATAAATAAAACATTAAAACAGTTTTTAAAAAGATTAAGAAATAGAAAGGCCTACAATGGAGTCTTGAGTAGGCACAGAAATGTACCAAAATGCTGACTCTAAACTTCCTGGTGGTCAAAGTAGTTAGGAAAAAATTTAGAGACATGGCATTTATAAGGTTAGGAAAGTGGGAAAAGAGTGGGGTCTGTGTTCAAAAGAGATATACCTTCTACTGATACTGAGACCTGAGAAAAATGTCTCCTTTGGGATACTATAAAGAGGAAGCTGTTCCATACATTCACTGATGTCCCCAATAACCCTGACACAAAAGAAAAGCTAACAAGTTCCTTACAATTGTTTCTTTTAATGTCCATAACATAAGTTAGTGATAAAATACTCCAGTGCAATTCAGTATAAGCAATTTTATCAAGGGCCAAAACTGACATCCAAGTGTATAGATCCCTGGTGGTCTCAAACCCAGATTTAGTCCCTTGAGATCTAAGAGAAAACCTTTTTAGGTGTACAGAGTACATTCATCATGATGGGAAGAAAGTCTTTATTTCACTTTTTCTAAAATTACAGAATTAAATTTTTTTTTTAAAAAAAAAGGTAATTCCCCCAATTGAGCTTCAATAGAAATAATGCCATCCTTCTATAAAGTATGTGAAACAGCATGATGGTTTAATGATCCATTCTCCAAAAAGGGAATCACCATGGGAAATTTCTGGTTTGATTTTTTTCCTTCCTGAGGCCAGAGCAGTAGTAGCATTTTTATCTGTCCATATTCTCTATCAAGGTTCACTTTGAAGATTTCAAAGGCAATGTTTGGGAAATGAAAATAGCACTCATTTTTATTCCTTTTCAGTTCAGGTCAGCATGTAAAAATGGCAATCCTTTCAATCCCAGAGAAAAATACTTTTAGACAAACTATGTAGGTATTCTATTTTTTCTGAGAATAAATTAAAAGTAATGTGGAAGAACTATTATAGATAATGCACTGGCACAGTAGGGCACTAAAAACAGAGCAGGTAGAAACCATCAGAGTTCTCTACCAATTTAGACTTTGTACATTTAAGATGTGACACACTTAATGGAGGCCTTGAGGGCAACAATAAAATTAAATAATATACTCAAAGATAAAGATTTTAATTTTTCTCTTAATAATAGTTATTCTACATACTGCCAGAGATTATAAAATAGTAATAGATTTATTTAGAGTACTGATATTTTGCATGACATTTATTCTCATTACATGAACACATTTCAGTCCCAGTCTTTTTCTTCCAGTATCAAGGGATTGCTGTTTTGGAAAAAAATAAAAAATAAAAAGAAAGGAGAACATGAAGATCATATAACACCCAGTAGAGGTTTCCCTGGCAACAAAAATGTCCCATTCATCTTGCAGTTTCAGTGGCTTCATTCAACATCCTATCACCTCACTGAAAAACAGGGTGATGAAGAGGAGGAAAATTATGAAGGGTTATCCTTGAACTAGGGAGTAATATATTTTAAATAAGGGTCCAGCAACTAGTTTTATTTAACCTAATGCATGTCCCTGTATATCTTGTCTTTATTATTACTTTGTTTTCTTGTTACAAAATCTTTGGAGAGACAATTCCTTACAGTAAGTTGTTCATTTAATATTCTCAGATTTGCATTTTATTGCTAATAGAATCACTTTTCCAATAACTCTCAGTAGATTAATATGTAAAGTTTTACAAGTTTATATGTTCTTATACATATAACAAATTCTCCAGGGTGGTATTAATATTGTATCATGTCACAACTGATTAGACAACATGTGAATCTAAATAAAACTTTTATATTTCATATATATAAGCCATTAATATAAAAATAATCTTATTAGGTTTCCATAGATATTATCTTACATAATCTCTATGCTTTATTAACAGATTTTCCGGAATGCTTTTTAACTCTACATATTTTAGATTAATCTAATTTGTGTAACTTCTAAGAGAATCTCAGAATCACATTCAAATTCTAGATTTTATAAGTAGCCTGAATTTCAGATTCTGAAATCCCAAAGTCTTTGAAAAACAAAACATTCCCTAACTTAATTTAGGGCAATATTTGACTTGAATTAACTATGACACTGTATATGTAGTCTCTATTAATCACACTTAGTTGGATATTAATATAATTCACATGCAAATATGTATTCACCCAGATTCCTCAATGTATATATTACATATGCAATTTATGATCTTCCTGAAATACAAAAAATTGTGACTTCTGTTCCCAAGAGACAGTGGGCTTGGATAGATAAATCACCCTGGACAGATAAGAGCATCAAATGGATAATCTGAATATAAAGCAAATGGAGTAATTATTTTAACTCCCTGAATATAGTAATAAATGACAAATCCATATTAATATAAACAAATAAATAGGCAAAGAGAAAGCTCTCCTTCCAATAGAAAGTTAACATATATAGGTATATGTTATATAGGTATAGGTATATGTATATATATATACTTCTATTAAATAATATATAATTATAATAATTTCAATATATTAATATCCGTATATAATTTTAGATAATATAAATAACACACAAGTAAGAATATATTTTAAATACATATATGCATATATATAAAATTAGAAAATCAATGGTTGATAATACTTGTGGGTAAACATTTTATGAGCAATAAGATATTTACATAGTTTCAAAATATTTTTGTACTACTTTTAACAGATGATATAATAAAATGCAGTAACTTTAGAGTGGAGAAACCTAGTAGATACCACCTTAACTACCAAATTTAGCATCAGCAACATTGAGATAAACCAGAATTATTTTCCTCTTAATCTCATTTACTGAGAATGAAAAAATTACTCCTAGTGCACTCCTGCTACAAATGTATAAAGTAAATCTTATTATAAAAAATTATAAGATACATACATTAAAGGATATTATATAAAATATTTGATCTTTGCTTCTCAAAAACAATCAAGATCAAACAAGAATGACAAAGGAAAGTTGAGGAACACACTTGCCAGATTATAGAAAATGCATAACAAGGCATAACACACAAATGTCATTCCAGATCATAGAATTTTGATAAGGATGACCTCTCACGAAATTTACTCCACTCAAAATAAATATTCTTGAAAATTATCAAGTGTGTCTCACTACCAAAATTCACACGGGAAGAAATAGAAAATCTGAACAGACCCATAACGAGTGAAAAAATCAAATCAGTTATCAAAATTCTCCCAACAATAAGAGCCCTGGACCTGATGGTTTCCCTGGGGAATTCTACCAGATATATAAAACATAATTAATCCCAATTCTTCTCAAGCTATTCAAAAAATAGAAATTGAAGGAAAACTACAGAACTCATTTTATGAAGCCAGCATCACTCTGATTCCCAAGCCAGACAGAGATCCAGCAAAAAAAGAGAACTACAGGCCAATATCCTTGATGAATACGGATGCAAAAATCCTCAACAAGATCCTTGCAAATCGAATCCATCAGCACATAAAAAGAATAATCCACCAAGATCAAGTGGGATTCATTCCTGGGTTACAGGGCTGGTTCAACATTCGCAAATCAATCAATGTGATACATTGAACTGGACAGCAACATGCAGAAGATTGAAACTAGATCAATTTCTCACACCATACACTAAAATAAACTCAAAATGTATAAAGGACCTCAACGTGAGACAGGAAACCATCAAAACCCTAAAGGAGAAAGCAGTTAACAACCTCCTTCACCTCCACCGCAGCAATTTCTTACTAGACGCATCCCCAAAAGCAAGGGAATCAAGAGCAAAAACAAACTATTGGGACCTCATCAAGATTAAAAGCTTCTGCACAGCAAAGGAAACAACCCACAAAATTAATAGGCAATGGACGGAATGGGAAAAGATAGTTGCAAATGGCATAACAGACAAAGGGTTAATATCCAAAATCTATAAGGAACTCACCAAACTCCACACCCGAAAAACAAACAACCCAGTGAAGAAATGGGCAGAAGATATGAACAGACACTTCTCCAAAGAGGACATCCAGATGGCCAACAGACCATGAAACGATGCTCAGCATCCCTCCTCATCAGGGAAATACAAATCAAAACCACACTGAGATACTACCTCATGCCAGTCAGAGTGGCTAACATGAGCAAATCAGAGAACTCTAGATGCTGGCGAGGATGTGGAGAAACGGGCACCCTCCTACACTGTTGGTGGGAATGTCAACTGGTACAGCCCCTCTGGAAAACAGTGTGGAGGTTCCCCAGGAAGCTAACAACAGAACTCCCCCATGACCCAGCAATAGCACTGCTAGGAATTTATCCAAGGGATACAGGAGTGCTGATGCATAGGAGCACATGTACCCCAATGTTCATAGCAGCACTCTCCACAATAGCTAAAACATGGAAAGAGACTAAGTGTCCATCAACGGACAAATGGATCAAGAAGATGTGGTTTATCTATACGATGGAATAGTACATGGCAATGAGAAAGAATGAAATCTGGCCATGTGTAGCAACATGGATGGACCTTGAGGGGGTTATGCTGAGCGAAATAAGTCAGGCAGAGAAGGACAAATATCATCTGTTTGCACATATAGGAGGATTAGGAGGAACTTAACGGAGGACCATGAGGGAGAAGAAGAGGGGAAATGGTGGGGGAAAGGGAGAGAGGCAAACCATGAGAGACTCTTGAATGCTGAGAACAAACTGAGGACTCATGGGTGTGGGGGGAGAGGGGGGAGATGGGCATGGAGGAGGGCACTTGTGGGGATGAGCACTGGCTGTTATATGGAAACCAACTTGACAGTAAACTATTTGTAAAACAAAAAAATAAAAAATTAAATTAAGTTAAAAAACACAAAATCAAAAAAAAATTATCAAGTGTGTGAAAATAATTCTAAATTTTAGTGCAAATAAAAAGAACATTCAATTTTCTCTAAATAAATGCAATGGGGAATTATTTAATGAGGGAAGTTAAATAATTTCTTGGGCCATTAGCAGCTGGGAATAATGGAAAGAAAAGAAGCAAATATATGAACATAATGGAAGAAAATCAGAAACAGTAAAAGAAAAGGAAATACAGGCAGTTATGGTGAGGGAAATAAAAGTCATCTAGAAATAATCAGTCCTGGATATCCAGGAAACACCTTAGTTACTGTATTATGGTATAACATAAGAAGCTTTAGTCAATAGGAAAACACAAAGTTTGAAATAGTTGTATTAAAGAATATTTAAATGAATCATTAGGTATCAAAATGTTTGAACATTTTAAAATGTAAAGCAATCTTAAGTTAAAAAAATGCATGCTTTATGAGAAACAGATCCATGGTGATTTAAAGAGCCATCATTAGGTCTCAAATACATTTATTTCTGTTAAGATATTTCTGTTGTGAAGGATTTTGCAAATTGACAATCATGTTAGCTTTATTATAAAAAAAAAAAAAAAGCACTTAAAGGGAGAGTCAGGAGGATTTTCATTATGCAATGAAATTGGAAAAATTAGTTTTTAGCTGTTACTTCTTCCTCTGTATCTTTTGGTATTAATGACATGACCATCCACCAAGCCAACATTTGAGATTGAGTTTGTCCCCCAGAATCTCCTCATTAAATCAGTCACTTAGACATGTTTTCATTTACTGCTACAAACTTTCCATTACCTTCAACCTAACCGAGACATCCTTTGTTCAAAATGTTGTAATTTATCTAGTGAATTAATTCCTTACTTTCTAAATTGTTTTTCTGGACTCTAACTCTACTTGATTCTTATTAATGCATCATCTACATACCTTAATTTTTTTTCTATTAAATAAAGGAGTATTGATGCCTTCTTATTACAGAAATCTCCTCAGTGTCTTTCCACTGCTTGCTTGATAAGGTTCAAATTCACTTTCATGGTCAATAGTTTTGAAAAACAAAATTCAATGTTTAAAAAATATTAAAATTCAGATGCTTGAAATTTCAATTATCTTATGAGCCTTATTTTCATACATGATCGCTGAACAGAGATGGTCCATACCATCCTACCACTGCTGCTACAAATATTATTTTTATTATTATGGTTTACAAATAGTAGTAGTACTAGTACTAGTAGTACTAGTAGTAGTAGTAGTAGTAGTATGGTTATCTGTCTTGGCTTCAGCAGAGGTAACGTTTCTTTAAAAAAAGTAATTGGATTACAGATGTTACAATAGTCACTAGATGGGGAGGTGTCATGCTGGTAATGTTCTATCTTTTGATGTGAGTGTTGATTATAAAAGTAAATTCATGTGGGAAAAGTCATCAAGTATAAAACTGTGTTTTTTTGCAAATTTGGTTTGTACATTATAACAGTAAAACTTTTTTTTAATTGAGTATTTAGGAAGACGCAAAGTCTAATAAAGATAAAGGAAAAAAGAGAAGGGGGAATATTGACTAATACATGCTCATTTTAATAAGTAATGCCATGGAAGATCTAAAGTTTCTTTGTGTGATTATTAAGATTAATTTTCTTTTTTTTTAATATTTTTTTTTATTTATTTCTAGGAGAGAGAGAGAGACAGCGTGAGCAAGGGAGGGTCAGAGAGAGAGGGAGACACAGACTCTGAAACAGCACACAGCCCGACGCGGGGCTCGAACACACAAACCGCGAGATCATGACCTAAGCAAAAGTCGGACGCTTAACCGACTAAGCCACCCAGGCGCCCCTAAGATTAATTTTCTGAATAATTTTCATGAGGTTGTTATTTAGCACTCAAATTACATATATTTCTAACCATTAGCATAAACATTCCAAAAATTCCATTCTACATTTGTGTAGGTAAATTTATCTTTCTAATATATATTTTTTTTCAAACCACGCCCTTCAATATAAAAACAGATACTGAATCTGTCCACATTTATTTAGGTCTTCCCTCAGCCTTACTATCAACTCATGTGCCTTGTTGTTAGCTCAGTGAGCTGGCACTAGCTTTGCCCCTCAGGATGTTTACTGTGGCTAATTTAGCTACTGATCTTCTAATGTCTGGTGTTTGGCAATAAAGTCCCAGTCGGAGTTTCCAACCAACAGCGGTTTGCATTTAGTTTCTGAATCTCTGTTTTACAGTTTTAGTACCTTCCCTTCCGATTTCACGAAGACTATTGCTCCTAGGGATACCTGAACCTGAAATGAACTGAAAATATTTTACAGCTTTTCAACTTGCCAGCAGTAGAAGAAAAAATTCATACCAATCCCAGCACCCTGAACAGCTGTTGCTGTAAGGTGATGTTGCTAAAAAAATCCCAAAATAGAATACGGCAAATACCATCCCTGCGAGGGTTCTACAATGCTTTGGAGATCTCCAGCTGGAAACTTAATTGTAATTTAAACAGAGCATACAGAAACAGCTTTCCTGCATCTCTTCACCATACTTTTATTGAATTGGATAATTTAATCAATAAGTCACAATACCCTCTAATGTGGTACTACGTAATATTCTAGGAGCAGAGAAATTTGATCTTTGCTGCCTATTATTTCCATTTTCCCTGCACTGCACTCCTCTAGGGTTTACATAATATATTTTCCCATTCTAATCAAATCTTTAAACACTTGCAATCTATTACCTCTTTTTTTGTGTTAATGCTCATCAGCCAAAGACCATTAGGAACACACCTGGGTTTATTCTCGCTTGCAGCAAGAAAGGCAGGGAGAAGTGTGCAATATCTTGGTAAGAAGGTGTGTCAGTGTTCAAGAGAAAGAGAACCAAAAGGACAGAGAGGGACACAGAGACAGACAGACAGGTGGATTACAGTATCTGGTTCAGGGAATAGTAAGGCCAAGAAGTCCCAAAATCTGCCACCTGCACATCTGCAGGCTTTCCTCATTTCACGAACTAAGATGTTAATCTCTTCCAGAAACACCCTCAGAGACACACCCAGAAACAATATTTTACCAGCTATCTGGATATCCCTTAGCCCAAACAAGTTGACACATAAAATTAACTATCACAGAGGATATTAAAAAGAGCCCATTTACAAGGGCATCTGTCTAGCTCGGTCAGTTAAATTTCCAACTCTTGATTTCAGCTCAAATCATGATCTCACTGTTTGTGAGATTGAGCCCCTCCTTGGTCTCTGCTTGGGACTGACAGCACAGAGCCTGCTTGGGATTCTCTCTCCTCCCACTCTCTGCCCCTCCCTGCTTGCGCTCGCTCTCTCTCTCTCAGAAAATAAACATTTCTTAAAAAAAAAAGAGCCTATTACACAATTTAGGGTTTGATTATTTGGTGAAGAGTTTAAGGAAACAGGACTTTGCTCTGGCTTGTCTACTGTCTAGAGGTGGGGGCAATTCAATAATTGATCATCTCAAAGAATCTTATGTATAGAGAGGATAGACTTAAGAGAGGATAATACTATAATTAATTAAGAAACCGAAATTGCTTGTATTAACCAGGGAAGGTTATACTTGGTATGTTTCATCTTGGACAGTGCTTTACCTATGTTCACACATGGTTATGAAATGGTCTCATTTTTGTCTTTATCCATTATGGTTACAAACTGGTCTTACTTAATTTTGAGATTCCATGAAAAACAATTATGTTCAATAAGAGTCTCAAAGACCTATAAGTGCTAGGTTAGGTTCTAGCACCACCAGGGCCCGGCTGAGACGACCAGGCCAGGTCCAATTAAGTCTAGGGCTTGGTGTTTCTCACTTGTTTCTATTAAAGAATGTTCACAGAATGTACACAGAAATAGTAAAGTGTAAAATGTAAAAAAGAAATGAGAACTCTTCATTAGAGGTAGTTACTCACTGACTCATTTATGTTTTTACTTAGTTTTGGAAGTTAGGACAAAATCTATTCAATTTCCTTTCAATCATACCATTTAAAGCATGCATGGTGGTTATGGCAAGGATACAATTTCTTATAGAGCCTTTTACAATTATATTTTAGTTCAGAAATGAATAGTTGACTGGTGTAAAATTGAGAAAACATTTCTGGTCTGAGCCCTTATCCAGGATGAATCCATCTTTACCTGTTTTTATGTGGCCTAGCCAAGTAAAGTACCCAAGGGCCCTGGCAGCATCCTTACCCTCCTCAGGTTGTGCTCTGAATGATGACTGTCGTGCCTTGGCCACCCTCCAAAACAAGCTGATCTGACAGCATATTTTCTATTATCAAATCTTTATTCAGGATCCAGGTATGCAATAATCTATATCTGGATCCTCATAATGGCTGACTCAAAGCAATGGTCCTTCTATTCACATTGGTTTTACTTGGGTCTCTATCGTCTCGACTGTCAAGTACTAGAGAACAACAGCTTAATTCCCTTCTACCAAATCTATGTCCTTAAGATTCAGTCTTGTTTTATTTACTGCCTCACTGATAGTAGAGAAGCCCAATATCCATGATAGAGGAATCACATCCAGACACAAAATAGCCCATAATTTTTGCCAGTAGTGTGAAGCTACGTTTTTGGTGGTTTTTTGTTTTGTTTTGTTTTTGTTTTTGTTTTTACCAGCAACTTGACTAGCTATGGAAGTGCCAGATATTCCCCATATATTCTTTGAAGGGAGGGTCTCTTCTTTCTTGAATACTACAGGAAGTTTCCTTAACTGTTTCAGGCTTGTTTGGAGCCAGCAGGCTCGTTACTTGCACTGCCTGTATTCCCTTCTCTGTCTTCACCTCAGTTAGTAACATCTCATTATTAAAGTAACCAGCATCGTTAGCAGCTTTTCACCTCTGCTGTGATTACAGGGCATATTTGTTACATTCTTCTTTGCCACTTTTATGTTTTGCAGCAAAATTCTCTGCAGTAATTCCCATGAGAAATTGGACATGTTGATCTGTTAATGTTGCTCACAATGAAACTTCCAGCTTAAGAGAATTTCCAGACTCAGTTCTAAAATGCATGTTTCTGACACAGTAGGGAACCTGGCTCATGTTTTTGGATCCTCAATACAATAAAACTTTAGCATCTTAAATACAACTTTCCTGACACTGATTCACAATAGACTAGAAAACAAAGCCACAAAGCCTATTAACAGGGAGGACTGAGGTCTCTTTTGAGATTCCCACACTCAAATCAACATGCCTTGGCAAGTATGCAGCATCTGAAGAACTATTTGCCAGTTTATTATAAACCATGCAATTCAAATGCAGACAAATGAAGACATACATTTAGCAAGGTATGGAGAGGTGGGGAGTGGGGGTTCTATGGCCTTCTGGGCACACCACCATCTAGGAGCTTTTATCTGTTAACCAACCTGGAACCTCTGATTCATTTATTTCTCATTCATATAAGAAAGATTTGCAACACAATGGAATTAATCTTTCAATTAATCTTGAGAATTTTTAAAATTCTCAAGTATCATTTGAGGCAATGGGGCAGTTGTAGGTAGTTTTAACATGTCTCCAAAATCTTGGCAAATAGAAGTTCAGTCTCTCCTACCCTCTTATTATTTGCACTTGGAATTTTCTTTCTTTTAATGTTTATTTAGTTTTGAAAGAGACAGAGAGAGCACATGCACTGAGAAGGGGCAGAGGGAGGGAGACAGAGGATCCAAAGTGGTGTCCTTGTTGACAGCAGAGAACCCCATGTGGGACTGGAACTCATGAACCACGAGATCATGACCTGAGCTAATGTTGGATGCTTAACCGACTGAGGCACCTTATACTTGGAATTTTCTATATATTTAGTTTCTAAGTAAGGAAAATTCTGACTTAGAGGAATTAAAGACACATGTTTAAAATATTGAGATCAAATATATCTCTCACTGCCATCACCATATTATACTTAACAAGATCTATGTTTTAGGCCAAATTCATAATACCTCCATAATAGGAACCTTCTTATCTTACTTGATTGAGATAACTGTTTGGTCAGTTAATTGAAGAAGTAGTTTAAAGTAGGAGGTATAAACAAAAAAAAAAAATGTACACATACTTTAAAACTTTAGTTCAAATTAAAACATATGCAGCTGCCGGATAATGAAAGGATTAATCCTTTTCTGTAGTTTTCTGATTTGTGTTCTATCTTTTTACAGATAAAGACATCCTAAGATCTCATCTGCAATATCTTGCAATGGTTTCATGAGAAGTAAGAGGTCCAGAGGGTGTGTAGCAGAAGAGAGGTGCTTACTAGGCATGGTAGTTTAGTCAGTACAGTTTCAAAAGGGAATTGAAGCCTTCAGTTAACTGCAAAGAATATTTGTGTGAAGATACATTGTGAGCTTCTGTGTGTTCTGTAAATGAAGACACAGTCTGCTTAATTAGTAAGGATTTTCTTTATAATCTGCAAGGGGTTATAATTATTTGTAAGTATGTTTAAAGTTTTATGCCGTACATGTTAATGCCTATTCATTAGATAGGAGGTGTTGTGGTTGTTGTTTTCTCTCTATACCTCCTTTGAAGACACTACTGCAAGGTAGTTTGGAAGATTAAGAACAGAAAACAGAATTCTCAACAGCAGTTGGCTGTTTAGTTGGCTAAACATATAGTTGGCTAAAATGTATTCATAACTTATATTTTTAAAACATACATACCTGAAGATAAAACTTGCAGACAATAAGGTTTCTATTATATCTATCTATATCGCTATATAGATATCAATATATATATAATCTATATATAGGTGATCTATCTATATGTCTATATTATATATAACATACATACATATACATATGTATGTATGTTTTCCCCACAAACACCAATGATGTACTGACGTTCATCCTACTTGTTAGCTATGCTGTCAGTCAAAAAAGATATGACTGCTCTCTAATGGCATCTGGCAGAAGTAAACCAAGATTAGAGGACAGAGTGATCGGTTGGGCCTCCAAGCCAATCTGTGCAGCTTTCAATTCCAACCAATCAGTGACACCTGCATGTGGTAATCATTCTCTTTGGTTACAAGTGCTGGCAGAAACAAGAGACCTGCTTGTCAAGCTAGAGCAAACATGAGCTAAATATAAATGTGAAAATCCTCTTCACAGTAAAATTGTAATCCTGTTTTTAAAGGAAGAAATAGCAGAGCTGTTTTACTCATATTTTCAATTACTTTGCAGGGTAGATTAAGCTTAAGCACAGCAATGAAGGACACCGATGGTGGGGATGTTATCTTCCAGCATCCATGATAGGGACTCAGACTCTTGTCCAGTATCCTGCATGGCACCTCAAACTGCTGTGCTGGTACTCGCCACACCAGTATCCTTTTTAGTTACTTGTTAGAGATGTGTGAACCTTTCATCTTGTGAAACTTGCCAACCTCAGGAATATTTTATGAGTTACCAGCTTTGCAACTTTTGCAGAATACATTCAAACATCACTTTTACAGGCAGCAGGACTACAAATGCTTCTCCAAAGATTAAAAAAAAAAGTATATAAAAAAGGAAACCATAGAAAGATAACCATGGAAAGACAGCATTTTTCCATTGTTTCCCAATGAACTCTGCTGTATTTTTCTAACTTGAAGTCAGATACTGACTTAGGGGTCAGCAGACCTTTGGTCTCAGGTTAGGATTCTCAATCAAATCTCTTTCCAAGAAAAGCAAAACCATTAGAGGTAATAACCTTCTTCTATTTTTTATCAGTTATTTATCTGTCATTCTTGGGCAAAATAAAATATTATTTAATAATTTAGTATTTTTATTTCCCCTCGTTTCCAACCAATTATCTGTATCTAATCTTTTAACAAATTCTCATCTCAGTATTTACTTACTAAATGATGAAAGATGCCAAAGGTTTTTTTTTAAAATAAACTTTCAAAGATCCTATAAAAAAACACACTATTCTTTGTTCAAATGTCCATAGTAGTACATTGTTATTTTTAACCAAAAATAATTCCTGTGGAACCCCAGAAGGCATTATGGACAGCTGGATGTTAGATCTAATGAATAGGACAAACCTGGCTTTAGATCTTGAATTAAACTGCTCTAAGAATTTGACCTGTCTAACTAGTGCAGTGAGAGAGTGTAAAACTGATTTGGGGAACAGATTTTTGGGAACAGACCTAACAACTGGCCTCGCATGAAGAAAAGAAAAGAAAAAAAAGAAAAAAAGAAAACGAATAGGTATAGAACATCTAGTACATTTCAGGGTCTCAGTGTCATAGATATTTTTATTTGCTGCCTTATATCCATTCTCTCTCCAGATATGATTTGAGGTCAGTTTATGAAGTCTCCATGGAAATTTGCTCCCAGATTGTTCTGGAGGAGGAATATGTATGACTTAAGCCAAAAATCATATTGGATGGTGAATGTCCAAAACCTACCTATTCAGAATAAATCTCAGAAATTTGGAAGATTTATACAAAATATTTCCGTTTTTCTCTAAACTAAGAATTTAGGAGCAGGAGCAATCTTGATACCAGGAAGAAAGTCTGAGGGTAACTGTTTCAATTTACCGGAAACAAACCAGATAGGGTCAGAGAGAAATCAAGATCTGTAATACTGTTTAAGCCACTGCATCAAGCCTGATCATAATTCGCTCCCTATATTCATAGACTTTTCATCGAATCAAGCATTGGCCATGGAAGGCATCACACAGCTGATTGAACCCTATGGTAAATCAGGTAGCCAGTAGAAGCAATGGCATCCAAAACTTCCCACTCCCCACAGAATGGAAAAGGTAGTGCTCCCAACTTGCCTCTGTTAGAGCACACATTTTATGGGCATGTTGTTCTTGAAAGGAAAACGTTGGCTGTTGTGTCTAGGAGGTGGAAACAGAGAAATGAGTTACTGTTGCTCATCTTTCAGATATCATAACCACTTAATATGAGAACAATATTCACTGCAATATGTCTCAAGTGTTACTAGGTAAGATGATGACTTAAACAGGATGAAACAATGGTTTACACTGAAAAACAAATTAGAGGTTCACCCAACCTATACCACTTATGTTAAAGTAACTAATCAAAAGTATGATCCTTAAAAATGATAAATCTGGGAAAAGCCTAAGCCAGATAGGATGCTAGGCTAATAATCATAAACTATGACTGGCCTGGAAAGCCTGTAAGAGAGGAATGGCCTAGCTATGAGGAATTATAAAAGTGAAGGATGAGTGAGGTACATGCAATGGCCTGTGATCTTCAGCTAGTATGTAACAAAAATAAGACTTTGGCAATTCATTCAATAAGCATTCTTCTGTGGAATATCATGCAACACTAAGATACATCTTAATATTAAAGAGGTAACTAGAATAAAATTTCTTACCCTAAAATAACACACATTCATTAATGGAGAAAGACATGTTAACAGATGGTTACAACACAAACATTACAAAATAAGGTACAGGCAAGATATAATAAGCAGGCAGGATAGTGACTCCTTAGTTTTCTTTGGGGAGCTGGGAGAGGAAGTAACCAAAACATCTTCAAAAAACAGTAAAAGTTTAGCTTTGTAGCAATGGAAAAACAGCTATTTAATAGGCAACTAAGAAAATGAAAAGTCTGGTCTTGAGTAAGGGAACAGAAGACAGGGAAGCATGAAGTCTATAAGGAAATCGTGAATTTAATACTGTGCAAATCATTAATATGCCAGAAAGCAGCAACACACGCTTATCATAGGGGAGACCGTGGAGGGTTTTTCCTGAGAGTATCTAGTTTAGTGAAAATAATCACACAGCTAATATTTATAAACCACCTCACAGTTCACCAAATAGTTTCACGTGCACCACTTTATCTATAACCCTGTTACTCTGGTAAATATTTCGTAAAATGGCTTAGAAACTTTGGGTTGATTTTCTTATGAAAATGTTAAAACATTAAATCCTTATAATAATCTTTCTATTATTTTTACCAAGATAAAATGACTTAGAATGATGCAGAGAGAAATTTTAGGGAATAAATATGGGAATAAATAAATACATCTCTTCTGAAGCCATTCCTTGGTAGTTTTTCAACAAATTCACTGGTATTTTAGAATTTCTGAGATCTCAATAAACTTGTAACAGTTTGTTTATATAGGTGAATTTAATAAAGGATTTTTAAATTTTCTATGTAAAACTGATTTAAATTCTGGAAGCCAAGGGTGGTATATTTTCTTAAAACTGGGGAGGAGGGGAGAACAATAGGATATAAATTCTCTAAGGAATTAAGGAACATTTTATTCCCCTTTACACACTACAGCAGTTTCCACTTCTAGTGTTCATCTTTAAAATATAGACACAACCTCACCATGCAAATTTTATGCATAGAACCAAAAGATGAACAACTTTCATTGATTCCCACTGGTATGCCCAGAGAGTCAAGAGAGCCCTTTCATTTAATTAAACCAAATGAAATTCTAAAATAAATTTAGAAACACCTTCAAAATAATCAAGGTGTGCACATCTCTCTAAATCCTCTGCCTGCCAATTTTTCCCTTTAGTTAGGAAAACACTTACATTATGTCATTAAAATCCTTCTTTTTAACTTAATAGAATTTTTTTTCAATCCAGAGATAGATATTTTTACCCAAGAAAAACATATTCTCTTTTCTTATAATGGCATACTGTTCTAATTGCTTATTTAATTTATGATGTAGTTTGTTTTTATTCTAAAGCACGGTATTAATCGTTGATATTCTAAATGTCTGCACCATTAAGTATATAATGAATTACATCATTTCCCCCCTACAATTTAAAATGAGTTAAATAGGAAACACTTAGCACTATTTATGATCTACATAGACATGTAGCATAGTGTGGAAATTTGATAACATCCTACTTTTTAGTTCTGTTAGTTTGCTGGACTGCCATAACAAAGTATGAGAAACTGTGTGGCTTAACCAAAAGAAAGTTTTTGTCTCACAGTCTGGAGGCTAGAACTCCAAGATCAAGGAGTTAGGAAGGTTGGTTCCTAGTAAGGGGTATAAGGGAGAATCTGGTCCACATTGCTCTCCTAGTTCTGGTGGTCTGCACACACTCTCTAGTGTTCCTTGGCTTGTACATGCATCTCCTGATCTCTGCCTTCATGGTCCCCTGGAGTTCTGTGTGTGTGTGTGTGTGTGTGTGTGTGTGTGCACGCACACGCGCACACATGTCTATCTCTATGTTCAAATCCCACTCCTGCTTTTTGAGAGGTACAACTATATTGGGTTAAAGCTCACTTTAATGAACTCAACTTAACTTGATCATCTGCAAAGACTCTATTTCTAAATAAGGCACTGTGAATTCTTATTCAACCCATAACAGTGACTGAGTTTTGAAATGCTTGTATTTAAGCGTACTGAGAAAATGCTTCACTACGTGTCAAAATATATGGATTTAAATCCATCCCTCTCAATCATGAAAGAATCATGTAATTTCTTTATGTTCGAAGCTTTCACAAATATACCTTGGGAGTCAGGCTCTGCTTTATCTTATCTGCATCAAAATGAAGACAAATGTCAAGAAGAAAAGATTGGAATTAAAACTCATAAAAGAGACTTAAGAAGCAGAAGTATTAAGAAAATAAATGAGGAGTGCCTAGGTGGCTCATTTAGTTAAGTTTCTGACTCTTGGTTTCAGCTCAGGTCATGATCTCACAGTTTTGCAATTTCAAACTGCACATGGGGCTTTGTGCTGGCAGCATGAACCCTGCTCTCTCCCTCTCTTTCTGCACCACCCCACCCCACCCCCCGCTCACGCTGTCTCTGTCTCTCTCAAAATAAATACATAAACTAAAAAAAAAGACATGAAATGAAATAAAGAAATAAAAGGTGTCCCCCAAAAAGTGGTTGAAATTGAATATTGGCAAGGAAAATCCAATTTATGATTGCATTTGCTGAAGAAAAAGAAACAATTCATGGGGGCACCTGGGTGGCTCAGTTGGTTGGGATGTCTGGCTCTTGGCTTCAGCTCAGGTCATGATCTTGTGGGCTTGTGGGTTCAAACCCAGTGTTGGGCTCTTTGTTGGCAGTGTGGAGCCTACTTGGGATCCTCTCTCTCTCTGCCCCTCCCCTGCTCATGTTCTCTCTCTCTCTCTCAAAGTAAACAAAGAAACAAACAAACTTAAAAAAGAGAAACAATTCATGAAGTCTCAGCTCCTGTTTCTGCCCTCTGAGAGACACTAGAAGAAAAGACAATCAAGTAATAATCACTGACAGATCAAAGCCAGATCATGCTTTCTAAAAACTACCTCTTGAATAATAGAAACTAGGACTTTTTGCAGAAATGCCTGTTTCCAGGCTAGAGCAGGAAAAAGTAAATGAACCTGGATAATCTTATTATTTGTGAATGAATGTAAGGAAATACTCAAACTAAGACACATAAAAGGACAAAAAAACCAACTTGAAGTAGCTCCCATGGTCAAATATGGTTTAATTCAGCATCAAATTAAATGACAGTAAATATTATAACCTCTTAAATATATCAGCCTGTATTAAATCATTTTAATGATATTTTATGTATCTATATTTTAAATGCTTTATTTTTTAACTTTTTTATTTATTATTGAGACAGAGAGAAATAGAACATGAGCAGGGGAGGGTCAGAGGGAGAGGGAGACACAGAATCCAAAGCAGGCTCCAGGTTCTGAGCTGTCAGTACAGAGCCTGATGTTGAGCTCGAACTCACTAACCAACTAACTGTGAGATTGTGACCCGAGCAGAAGTCAGCTGCTTAATCGACTGAGCCACCCGGGCGCCCCTCATGTATCTATATTTAGAGGAAAACCCCTTTCTTACAGTTGAGAGTCAAGTAATAATATGGAAGGAATGAAAAGATCCAAAAAAGAAACCATGTGGCAAGTATCAACATTCATGCAGGCAAAACTCATAAATGGATACTAAAAGTAGTAAGTGACATCTTGAGGTGTCACAAAATATTTATATCATCTCAGTGTAACTTTTCAGAAGCTAATGAACGAACATGACAGGAGCAACATGATAAAGTGATCAAGTTAACATAACCTGTGATGAAATACATCAATAGTGTGTGCTAACGCACAGGCATTGAGGACAGCATAACATCATTTCTGTGGTATTCCTGACAAAATATCCATAACCTAATTCAGATACATCAAACAACCCAAAGAAAAATACATTTTATGAAAAATTACTGACATGGTCTCTAAAAAAATAATAATGTCCCAAAATAAAAGAGACTCAAGATATGATAACTGAATGCAACATATGATCCAGGGTTTTCTTCTGATATGAATCGTATGATTCAGACAGTTGCCAAAACCTGAATAAGGTCTTCAAATTACATAAAAATGCTGTATCAGTGTTAATTGCTTAATGTTATTAAGTGTGCCATACTCAATGAGGACTTACAGAAGAAGAGATACAATATCAGCAATGTATTTTCAAACATGAGAAAGGGGAAGGGGGGGAAATCTGGGTGAAGAGTATATGAAAATTTTTATACTATTCTTGCAACTTTCTGTATGTCTGAAATCATTTTAAAATTAAAAGTTAAAAGTTAGTTGTTTTTCCTCTCACATGGTAGATAGTAGGACATGAAAAGAAAACAAAGGTATTATTTTTGAATTAGGAGAAGGAAATAGGAGGTAGCTTGTAACTGAAAAAACAACAGGGGAGGGGGGTATAAAGGAGAATATCAGTACCACTTAGACATGGAAGAGTCAGGAAATCCAGAATAGAACAGTGGCAATCGATGAAGAATCTCCAGCGTTCCAGTGTCCCAGCTATCTGTATTACATTTAAGTGCATTTACTAGCTGTATGTACTCAGGGGATTTACTTTTTATTCTAGTTTCCCTTATCTATACAGTAGAGATGTTTGATTTTAGTACAAGCATTGATACAGACATGGTGAAAATTAAATCAATTAATCCAGATTAATAGGTAATACTGTATTAGTTTGCTAGGGATATCCTAACAAAATATCACAGACTAGGAAGCTTAAATAAAAAAATATTTTATCACAGTTCTGAAGGATAGAAGTTCAAAATCAAGGTGACAGCAGATTCGGTTTT
The DNA here is from genome assembly GCF_003009895.1 of Hyaena hyaena. NCBI lineage: Eukaryota > Metazoa > Chordata > Mammalia > Carnivora > Hyaenidae > Hyaena > Hyaena hyaena. Next base: position 273,731 of record NW_024081598.1, read on the forward strand.
GCCATCTTCCCACTGTGTCCTCACATGGCCTTTTCCCTAGGTATGTGCATCCCTGGTGTCTGTTCTTATAAGGACACTAGTCAGGGGCACCTGCGTGGCTCAGTTGGTTAAGCACCTGATTCCTGATTTTGGCTCAGGTCGTGATCTCACCCTTGGTGAGCTGAACTGACAGCAGGGAGACTACTTGGGATTCTCTCTCACCTTCTCTGTCTGCCCCTACCCCCCCAAAAATTAACAAATATTTTTAGTGACACCAGTCATTTTGGTTTAGTGATCCATTCTTATGAATTCATTTCACCTTAATTACTCTTTAAAAACCCTATCTCCAATTACACTTACACTGATGGTTAGGGCTTCAACATGTAAATTTTAGTGGTACATGGTTCAGTCCACAAGTAGTATTAAGCATTATTAAAGATCACTATATGATATTTGGACCATGATTTAGCAAAATATAATGGCCCAAATGGCAAAACTGAATTTGTGTTCAAATGAACAAAAGTTATATTTATTGCACAGTTTAAAGGTCTGAGAATAAACACATTGTAAAGGAATTTGCACCTCCTCTGCCTAAAATCTTCCTCAGTATGAAGATGGCTTTTTCAAACTATAATCAAAGCTTTGACAGGTGGTCCACAGTGTCATACAATCTAATGTCGGGCCCAAGAACTCATATTGTTTCAACTGCCAGTAATACAATCAAATAAATGTTACCTCAACCACGTTTGTCTGGCTTCAAAATATGACATTATGCTTAAAGTTTCATGGCAAAAGAAATGATTGCACACTTTTTGCTCATTCTACATTGTGCAGTCAAGGAGAATAGTGGTGTTACCACATATTTGCAGTTGATATCTTAAGGGAGATAAACACACTGAAATATTTTTCACAGAAGGCAGTTTTCATAACTATATAACTTTTAATAGATCATTTTGAAAGGAATAATATTACCATAATATTTTTATATTGCTGAAGATTTAAAATCCAATATTTTATTAAACTGTCAGGAATTATTAAGAATTTCTACTTTTCCAAGTAATATCAATGGTTAATAAACTGTATTTAGCCAATGATGCTATAGAAAGGAATTTTAACTGCAAAGATGAATGTGTGGGTACATATACTATGTATGTATGTGTGTGTGTATATATATAGTTAGTGTGTGGCAAAACTAAATATGGCAAAACTAAATTGTAGGGTTCCTTATTTTTCTCAATTGAATAATAAAGTCAGTGATTGACTTAAGTTCTCCATATATCAGGTTTAGCATGCTTTATCCTCTTCAACTTAACCTGTAAGTAATTCACAGGCAGTCTCTATATTCCTCACATATTAAGAGAGCTCATTTACTTTCTTTGTTCTCTATGATTTTCATTGTGTTATCCATTTAGCCTTATCAGTTTTGAACACTTGGTGCATTTCCATCTGTCTTTTTCTATTCCAATTATTTTCAACAAAACAGACATGCATACTTTGTCTGCTTAGCTTGACCCTTGATATGGTTAAATATCATTTCTGAAACTTCATGATAAGACAAAGAAAACATAAAGCACTGGACATTTTGTGGGTTGAGTTTTTTCAAAGAAAAGCCACTACTCCATTGTGGAAGACATAGAAGTAATACGAGGGCATATGCAAATAACTGATAGTTTCCAAAAGGCAATCCTTGAGGGTTCCATGTTAATCTTTGAAACCTAGGTTTTGTCTTCAGCTCAATTTTTTTCAAAGTATTTTCATGCTAAGATTCCTTGGGCTTATGAAATGTTTTTCTCATGTGCCTTTTCATTTTGTCAATATTCACTCAGGTTTCAAAATTGGTTGATGCCCCCACTATTTGGCAATATATTTAGTTAAAAGAGAAATTTGATTTGCTATTTTTTTGTGTGTGTTTGAGGGAATCCATCTGATATTATTCACATTACACTCCTGATTACATTTCATCAAAATGCCACAGACACTTTACTGATTAATATAGTAAAATTACTACCTTTCCGAGTATATTCTAATTCCAGAAAGACTGATACCAAAATTACCAGTAGAAATTTGTGTGAAACACATTTCAGTGACTCAATATGTGTATCTTCTTCAGAATATTTTGTGAAAAAATAAAACATCTGTAATTGACATCTGTATTTTTAGATGGTGTTTCCAGCACTTTATTTGAATTATGTATATTCAGAAAAAAAGTTGAGAATATTTTCTTACATACACATAAGTCGAGTATGGTACTCTAATCTGGGTTATGCAGCTAAATCCAAATACTAATTATCATATTTCAAAATATTTTGATAATGGAAAAGTACTCGATTTCTGAGTGTCATTTAATGGTAGACATTTTGGAAAGTCCATTCAAACAGGTATTTCTCATTTACTGTTAATGTCTTCCTTCATGTTGATGAAGCCCATTAGTGGAACACTTCTATCCTCTTTCTGTCCATTTTCTTAATTTTGTTTTAGGAAAGGGGTGGTGGCTTGTCTGGTCAGTAAATTTGGCAACAGAAGAACACGCATAGTCATCTTGGCTCTAGCTGTATGCCTCTTGGATTCTGCATATTCACAGAAAACATACATCCTGCTTTTTTCACCAAGGAACAGGTTTGTACTTTGGTCAAGGAACAGCCTCCCTAGCCTGGCACTGATATTCTGTGCAGCTCTTTTAACTCCCTCACTTGACTTTCTCACCAAAACCTACTCTTAGCTTTTCATCAGTAATAACTGCACTATATTAGTTTCATGTGGCTTGTCACTTAATATTTCAAACAGAAGATTCTAATAATTTAGAATGTACATGATGAAATTTGTTAAAAATTAACTAGAAGTATAAGTCTAGATTAAATGTCTAGACAAAGAAAACCAACAGTAAAGAATATGTGGATGATTTACATAATATAATCATCAAATGTTATAGATATTGTGTAGATATGCACACAAGAGATATATATTTTTCTTTTGCTTGTGAAGGTTAAAAAAACCATAATATACTTTGCATTACACACAGAGAAGAGTGCTGAAACCTCTGGCCAACACTGTGGATAAGTCTGTTTCTCTTTCCGGATCTATCAGTTTTTATTCTGTGGATTGTGATTCTGCTTAATTTGGTGTATAAATATTTAGGATTGTTATGGCATCATAAAGAATTGACTCTTTATCAGTATAAAATTTCCCTTTATATACCAGCTAACACATTTTGGCTTTGTGTAGATTATTGCTATATTCATACAGCTTTCCTTTGTTTAGCATTAGGATACTATATCACATATTCATCCTTATGTATATAGTTTATTTGTGTTTTTTGTTTAAAGTGAATTTTGTTTAGGTAGTGTCTTGATTTTTCCATATAACCTGAAAACCTCTGTCATTTAATTTGGATGTTTACATTTAAAATAACTATTTACATTTAATCTAATTATTGATACATTTGAGTTTAAATTTACCTGTTAATATTTGTTTTACATTAATTCTTTGTTATTTTTCTCTTTTCCACATATTTCTTCCATCTTCCTTTTTGGGTTTTCATTATAGGTAATAATGGCTGTTTTAGAGTTTACATTTATATAATTTAACATATCCCATTCTATTTTCAACTAATAATATAGCATCTTACATATGATGTAAGAGCCATATGTTATGCTCTGACAATACATTTGTTTACTTTACTGGCTGTTGTATTATTGTGACAGTTGTTTTGGATCATTTTAGATTTATTTCCTTGGCCTAATGTGCCATATGTTCTTACTTCATCGTATTTGATATTATTTTTTACTGGAACCCAGATATTTTGTATTTTTTAAAAATATTTTAATATTTATCTATGAGAGACAGAGAGAGACAGAGTATGATCATGGGAGGGTCAGAGAGAGGGAGAGACACAGAATGTGAAGCACTGAGCTGTCACCACAGAGCCTAACACAGGATTCGAGCTCACAAACCATGAGATCATGACCTGAGCTGAAGTTGGACGCTCAACCAACTGAGCCACCGAGGTGCCCCAAAACCCAGATATTCTGAATTTAACTTGTTTGTTGCTAGATAGTTGTATACTCCGATTAATATTCCTTAAATGTTTTCTTGGATGTAAGTAAATTACTTGGGAAGAGATTGATCCTTATAGAATTTTTTATAGAAAAAAATCTATTTTTAATAGAAGATTTATTTATTACTGAGAGAGAGAGAGAGAGAAAGAGAGAGAGACAGCATGAACAGGGGAGGGGCAGAGAGAGAGAGGGAGACACAGAATCCGAAGCAGGGTCCAGGCTCTGAGCTGTCAACGCAGAGCCTGACGCGGGGCTCGAACTCACAAACCGTGAGATCATGACCTGGGCTGAAGTCAGACGCTTAACCCACTGAGCCACCCAGGTGCCCCTCCTTATAGAATTTTTTTAAGCTTTGTTATGCCAGAATCACAACAGACTTTATTCTAGGGCTTCTTTTCCCCACAATGGAGACAACACTCTTGTTATTACTGTCGTGTATACCCCTTGAATTATAAGCTTCCCCACTCTGGATGATAAGAACGTGGACTATCTGAAATCATTGCTTCCTCTGTTCTTTTGGGGTTACTTTTTCTTTGGCCTCACATAATTTCTTTATATATTTGCACTGGTGAGTATTCAGATAAGGACTCAAGGGAGGCCATCTGGAGATTTCTGAAGTTCTCTATGAAAATCTCTTTTCTTCATTACCTGAAGTTTCCCAAGTAAAGAAGTAAAAGAACAAATAGATGGTAGGCAATGGACCACGGTTCCCAATAGCAATGGTATGAGAGACAGACTGGATATCTGTTCACATTCTGTTTTCAAAAACACAGTCATATATAACCACCTATTACAAAGATATTCAGATACATGGATTTTTTTTCCATGTCTGAGATATTATAAGTTTATATGAATATTTCAGTAAGGGTCTTTTGTGTAAATATAGATTTTTATTTCTCTTGGAAATTTATGTTTAAATTAGTAAGAAACTGTCAACAGTTTTCAAAAGTGGTTCTAGCATTTTAAACTCTTAGCATATATTTTCGAGTATGATTTCCCCCAACACTTGGTATTACCAGTCTTTTCTATTTTAGTCATTCTAGAGGGTCATAATAACATCTAATCATGGTTTAATTTGAATTTCCTTGATGGCAAAAATTACTGAACCATTTAATTTAGTTTTGTTTATTGGCTGTTAGTATATTACCTTTATTTTTTTGAAACGCCTGCTGCACTTTTTCTCTATTTTAAACATGAGATCTTTGTTTTATTATTGTGGTGTAAAATCTTTGAAAAATAAAAGTGTTTTATCCTATTCATAGAAATAGGTGGATATAGATATAGATGTATATATACACATTTGTATTTCTTTTCTTTGAGCTGAAAGACTTGTTTTTTCATTTTTATAATGTTTTAAGAGCAGGTATTTATTTTTGAGAAAATTCAATTTAAAAATGACTTTTTATTTTTACCTATAGTGTATTTGTGTCTGCTTGTGCTATCTAAGAAAAATGTGTTATTGCAAGATAAGGATGGTTGATTCAAATATATCTGTCTAGATATGACATAGGTTTGGCTTTTTATATTTAGGTCTATGATAAATGATTTTATATTATTTCATCAAAATATAATTTACATGCAATAAAATAATTCAACTTTGCATATATAATTTATCAATCGTGGCTAATGTACATAGTTCTGTAACAGCCAACAAAGTTAATTAGAACATGTTTATCTTTCTACAAAATTTCCCTATATTCCTGTGAAGTCAATTCTCTTCCTCTCCTGTGGCTACTGGCAAATAGTGATCTGGCTTCTAAATTACACGTTAAAACTATGATCCAGTGCTCTCTTTAAGACAGTGTAAAAAACTAATAATTTTTTTAAAATTTTATTTAATTTTTAGCTATTTATGGTGGAAGGGCTAATCCAGTGTAAGTTTCTCTATTGGACTGAAAGCAAAAATCTTTATGCCATCTTTTTCAAGACCAAATATTTAAGTATATAATGATTCCTTTACTTGACAAATAACTTACTGGATTAAGAAACTCAAAGCAAATGAAATGGCTTCGAAGACTAAATCCAGATTGATATTTATTTCAGTGGCACTTACTGAGATAGAGGTATTTGCCTACTCTAAAACTTTCTGAACAGAAGGTCAAGGTCAAATATGACTACTAAAATATAATAAAAAACTTTCCAAAATACTTTGCAATTATTTTTGAGGTGGAAGTGTACCCTTATATTGCACCCACTTATTTGCAGCCACAGCAATTTTATTGCAAATCCAAGGTCTTACAAACCTAGACAAGTAAATTAGCATTGCCATTGCAAACTTTTCATTTAGAGCTAACAATTGAATCTCACATTATGAAGAATATGGAAAAACAACAAAAGTGGCTAAGGAAAGATAATGTATTAAAAAGGCATTTTATGGCAAGCACACATGGATATCAACAACTTACTTTTTAACAACAGAGAAAAATCACCAGGAAAGGGTATGTATTTTCCTTTCATGAGCAAAGAACCTTACTTTGCACAGTGCTATATATTTTACTTGATTTATTTTTCTTTTATGTACTTTCACTGTACTTCTGATTCTACCTCCAAGTACAATTCACACAATTCATTGAAATAATAACAATAATCTACAATATTTTATCCTTCTTTGAAAGCTAGTACATAGAGTTACCCACTCATAACTAAATGCGTATGTTGCAGGAAAAAAAATCCATTAAGCATATTTGGAACTAGGATTTCTATTGAAATTCACAGCACGATACAAAGCAAAGGTAAAAAAAAAAAGTTATCATCATTATAGGATTGGACTTAATGGGAATCTAGAGTATTGCCCTGTCAATTGCAACTATAGAAATTGATTCACTTTGTGTTTTTGCCATGAAAAAAACACCTTAATGTGACATTAAAATATGCTTTATTTTGTGTTTTAAGAATTTAGAGAATTTTTATTTTGAGGATAGCATAAAACCATAGTCTCCAAAGGAATATGCAACAAAATATACATAGAAGGATGAAAGCATGAACAGCTGAAATCCAAAAGAAAAGATAAATAACTAAATCATTTAGAATGAGATATTGACACATTAAATATATTAATCACGTCCTAGGAAGAATGTCTAATTTATACTAGAAAAGTGTCTAATTTATATAAATGTGTCTGTATATTAAGAGAACCATTGACGATTATTTCATTTAAATATTCAGGGTTTCAAAATACTTGCTGTCATTTTTATTGCTACACATTACTAACCTTCAATCCTTAAATTAGGGTCACTTTACCTCAAAATCTCTTAGATGATTGTATAGATCCATTATTTATAAAGGAGTCTAGATATAGCTACTAGGTAAATGGTTTAAAAATAGTTATAGAACTATCATTCATTGTGTCCATATAATGAACCATTCAGTTGTGTGCTATGAAAACTGGGCAGGGGGAAATGTGATGTCTTGGTTTTCATGGGTGTGAATACTACCCCTAAGGCTGCTTTCAAGCTACCAATGTGATGTCACCAAACAGGGAGTTGAAAAAGGATGCATTCATACCCCTTTGCATGCTACTGTGAGCCAGTCCCTGTACAAAAATATATTTGTTGAGAGGCTATTCTGCAACATTTTGAGGTAAGGTGTGGAGATTGTGATGTCAAGTACTGGTGAATTTATCAAGCGCATTCATTTAGAATGGAAGAGCAAAGATTCATACCCTGGTCTCTTTCCCTTCAATACCCAAGATCTGTATGCATACAAGTTAAAACACATACACACACACACACACACACACACACACACACACACATACACACACATTAAAGCTGGATTTTTATATAGACAGAGGAAGACTTTCACTCTTATAATAATATTGTTGCAGGTATTATATATTTATATTTGTTGTTTACCTTTCTACTTATTTAATCCTACAGATTCACTGAATGCAAACAAAAAGTAAATAATGAAACTTCTTTGATTCTTACCAATGTTTATATCGGTTTTGAAATTTCAGTGCATCTTTTAAACAGGGGTTTTTAAACAATTCAAGACATGTGATACAACCGTGTGTGATTAGCAGTCAGTTGCTTCGGTGTTCCTCAGGAAGCAGCACACGGATGCTCAGTGCCTTGGCAGATCTAACAATCTCCCTTCTTCCTTCTCAATCTCTCTCTCAATCTCTTTCTTTTTCTGTTTCTGTCCCTCACAAATTTTCAAGTTATGTGGACAATCACTAAGCTACTGTTTTGGATACATAGACAGGACTATTCTTTTTGATGAAACCAACTGAACCCTACCTATATTGAATTTATAATTTAAATTTTAATTTGCTTTTAAATATACATTTAAATATCATTTATAATGTATCATTTATTTCCATATTTCATTTGAATTTATGTAGGTCAGAAGTTATAAGCAGAGATTTTACTACCATTCATTTGGTAAATAAATTAACAAATCACCTAAAGTCATTTAAAATTTTCATTAAAAGTAAGGCAACTCTGAAGAATGCTCATTCTATATGACCATTCACAGTATTAACACATAATTCTGCAAGTGAAAATTTACTAAAGCATTTTAGAGTCAAAATTAAGACTCTGAAATTGGCAGAGCAGCAGGCAAAATGGTAGACTGACTAAATCAGAATTTCCATCTTCTTTTAATAATCTATTTAATACTCTTTTTAAAATTATGACTCTTATTTCAAAGAAAGGCTTTAAAATTTCATAATGCTACCTTTTATTTTGGCCTTAAAATTATGGTGGGAAAAGCAGTCAAATAATATATTTCAAATCTCTATTCTCCATAAATCAAGTTATTTAATGCAGTTGCTTTAGTAACTTTGATTCAGTGGAGGGAGTCAGAGCTTAGACTATTCCTGATAAATGCCATCTTTGGAAACATTATAACCAGTTTATGAAAATGAATACCCTTCTAAACACTGGCTTTTAGATCTGAGAGAGACAGAGGAAGACTCTCACTCTTATAATAAAATTGTTTCAGGGGCGCCTGGGTGGCTTAGTCGGTTGAGCTTTCGACTTTCGCTTAGGTCATGATCTCGCGGTTGGTGGGTTCGAGCCCCGCGTCGGGCTCTGTGCTGACTGCCAGCTCAGAGCCTGGAGCCTGTTTCAGTCTGTGACTCCCTCTCTCTCTGACCCTCCCCTGCTCACATTGTCTCTCTCTCTCTTCTAGAAATAAATAAAATATTAAAAAAAATTTTTTTAAATTAAATAAAATTGTTTCAGTTATTATATATCTATATTAGTTGTTTGCCTTTCCATTTATTTAATCATATGAATTCATTGAATGCAATGACTTTGAGAGAGATTATTTCACCAAATGTTGGGTCTATGTGTCTTTAATAAAGGGAACAAATTTTCCTGGGGAGTACATTCCATCTATGCTGAGCCCTCCTAAGAAGGTATTTCCTTACTCAAACCTAGTGCTGATAGTATTGTTGTCTTCAACAAGCCTTTTTATAGTTCTTATTCCTTGAAAAAGTTACAATAAATCTGAAATTTCTTCTTGGCTTAGAATTTGCCCAACTGTTTCCCTAAGTGTGCTCTAGATAACTGATCTGAAGCATCTTGATGAGATTTATATTTTTAAAAAGTCAAATAATTTTCAGAAATATATACCTAAAAAAAAGTTAAGTGCTTTCTTAATTACATTCAATTATTTGTCTAGGGCATCTTCAAAAACAAAACCAAACATATTCAAACAAACAACGACTATGTTCTCTGGAAATTACCTCAGGAAACTTCCACAGAAGCATGTGAGGCAAGTGAGCACAGATTCTGACTGCTAGGAGCAGAGCCAAAACAAACTTTGGGTTCCCATTTTCCTAATAGTAAATGAATCACAAGCTAGATAATATTTGAAAACAAACATATTATGAAATTCTAATTTTTCATTCTTTTGCTCATGACTGCTCCCATCCTAGGTAAGAAAGCATAGTTGATACCTATAACATATCTCTGTACCAGTTTGTGGTTCACAGTTGAATCTAAGCCTTAGACTAATTTTCTGAGATCAACTTTTACCCCTTTCCGACACATTCATCATGCTCTTACCCTGTGTGCTTCTCTCTGCTTCCTAAAATTACCAGCAAACTTTCTCTAGGCTTCCCTCTGGATCAAACATTGCTACTACATGGATTAATATGTAGACTAGCATCAAGCAAATTAATATTTGTATTTTAAGTAATGAGAACCAGGTTGTCCATGATTTGTCTATGAACTGGGAAAAAAGTTAAAAATAAGGAAAGGTAGAAACCCAAAATGAACTCAGGATGTTAGATTGGAATTGGAGAATTCATGCTTGGAAAAAAAAAAAAGCTGATAAAAATCTACCCCTGCTCCCCCCAGAAAAGGCAACCATAAAGCAAGAGTAATACTCCAAAACTAAAAATATTCTGAATTAGACATTCTATGTAATAATTTTCAAGTATAGTAAAACTGACTTTGAATATCTTTTTTATCTAACATTTTCTTTCAGATTGTTTGACTCCCCTTGATTTTTGTCCTTCCAATGCTCTATCTACACACACACACACACACACACACACACACACCCCACATGCAAACACACCTTTATGTATATATTTAGACTCTGAAAAGTAAAATAATGGAAAAGAATAGCATGTACTATATAATCTATAAAAAAGCATACAATAAATAAAAGTATACCTGAATCTGCACATTGAGAAAGCTTATGAATCTAAGAGTGAACATTAACCTAAAAGCTTAAACTCCAACACTTTGATGAGTCCTATCAAAACTGATAGGCAATAAAGAAAACAGAGTTTACAGACTTCAAGCAAAAAGACCATGTTTACTATCAAAAGGGAACAGAAACTGACTGGTGTCAGATTCCTTGATTCTTGACAGAAATAGGCAATGCAAATCAACAAGGAATTCAAATACATAGAAGAATGACCCAATGATTTCATAAATAACCAAATTTCAAGTCAAGGATCTTTCTTTAGGAAGCTAGCCAATGAACATACAAGAGCACAAGAAGAACTGTATTTAGAATCCTGCTGAGAAATCTTCTAGAAAATGAGCTTCAGCGAACGAAGAGATGATATTGGACATTTTAGCAAAATGTGTGCATTGAATATAGTTACAGATCAAAGACTAATGTTTGGAAGAAAGGTTTGAGCCAATATAAAAACTGATACAGAAACTGACAAGGTATACTTGATACAACTAAAAATGTGGAAGGAGAGATAAGGAAGGAAAAAGTCAAATAAGCTCAGGAATCTTTACATAGGCATAGGAGAGTATCTCTTTGTTAGCTTGGGGTACAATCACAGAAATACCATAGACTGGAGAACTTAAGCAACGGAAATATACTTTCTTAAAGTTCTGGAGACTGGCTCTTCCTGGCTGCAGATGCTCACCTTCTTGCTATGTCCTTATCCTGCAAAGGGAGTTCTGTGGTGTCTCTTTTTCTTTCTTTCTTTTTTTTATAGTTTATTTATTATTGAGAGAGAGAGAAACAGCATGAATGGGGGAGGGGCAGAGAGAGAGGAAGACACAGAATCTGAATCAGGCTCTAGGCTCTCAGGTATCAGCACAGAACCTGATATGGGGCTCAAACTCACAAACCCTGAGATCATGACCTGAGCCAAAGTCAGACACTTAACCAACTGAGCTACCCTGATGTCCCATGGGGTATCTTATTCTAAGGGCATTAATCTCATCATGAAGCACCCACCTCATGACCTCATGTAGGACTAAGTATCTCCCAAAGGCCCCATTTCCAAATATCATCACACTGAGGTTGGGAATTTCAGTGTGCAAATTTGGGGAAGACATATTTCAGTTCATAGAAGAGTCCAGCGATATTTTTACAAGTGCAAAACCCAGTGTTAAAAGTTTAAGCAGGGAAAAAGGATAAGATCTCTAGATAATTTTATAAACAAAGCCAATTGAATAAAAATATATACTTCCTAAATACCAGAGCAACAACATTGGGACAAAGAAAACAAACCACATAGAGAAACACAGTATATGTAACATGAAGGTAAAAATTATCATAACAAAAAGTATCATTATAGAATTAAAACTAAGCATATCTGTTATATCAATAAATGAGAATGTGAATTGACACATAAAATAAAGAAAAAAACTAAATTGACTCACAAAGTTAAACCCATATCAATACTCTATTCAAGAGGCAAAGTGACTCTCAAAAGATTAAAACTTAAAAGATAAGAAAATTATACCTCAAAGAGAAAGTAATCAAAGAAAGGAGTCATTGTTATTCTTATACACACACACACACACACACACACACACGAGAAGAACTTAACAATACTACTATCAGTCCAACAAAAGTTAAAAGAACAAAAAATAAACAGAAATGTAAAAGACTTAAACAATATTATAAAAAGATCATAGATCTTATAAAATAAATATACCAGCACAAAACGCCCAATATTAGAGGATATAATTTAATTTAATCTCAGTTAAACACAGGATACATAGAAATTGATCACATATTAGAATATAAAGAAAATATCAATAAATTCCATAGAATAGAAATGATGCAAGCAATATTTTAATTGCAATGCAATTAAAATTTTAAAAATTAAAAATAACAAAAACAACCAATTCAACTACTTCAATAAAATGGGCAAATTCATTTAAAAATATAATTTATAAAAACTGACACAAGATGAGATGATTACAGCACATAACTAATAAAGAAAGTCAGTTTGTTGCCAAGTCCCCAAAAGAAAACCCAGGGTTAACAGTTAAATTCTATCAAAAGTTAAAGAAGAAATAGCCTCCTCCCATCCAAGTTTACATAAAATATTTCGGTGAGTAGAGAGAGATCATTGCCTAACTTGTATAATGAGGCTAGCATCATCATTAAGAAAATCTAGTAAAGAGATCACACAAACACAAAAAAGAACTAGACCAATGTCCGTTATGAATATAAACAACATAATACTTATTATATTAGCAAATAAATTCCAAAAATATATAAATAAAATGATGTCATGACTAAGAGGGATTTATCCAATATTTTAAGTTGGATTAGCATTTAAAATCACAAATATAATTCACTATTATTAACAATAAAGAGGGACCAAAGTACCATTTTAAGTACATGTAAAGAAAGCATTTGAAAGCTTTTCAAAACTTTTAACACCTGGGGAACCTGGGTGGCTCAGTGGGTTCAGTGTCCAACTTTAGCTCAGGTCATGATCTCCAGGTTTGTGAGTTTCAGCCCCACATCAGGCTCTCTTCTGTCAGGATCCTCTGTCCCCTCCTCTCTGTCCCTCCTCTATGTGCACGCACACTCTCTCTCAAAAAAAATAAACTTTTAAAAATAATAAAAGCATTTAACACCTTTCGGTGGTGATCAAAACTGTCAGCATACTAAGAATAGTGGGTAAAGGGCATCTAAGAAAATCCTAGAGTTAATAACATGCTTAGTGGTGAACAACTGCATTATTGTGCTTTGGGTTTAGAGACAAGACAATGATATCTGCTTCAACCACTACTGTTCAGTATTATACTGAAAAAATAACAAATCTAACTCTCATTATTGCTTCCATTTTTTCAACAAAGTAGAAAGCCATGTTATCGTTTGAAACAGTGAAGATTGAGGATGGTTTATTGGGGGTTTGAAGAAATAGGAAAAGAGCACAAAAAAGTCACCTCTGTATATGAAGAATTAAATGGGCAATGAAAGTACAACATGATGTCCGGTTGTATCAGGATCTCTTGTTACTGTGCTTATGGTATGATGTTGCCCATCGATACGGCAGAGGGTTTTTCTCCAAACACATAGTGGTGACAAACAGTTAATATTTCAAAGGCACGTTCACTCTAATACATTTTCAAAATATGCTAGTCATGCTATTTTAGAAACTGCAATTGGTTTGGAAATGATTATTAAAATTTGTAGTAAACTGCTTTAGAATCTCTAAAAGTAAAATTAATGAGAACATATTTTACAGTTGATTGTCTTTTTAAAAGGTAGACACTCAAATTTAGTAACACATGGAATTAAGTATAAAGTCTAACTTTAACCAAAAGGAGAACATTAAACAAAATTGATTTTTAAAATTACGTGGATAAAAACTGTTCACATATTTCTATTTAAAACATTTATTTTTAATATACTTACACGAGGAAATTGTCATCAAGGAAATTACATCCCTTTTATATGAAACCAGTAGATTAGAACTGAGTAATTAATATTTTGCATTGTAGGCAATTGGAACTATACTCATTTTGGTAACTGAAAATATTCTTAGGTGTCCTATCACTGGAACACAAATGGAAATGGTTTTATTATTATGGCAACCTTGTCAGTGTATTGCTTTAAAACAGATTCATGTTATGGAAAAGTAATGCATTAAAAGACCTTTTTAATTCAGGACTGTTTCCAAGAAGCAGAAGTAATGTTATTTATGGCCTAATAATTGTAAATAAATTTATCTTAAATTTAATTTTTGCATGTGAAATCATGGTTTACCGAAAAGTTAGGCAATTACAGCATGAACTACTCTCAATAAAATATACAGATTGGGAGTCTATGACCCAGAATACCAAGTAAGTTTAACAGTATTAGAAGACAACGTACTCAAAAAAAAAAAAAAAAAAAAAAAGCATCTGATATAATATGACTTGCTTCCTATAAAATGCTGTCTTCAATTTCTTGGCAATGTACATTAATTCAGAAAATGTGTTCCATACTGTGTGGTGTGACCTAGATCATAAAATGGAGCAAAAAAGAGTGAGACTGTACTTAAGTGAACTCATTAAAATAGTCCAATAAAATATGCTTTTCAAATAAATGCTGTTCAGAAAATCAGTTGTAATTTGTTAATAATTTAAGCCTTTCCTACACGAATAGTCCACACTAGTGCATTTTCTCTCTTACTCATTTTTTTCTTTTTTCTTTTAAACCTTCTTTGAGGAAAAAAATAATCTTATAGCAACAGAACCCAAAATGAAACTCTGGGTGGCTAAACATGGAGTACTAGAGTATAAATCATGGTTGGTTTATGTTGAATTTAATAGAGCTTTGCATCAAATGGGTTTTCGTTTTTTGATACATTTTATTACAACATAATCCAGAGTTTCAATGGGACCACTTTGGAACATAGTTGGATGACAAAACACATTAGACAAGTGGTAACGGTCTCTCAAAAGATAAAAGCTCAGGCTTGTCAAATGTCCTGTATCTTGCCAAACAAAAGAAGAAATAAACAGTTGTAAGTAAAATAAAATGAGGTGAAGTAGAAATAGGAAATAGAAATTTGGAAGCCAAGACACAAGAAAATAGAATAAGAATAAATTCCTGGAGCCTTCATAGGCAGATTGAAAAGAGCTTTTAACCTTCCTTATTTGTGTCCAGGTAAGATGTTTTTTCTAGTGCTCCTAAAACAAATGAAATATACAGCAGCCATGCTGTTAAGTCACTAAACACAAACAACTTCTTAGGATTTATATGTTCTAACAACTTAGCAGCCAGTTGAGAAAAACTGTACATAGAATACAGAATTATGCCATGATTAAATAATCACAATTACTAATACTATATAAATAAAATGTTTAACATTTTCTAACACCTTTCCTGCTTACTTCCACACAGACCCCTTAAATTCTCTGCTATTTTTAATTTTTTTTTATCCAACCCTATTCATTCACTTTTCCTTCCAAAACCCTCACCCTGATGGTGCCCACATAACGTTCCTCACTCTGAGGAACATTCCTCCTAGTATTCTCATGCATAAAATTCTGCAAATCATCACTCACACAATAGTAGACTACAATATAAAAGTGATCAATTTTAAAGGACAAAGCAGAGAAACATACATGAACACATTAAAAAAAAACATACAACCCCATTTTTTGTCATGAATTGAATAGAACTTTCCAGAGATCGTTATCACATAATTTGATATTTGACAAATGATTGAAAATATAGCAGATAAAAAAGGAGGATGAAGAAATACTATAGTGGGTCTAGTATAGTATAGTGTGACTATACTGCAGAGTAACAATGTTAAGAATACAGGTTTGACATACAAGCCATGTCATATCACAAAGCGCTTGTAAGTCATATTATGGTAACATGTGTGATGAGACTGGTATTATTAAAAGATGGTGGCACTGGCTGCAGTTTGGATTAATAGCATTACAGCTAGGTCTCTTTGTTTGTAAGTAATAGAAAGTCCCTTAGACTAGCTCAAACAAGGGAAGGGAGTGATTTTTGTAACTTCAAACATAAATATTCAGGAGTAAAGGGACAAAATTTCATGGCTAACAATGAACCTGAACAGTAATGGAGAAAAGGCTTATAGAGACAGGAAAAAAAAATGGGCAATTCTAAAAAAGCTCAGTAGAAAGAGGATACAGACCTTCTCTATTATACTAATTTTCATCAGCCTCTTTTCTCTTTACATTTGTTGGATGATTGTTTTTTACACCCTGTATCTTTTCTACACCATTATTTATTTTTGCACACAGCTTCTGATTTAATGTCATTGATTTGATCAGGATCCATTTATGGATTCTAGTATATCTCACAGCATATTTCTATTTATTCATCTTTCAGCTTCAGTTTCCAGGATTAACTGAACTATTCACTAAGTATTTCCCAGTTTGGATTCCAGGGAAAGAGGACAAAGAGGGAAAGAGATTGAGACACCAGAGATAAACACATATTGAGAAACAGGGACTGATGAGTCTAACTTCCCTTTTAACAACAACAACAAAAGTTATAGTGTAACTGTTTTCAAATCAATGACCATTCTTAAGACACAAACTATAACTATCTTAAGGGTAGTTATGGGGTAGATTAACTATAATGATCATAAAGTAAACTCTTATGGACACAAGTTTGCAACATGAGCAAAGTGAGAAGCTAGGACTTCTCTTTTAATAAGCTATAAGTAAGGCAGACAGAAGCCAAGGATAAATTTTAATGGTTTCCCATACAGAAAAGGGATGGCAATAATCTAGGGTTATGACTGAGGGGAAGAAGATCATTAGATGATGATAGATATGTTTGTTGGTCAATTACACAATCTTGTTAACTGGCTAGATGTGAGGCTGAGGTGATATAAAGGAGTTAAGCATCAGTGACCACACAAACTAAGGAGATAGTGATAATTTTGGGTGATATGTTGCATACAATAGTAGCAGCATGTAAAAGGGCTGGAGTTAACCTTCTATGCACACTTATCAAAAATGTCTTTCTCTGTTATGTGATGATAATTGATGATAATCACATATGTTAACTTTATCATTAGCTATTGACATTGATATAGATCTATCATTAATGTAGGACATGCACTCGTAAGATAAAAAACTATGCTCATAATTATTTATTGATATAAATTTTTACCATAGGTGTTTCTAAAAGCCTCTTGCAGAGTACAGAGGATAGAATCACACAGGCAATTAATATAACACTCTCAACACTGGGGCCACTGAGACAAGACATCAGAATATACATAATCATAATAAAAAAATAAGGTAAAAGTAAGGGATGTCAGCATCATGGTGGCATGAATTGTTCCTTTTTTAAAATTCTCCTTCGATTTACAACTAGTTTCACATCCACAACTGTGAAAAGAAAATATGCTTCTGTACAGCATACAAAGATACTGGAGAGATCAATCCATCTGTGCACCTGAAAGTGAGTAAACTGGATCATCAAGATGATGGCAGTGTGAGGAAACTGGTGGCCAAACAGCCATGGCAAAGACAGTAATAGCAGAAAAGGCAGCATCTGGTCAAGCAGCAAGTGGCATGATTTCTCTGGCAGAGGAGGTGGAAAGTGAGGGTGGTGAGTGGGGGTCTCCCAACCCATTTACTGAAACTGGAGAGATCAGTTACTTTCTCTGAGAAAAGACTGCAGTGACTGGGAAAATGGAAAAGGAAGGGGAGTAGGCATACCAAGAGAGCTGACAGAAAGTATGTCCTGTCTGAAATAAAAGGCAGGAGGAACATCCATATGTCTCTAGAACACTCTACTCCCCATCTGAGGATCCCCTACCAGGCTTGGGCACACCAAAGCCCTAGTGCTAGTTATACATCCCTCTCCCCCAACTCTGCCAGTAACATTTGCTTTAAAAAATAATATGTAAAAAGATGTGGTCCCAACCTTAGCGCCCAGTGAGCTACAGAAAAGAAACCAAAAACTTGTACTGTAGTGTCACTTGAAAAACAAAAGGGAGGCTCCTAACTACCAACCTGTTGAATTGTAGGAATCAAAGTAAACAAAATGTTGCCTAAATAAAAACTGTGTAGGCTAATTCAAATGCAGTGTCAGAGGAACTTTTCATTAAACATCATGAAAAAAATCACAGACATTTGGTATCACACACACACACACACACACACACACACACAAAAACCCGGAAAATTTCCAGCAACCAAACCCAAAAACATGGAATATTGTGATCTAATAAAGCATTTAAAACTGCTGTTAAAAAGAAGTGCAACAAGTTATAAGAAAACTCAGAAAGATCATACAATGATTTCAGGAGTAAAATAAAACAGATGACTACTTTACCAAAGAGACTGAAATCCTAAAAAAAGAACCAAACAGAAGTTCTATAGCTAGAAATTTCAATAAATGAGATGAAGAATGCATTGGAAAGCACTGGAGATAGAGTAGATTATATATAAGAGAGAATTGGCAAACTCAAAGATAGAAATATAGAAATAATTCAGGAGGATAAAGACAGAGAACTGAGATTTTTTTTTAAGTGAAGAAACTCTATGAGAACTTTTTGACTCCATTAGAAAAGCCAACATAAGAACAATAGGTATCACAGAAGAAGAAGAAAGGGAGAAGGGAATAGAGAACAAATAATAGCTGGGAACTTCCCATACCTGGGAAACTAACTATATATATATATAGTTATACACACACACATACATACATACACACACACACACACACATATAAAACTTCATGAAGGTAAGATAACAATTATGATCTCAGTGAAAAAAAGACCTTCCCCAAGACACATTATATATTAAATCTGTCCAAAGTCAATAATAAGGAAACAATTTTAAAGGCAGTTGGGGGTGAGGGGAGGGGAACACAGCACCTACAAAGGTATCCCCATTAAGCTATCAACAGATTTCTCAGCAGAAACTCTATAGGACAGCAGAGAGTGGAATGATATATTCAAAATATTGAAAGATAAAAACTGCCATCCAAGAATACTCTATCTGGCAAAGTGATCAAGGTTTTCCCAGACAAACAAAAGTTGAGGGAGTTCACTACCCCTAGATCTGTCTTCTAAGAAATGTTGAAAGAAGTTCTTCAAACTGAAATGAAAAGACAACATAAAACTCTTTTTGGGGGGGACAGAATATTAAACTCTTCAATGTAAAGGTTAAAGAAAAAGATCATTAAAAAGAACTATTGCTACTAATTGGTAACAAAATCACAGCATAGTAAGAGATGATTTGTGACATCAAAAATATGAAAGGGGGAGGGTAAAAGGATGTAACTTTCATGGTTAAATGAAGATAAATTACCATCAGCAGAAAAAGGACTATTTTACCAGTGACTATTTTATACCTCATGATAACCACAAAGCAAAAATATAGAGCAGATACATGAAACAGTAAAAAAAGTGTGAAAAGTGAGAAAATCACCACAGAAAACTACCAACTTAAAAAGGTAGACAGAAACAAAAGGAAGACACAATAGAGAAACAAAATAATGAGAAGACAAAAGATAAAATAGCAGTAAGTTATTATAAATCAGTAATCACCCTAAATGTAAGATTGAAATTCCCAATCAAAAGTCATACAGTGGCTAGATGGATTTAAAAAAAAAAAACAAAAAACAACCTTCAACTATATGCAGCCACTGAAGACTCATTTCAGCTTTAAAGACACATAGGGTCAAAATGAATGGATGGAAAATGATAGTTCAACCAAATGGAAATAAAAATAAGGCACATATGGCCACGCTTACATCTGACAAAACAGACATCAAGCCAAAAATAACATAAAAAATAAATAAATAAATAAATAAATAAATTGCTATATAATAACACAGGGGTCAACATATCAATGAGTTATAACAACTGTGAATATATATGCTCCCAACACTTGAGCACCAAAATATATTAAGCAATTGATAACATATCTTAAGGGGAAAATATACAAAAATATTGTAACTGTAGGAGAATTTGCCACTACTAGAAATGAATAGATCATCTAAGTAGAAAAATCAACAAAATTTGCCAGTAATATGCCTCTACTAGAAATGAATAGATTATCTAAGTAGAAAATCAACAAGGAAATGTTGGTATTGAACAGAATTTTAGAACAAATTGACTTAATAGACATATATAGAATACTCCATCCAACAACAACAGAATACACATTCTCAAGTATACATGGAAAATTCTGCAGGCAGATCATGTGATAGCAACATATCTTAACAAATTTAAGAATACTGAAATCATACCTACTACTTTCTCTGACCATAATGTTATGAAACTAGGAATCAATAAAAGTGAAAAGATCAACAGATTTGTGGAAACTGAACAGCATACTTTTAAACAACCACTGGGTCAAAAAACAAATCAAATGGGAAATAAAATTATCCTGAAACAAATGAAAATATATCAAATATAGGGAGATACAGCAAAGACAGTTCTCAGAGGATAGTATAGCAATAAAGGCATATATTAAGAAATTAGCAAGATCTCAAAAAAACAATGTGACTTTATAACTCAAGTAACTAGAAAGAGAAGAACAAACTAAACTCAAAGTGAGCATAAGGAACCTAATAATAAGTATCAGAGTGAAATAGAGACCAGGAAAAGAAAAGAAAAGATTGATGAAACTAAGAGCTGATTCTTGAAAAAAAAAATAAACAAAATTGACAAACCCTTAACCAGACTAAGAAAAAAAAAAAGAGAGAAGTTTCAAATAAATAAAATTAGAAATGAAAGAAGAGGTACTTCAACTGAATCTGCAGAGAAACAAAGAATCATGAGATTATTACGAACAATTATATGCCAACAAATTATACAACCTAGAAGTGGATACATTTTTAGAAACACAAAACCTACCAAGACTGAATCAGGAAGACAACAAAACTTGAAAATACCACTAACAAGAGATTGAATCAGTAATCAAAAGCTCCCAACACAAAAATCTCCAGGACCAGAAGATTTCATTGCATAATTCTACTAAACATTTAAATATGAATTAACTTCAATCCTCCTCAGAATCTTCCAAAATATAGGGAAGGAGAGAACAATTCTAAACTCATTCTATAAGGTGAGCAATACTTTGATACCAAAACTAGATAATGATATCACAAGAAAAGAAAACTATACACCACTATTGCTAATGAATATGCACACAAACATTCTTAAAAAAAATACTAGCAAACCAAATTCAATAATAACACATTAAAAATACTATACACCATGACCAAGTTTGATTTATCCCTAGGATGCAAAGATGGGTTGACAGACACAAATCAATAAATGTAGTAAATCATATCAATAAAAAGAAAGATAAAAATCATATAATCATCTCAATAGAGGGAAAAAAACATTTGACAAAATACAACAGCCTCTCGAGATAAAATTCATTAATATACCTGGTATAGAAAGAACATACCTCAGGGTGCCTAGGTGGCTCAGGAGGTTAAACCTCCAACTTTTGATTTTGGCTCATGTCATGATCTCCTAGTCTGTGAGATCAACCCCTCACCCCCATCAGGCTAATATCATGGAGCCTGCCTGGGATTCTCTGTCTCTCCCTCTCTCTGCTCCTCCCCTACTCATTCTCACTCTCTTTCTCAAATAAATAACCTTAAAAAAAAGAAGGACCATACTTTAAAATAATAAAGGCCATATATGACAAACCCACAGCTAACATTATACTCAATAAAGAGCAACTGAAAGCATTTGCTCTAAGATCTGGAACAAGGCAAGACTGCTCACTCCCACCATTCCTATTTAATACAGTTCTGGAACACCTAACTAGAGCAGTTAAGACAATACAAAGAAATAAAAGCATCGAAATTAGAAAGCAAGAAGGAAAATAGTTCTTATTTGCTGATGATATGATCCTATACATAGAAAATCCCAAAGAATCAGTCAAAAACTGTTGTTACCAATCAGCAATTTTAGTAAACTGGTAGGGTACAAAATCAACATACAGAAATTAGTTGCATTCTTTGACACCAATGACAAAGCATCCAAATACAGAAATAAAGAAAAATAGCCACTTGTAAGAGCATCAAAAACAATGACATTCTTAGGAGTAAATTTAACCAAGAAGGTAAAAGACCTGTATGTACACTGACAACTGTCAAGCATTGATGAAAGAAACTGAAGAAGAAACAAACAAATCGAAATACATTCCTGTTCATGGATCAGAATTATTTATATAGTTAAAATGGCCATGCTATCTAAAGCTGTCTACAGATTCAAGGCAATCACCATCAAAATACCAAGGGCATTCTTCACAAAAATAGAAGAAACAATCCTAAAAGTTGTGTGGAACTACAAAAGAGCCTGAATTAGCCAAAGTGATCCTGGGGTCAGGGGGCCAGGGGAAGCTCAAAGTATCATATGCTTTTATACTACAAAGCCATAATAATGAAAACAGTGTGGTACTGGCACAAAAACAGACACATTAATCAATGAAATAGAATAGAAAGTCCATATTAAACCATGGTATACACAGTCAACTAATATTCAACAAAGGGGACAAGTATACTCAGTGGAGAAAGGTACTGGGAAAACTGGAGAAATACATACAGAACAATGAAACTGGACACTTACCTCACACACCAGTCATAAAAGATTTACTCAAAATAGAGCAAAGACTGAAACATAAGACCTGATGAAACTCCTAGAAAAAAATGTAGGGAGGAAGCTCATCAATATTGGTCCTTCAATAATTATTTAGGCCTACCAAAATCACAGAAATAAAAATCAGTAAATAAGAATACATCAAACTCAAAAGCTTTCTGCACAGAACAAAAAATAACAAAAAGCCAACCCACAGAACTAGAGAAACTTTTCACAAATGATGTATCAGATAATAGATTAATATCCAAAATACATAAAGAACCCAGTCAACTCAGTATAAAAGGAAGGAAAAACCCCTAGATAATCCAATTAAAATGAGCAGACAAGCAACATAGATATTTCTCCAAAGAGGACATTAAAATAGTCAACAGACATGAAAAGATGCTCAACATCACTAATCATCTGGGAAATGCAAATGAAAACCACATTGAGGTATTATCTCACAGCTGTTAGAATGTCTATCAACAAGAGATAACAGGTACTAGTGAGGATGTGGTGAAAAGGGAATCCTTACACATTGCTGTAAATTGGTCCAACCACTATAGAAAACAATATGAAATTTCCTCAACATATTAAAAAATAGATTCTATGATTCAGCAATTCCACTTCTGGGTATGTACCCAAAGTAAATGAAAACAGGATTTTGACAAGATATATGCTCTCCCATGTTTATTGCAGTATTCACAGTAGACAAGATATGAAAACAATCCAAATATCCATCAATGAATGAGTGGATCAAAAGATGTTGTACATACATATACCCAATGGAATATTATTCGGCCATGAGAAAGAAAGATATCCGCCTATTTGCACCAACATGAATGGACATGGAGCAAATTATGCTAAGTGAGATAAGTCAGAGAAAGACAAGTACTGTATTATATCACTTATGTGAAAGATAAATAAAGTTAAACCTATTTAAAAAAAGGATATTAAAATGCTGGTTACCAGAGGATAGAGAGTGAGTGGGTGGATTAGTGATAGTGTTTAAAGATAAAACTTTCAAAGACTAGTAAATAAGCCATAGAGATCTAATGCACAGTGCAATGATATAGACAATAATACTGCACTATAATTATGTGATTATATAACAATGCAAAAATGTAACAAAGTAACATGTTGTATACTTTAAACTTAAAAATCTTACACATCAAATGTATTCAGTTAAAAGAAAAAGGGAGAGGGGTGCCTGGGTGGCTCAGTTGGTTTAGTATCTACTCTTTAATTCTTTGGCTCAGGTCATTATCCCACCATTAGTAAATTCCAACCACCTGTTGGGCTCTGTGCTGATAATACAGAAGCTGCTTGGGATTCTCTCTCTTTCTCTCTGCCCCTCCCCTCCTCAAGCTCTTTCCCTTAAAATAAATAATTAAAAAAATTTTTTTCTCAGTGTTTTATTTATTTCTGAGAGAGACAGAGAGAGAGAGAGAAAGAGAGAGAGAGAGAGAGAAAATGAACAGGGGAGGGTCAGAGAGAGAGACACACACACACACAGAATCTGAAACAGGATCCAGGCTCTGAGCTAGCTGTCAGCACAGAGCCCTATGCGGGGCTCGAACCCATGAACCCGTGAGATCATGACGTGAGCAAAAGTCGGACGCTTAACCGACTGAGCCACCCAGGTGCCCCAAAATAAATAAATTTTTTTAAAAATAAGAGGAAAAGAGGAAACAATGTGATCCCACTTTAAGTATAGAGTGAATCATTTTTTTATATAGAGAGATGACATAAAACAGAAAAGAATACAACTTTGCAAACACAATTCTGCCAAATTTTAGGTTGTGCCATTGTAAAAGAAGGCTATCCTGGGACATCTAGTTTATTGGAGACTGGAGAGAATTTGTTGATTTGGATGCATAGCCTCTCTTTTTGTCACTGCATAAAGAGGGACACGCTTTTCACTGTGGGTATGTGTCATTGTAAGAATTTATAAAAATCTTGAAAAAATGAATCTCCATGGTACAATGCAGTATTAACAAGTCTTAACACATCAAAATACTGTATTTCTCCTCTCCATAAGGATTCATAATCAAGTGACAGAGATCATCTGTATTCTCATACCTTTTAAAGCCTGCTCCTCCATATACATAATTTTGAGCCTAGAGCAATCCCAGTTTATTCTTGTTGCCACAGCACAATTACTGCTAGCACCTCCTTTCCCTTCAAAAATTTCCTGATTTGGAAAATATAATATATGGTTACCTTGTTAATGACATCACCTAGCTCTAGATCAATGCCGTTTTCAAATCTCTGGCTTACAAACATATTACTCAACACATAGAAGTTAAGAGCACATCAGAGAAAAGACAAATCATGTTTTGCTGGAAAGATGAAGTAAAAAAAAAAAAAAGGATAAGACCTAAATATTTAGGCGTATTTAAATATTACACTTACTTTATATATCTTCAGTAAAAAAAAAAAAAAAAACTTATTTTACCTGCTTAATTAAAAGAATTTTTGATATATAGTGTGCTTATATATGTAGAATACTGGCTTACCAAAAAATAATAAAAATAAAGTGTATATAAAATGCAGATAAATTAACATATTTTTGCTTTGAAAGTAAGAATTCAGACATGTATTTGTTTCTATGCTTTCCTTGCACTTAAAATTTCCAACACGTATTCCCCCATTTTTAATAACTTTATGTGTACATTTCATCGATAATATGGAACTAATCAAAAAAAAAAAAAAAAACTATACAAGCTGGCCTCCCTCCTCCCTGTACCCACAGAGCTTAACTACACGCATGTGTGTCATGTCTTCTGCTTTGAACTTGTTTCTGTGCACAAGTTGTCCATGCTTCTGGATAAAGCCAATCCCTCAGTTTTGAAGTAGGTCTTCCCCTCTGCGCCCCATCCCCCTGACACACACACCTCTTTAAGGATATTACTCCAGATCTTCTGCCCCTTTATCTCTCTGTAATTTCCTTCTTACCTGATTGGCCACTTTCTCTCATCATCCTTTGGTGTTTCCTTCTGATCTCAAACTAAACACCGGGATGCTCAGGCTCCTTCTTGAACCCATTTTCTTTCCTATAAGACTCACATCCTTACGCATAACATAAAATGCAGGATATAGGGTTCCTGGGTGGTTCAGACGGCTAAGCGTCTGACTTTGGCTCAAGGTCATGATCTCCTGGTTCCCAACTTCAAGGCCTGTCAGGCTCTCCATTCTAGTACATAGCCTGCTTCTGATCCTCTGTCTCCCTTTCTCTCTGCCCTTCCCCTGTTCTTTCTCTCTCTCTCTCTTTCTCTCTCCATCAAAAAAAAAAAAAAAAAATACAGGATATAAAATACAGAATACCTGGTTAAATTTGAATTTAGAAAAAGAATGTTTTAGTAAAACTAGTTCATGCAATAGTAAGTACTGCATGAAACAAAACTACACTAATATTGTTTATCTGAAGTTTAAATTTATGTGAAACATGTGCTTATATATACTTATAGTCTCTCAGACATGCATAAAATTATAACAATGCTGACTTGTTTTTCAAATTTGACCTCCCTCTAAACCCAAGATTTCCAACTTTCTACTTGATATATCTATGACTATATCTCAAATTTTGTACTTCTAAAATAGGACACCTGACTTTTCTCCCCAGCTCTTTTTCTGTCTCCAGGTTCTTCCTTATTAATGACAAACTAATCCTTCATGTTGCTGTGGTAAAAGGGAAAAAAATCATATTTTTTCTCTCAAACTCATATCCAAAGCTGAAATATTTTCTTACCTGAACTATCAACAAAGGTCCCACTTTCACCACTATTAAGCCAGACTCTGCTGTCAAATTTGACCTCGCAGTGAGGCTGTTCATAACTATTCTATAAAAAATTGTACCTCCCTCACCTTGGGCAACTTTCTAATTCCTCCTCCTGGTTTGTTTTCTTTTGTTACACATCATCATCTAACAGAATGTGTATTTGACTTCTTATTGGTGTATGTTGGCATTCATTTTTTACTACAGTGTAAGTGTTAAAGAGGTAAATTTGGAGTCTTTTGTTTGTTTTTAAGATTTTTATCACTGTTTTATTCCGTACAGTTTATAATTGTCCCTGACATATGGAAAGTCCTCAATATATACTGGATAAGTTAATAAATGTGTGAATATATATCTATGATAGTGATAAAAGCAAAGGAATGGTATAACTAAAACTGCAAAAAACTTGGATTTTTATTAACATAATGGAAATATTTAGTCAGTGGCTACTCAGACATATTTTGAGAACTCTAAATGAATACAACAGTAAATAATAACTTTGGCTTATCAGGAGCCATTGGAACAATTATCGACATTATTTGTTTCATTATAAATACATACACAATTTCATATTTAGGTAAGAAATTTGAATCATTATTTTTTAAATATCTTCTGAGAACAGGTCACAAACATACTCCCTAGAAACAAAATGCTTCTTTAATTTTATACTGTTATTTTATGTGCTTTTTTAAAAATTGTGAATTTATAGAAGTCAAGTGAAAGAAATTCCAGGTCAGAAAAAATATTTAATGTAATGAAATTTTACATGACTTAAATTCCAAAATCCCTAATGGCTGTCACATGAGGGTTCTTTCTTGAATTACTATTTTATTATCTTTTTCCAACTTTTGCCTCTCTCCATTATTTACCGTCAATATTGATCAGCAAAATAAGATCCCTAATATTCTCTCTTCTAGAAATTGAGAAGAGAAAGCTTTCTATCTACTATTTTTGTACTTAAAATATTCTTATAATAGAGGAATGACTATTTCAATGATCCATTGTTATCCAAATTATCTTTCAAGCCCATCCATTTAAATAAAAAAATACAGCAGATATAGAACAAGCACTCTATATTGACAGTGTCTTACTAGGTTAACTCATTTAATCCTAATAGCTGCACATTAAATTTAACATTATTATTTTCATTTTGTAAGCAATGAAACAGAGGGTTATAGAGGAAAGTAACCACTTGAGGTCATAGTGATAGTACAGACAGAGCAAGAATGACAGTAGTCTGCACCTTAACCACTGTGTCAATTCCTTATACTTCGTTTTTGTTCTCTGCCATCATACTACTGTAGGCTATCCCCCCGACCCCAACTGGCTTTCCACTTCTCCTCTTTCTTCCGATTAATTCACTCTGCACACAACAACCAGATGGGAAATTATGGATGCCTTGCCTAAAACCTTACAGGGACTTTCCACCCCCTGAGGGTGAATTTTAAATCCTTTGCAACACCCACAAGTCCCTGCATCATCTGCACAGTGCTGAAATCTACACCAGTGGTTTTCAGATATGTTGTGCATAGAAGACTCACTCAAACGCTTTATGTTTGTTTTATTTTATTTTTTTATTTTTATTTATTTCTAGGAGAGAGAGAGAGAGAGAGAGAGACAGCGTGAGCAGGGGAGGGTCAGAGAGAGAGGGAGACACAGACTCTGAAATAGGCTCCAGGCTCTGAGCTAGCAGTCAGCACAGAGCCCGACGAGGGGCTCGAACCCACGAACCGCGAGATCATGACCTAAGCGAAAGTCGGATGCTTAACCGACTAAGCCACCCAGGCGCCCCTCAAATGCTTTAAAAAACTACTGATATCAGGACCCTACCCCAAGCCATTTCGGTAAGATCTCTGAGCACTGGGCCTATCCAGACAATTGTTAAATTCGGTCAGAGATGAGAATGCTACACTTAATGACCCCCTTGGGACCACTCTTCAATCTCTAAATTCTATGAGCCTTTTATTTTAGTTGTGTAAATTAATGAATTAATTAATTAAATGATTTGGTGTATTTATAGTCAATAATTTACATTAATGTCTAATCAAGATAGCCTTTGCTAACACCCTGAGTGCAATTCTCAGAATTCATGATCCATAGTAGGATATGGATCCCTAATGTTTTATTGTAAGAAAGCCCTGTATTTAATCTGGTGCAGATAATTTAACAGATTACTAATTTATCAGAAAGCTTATAGAGACTAGGCATATGATAGGAAATCATCAGCTATAAATGTAAATGAAAAGACTACAAAATATTTTATAAGTTATTTTGTAAATATGGACAATCTTTTACACTGAAATAATATTTTTGCATTATTCATAAATTAAATAACCATATATTATAGAGTCAATAACATTTCGTGATTCTGAGAATTCATAACTTCACTGAATTATTTACTGACCATATATCAGGGCCCCGAAATAAGAGTTTGAGACATACGTAGAATTATTTCAGATATGATTCTTGTTTGCAAGATAATTATACTTTATTAAGGAAGATAAACTAGGCATGAACCTACAGGATTCTCTGACAGGAAATCATGTGGCACAGTGGGAAATATGAAATGGCTACAGGATGAGGACCCACAGCAGCACAACTTGAAAGTGTAAAGAGCAGCTTTCTTAAGTTACCAAAATATTCCTGGAAGACAAAAGAGTTCTAACTGTATATCTCTACCAAGACCAAAAAAAAAAAAAAAAAAAAAAAAAGCCTCATATGCTTCTATATTGTATGTACACAGAAAACCTTTTACTATTTCCTAGGACAATATTTGAGTCACAATTTAGTTTATAATTCTTCTGATATGTTTAGAAATAACCAGGAAAAATAATTGGGAAAAATATATTCCTTCCATAACCATGGTATAAAATATGTATTTTAATCATCAACAGATTTAAGAAACTACTCCAGAAAAGAATTTGAAACACAAATCTCTCATACAGCTGGCAGTTAGAGTGTGTTATCTCCCTAATGCAGTACCATCATAGGTAAATGAAGAAAATGTTTTTTTTATATTGTAGATTAGCCACAAGAGGAAACTCATAGAGACCTGTTAATGTAAGTGAAACATATTAACAATGGTAAAAAATGTTAGTCTGCAGAGTTCAAACAAAGTTCATTCTCTAATTATGTTTTAGTCCTTTGATGCTTGAAAGGAAGTTTTGAAGAAACCAATGACTTTTTCTACAATTCCTGAACTCATTTCATAACTTGTCAAGGTTTTGCGTGTGTCCTATTATAAGATTTGCTTATGTGATTAATTTTTTTTTTCTAGGCAGGGACTGGAGGTGCTTTAACAGACATGATTTTCCACTGACTGAGCTCTTTCATTTCAGTGTTACTCTGGGATCTTGACAGTCATTTATTTATTCCCTCTGTGTGTGATCCTATCTGTCTCTTTCCACTAATATTAGAGAAATAACAACAAAAATATTGATCTTCACATCACTTTACAAAAAAAAAAAAATGCTTCAACGTCTGTGAATGATATAAGTCCAAAAGTAAGTAGGAGAGTAATTGTATGATAGCATTGGCATTTAAAGTTTCACACCATATCTGTAAAGATATTGAAAGGGAGCTTATCCCCTCCAAATTTGGATATAATAACTACTGAGATTAAATATGAAGGTTTAATACTTTTTGACATTTCTTTTCTCTGGGACAAGCATCATTTCAAATGTAAAACAGTGAAGGGAGATAAGGCAAGCCATTAGTACCCAAAGTGAAACTCAAGATCTACTGATTAGAGAATCTATAGGTAAAGCTAGTTTGCTGGCCTCCTTCCTTATTTGGTGACATCATTTTCTCTATAGCTCCAAGTAGATATATAAACATATAATTATCTGATGAAGTTAATGTTATAAAAAATTCTGTACTAGTTTGTAGTTTAATTTATTGCTAATCTTTGTTTCTTCTTCTTTCTTTTGGATGAAAATGCATTTGTTGCCCAAAAAATACAAGAGAAGAAAAGGGAGATATTTAAAGTTAAAAGTTTAAAGTTAAAGTTAAATTAACTTTAAATATCTTTACCCCCAACTCCAAACACTTAATAAGGACATGAAGCAGTGGCTAGTTTGTAAGAATTAGATTCAAGACCATCTCAGCATCCTTGTGGACATCGTGTAAGATCTTAATAAATACCAGTTATTAAGCAATAATTTTTGAAGGTAATATAGGCTATTAGCCTTCTTTAAATCTTTTACTGCAAGATGAAAGACATAATACTATTAATATTAATAACTAATATTAATAATAAATAATAATGTTTACATCATCAATACTTCCATCATTGTTGTCTCATATTTTCAGACTTTCCACATTCCAAAAAATAAAATTTATGTTAGAGAATTCAAGGACCTATCTAACTTACAATAGCAAAATCTAACCTGAAACTTAGATGTCCTGATTAATATTCAGGTTATCTTTGCATCATGTTTTTTGGTGCAACTGTGCCGAGTTCTGGAGGAGAACATATCGCTGTATATTCAGCATGTTTGAGACCTTATTAATTTTTATGGGCAACTTGACTGATCACATGTATCCTATGGAAATATTTTTTATATACCAATTTATTTACTCTACTCTAGAATTACAGAATGGGAATCTCTGTGTGTTGGCATTTGAAAACTCTATTATGCACAACACCATTTTGCATAAATGACATGAGTAAGTGGGTTTGTTAATCTCTGCAGTCAATACACATTCATTTATGACGTCTTTCTTAATTCTAATGTGGTAGGCTGGTAGGCAGAATCACTTTCCATCGATGTCCATGTCCTAATTCCTGGAAACTGTGCATGTGTTAGACTATATAGAAAAGGGAAATTAAGGTTGCTCATGGAATTAAGGTTGCTGAGCAATCTACTTTAAAATAGGGAGATTATCCTAGATTATCCAGGTAGACAAAAGTACTATAAGTATATATATGAGGCAGGAGAGAATGAGAGGGAGGTGTGATTATGCAAGAATGGTCAGAGAAATGCAACATTGCCACCTTTGAGGATGGAGAAAGGGGCTATGATCCAGTGAAGGCACTGGATGGTGGGAAGAGATAAAACAAAGAAATGGGTTGCCCCCACCCCCAGAGCCTTCAAAAGGGAATGTAGTCTACGGACACCTTGAATTCAGCCCAGTAAGAACTACATCAGACTTCTGACCTACAGAACTATAAAATAATAAATTTGTGTTGTTAAGCTATTAAAATTTGCTACAAAGCTATAGACAGCTACTATAGATTTTAGTACCTGGAAGTGGGGAGCTCCTGTGATAAATACCCACATATGTGGAAGTAACTTTGGAATTGGACAGTAAGAAGAAGCAAGCTAAAAGAGTATGGAGGAAGTTGATAGAAAATCTGTTTAAGATTGCCTTAAACAGGGGCGCCTGGGTGGCTTAGTCGGTTAAGCGTCCGACTTTCACTTAGGTCATGATCTCGCGGTTCGTGGGTTCGAGCCCCGCGTCGGGCTCTGTGCTGACTGCCAGCTCAGAGCCTGGAGCCTGTTTCAGTCTGTGACTCCCTCTCTCTCTGACCCTCCCCTGCTCACGCTGTCTCTCTCTCTCTCCTAGAAATAAATAAAAAATAAAAAAAATTAAAAAAAAAGATTGCCTTAAACAGATTGTTAGTAGTAGTAGTATGGATATTCACAATTCACTAGGGAGGACTCAAAACAAAGTGAGAAGCATGTAGAGAAAACATATATTGTCTTAGAGGATACCTAACCTGCTCTCAACCAACTAAAAATATAAACATTAAAAGCACTGCTGGTGAGAACTCAGAAGGAAATGGGGAATTGTTATTGGAAATTTGAGGAAAGTGGGTCCTTCTTATCCAGTGACAGAAAGTTTAACAGAGTGATGTTTCATATGAATAGGTGAACTTGTAAATGAAGAAAATAAACAGTTATCTGAAAAGATTTCAAGCCAAATGTTAAAGATATAGCCTGGTCTCTTCTCCCGGCTCTAAGGAGAATAAAAGAGAGAAGATAGATTACAGTTAAACAACAAAAGTAAACAGAATTTTATGTTCTGGGAAATGTTCAGCCTTTCTAGATAGCAGAGGAAGCTAAAATTAAGACATTCTCTCTCAGTAGAGAAAATGATGAAGGTGTGATGATACAACCTGTTGAGGAATCAGGATTTGAGGAATCTGAATAAGCCACATTGAAAGTAGCAACAAGCCTTTATTTACTTCCCACTACAGTGAAACTGGGACTCAAAAAGAGGCACTCACTCACTAATGTTCCATTTTTCTCCATGGCAAGGCACCATGGGAGACAGTTAAGTGGATATAGGACAGACAGAGAAAATTAACTCACAAAGATCCTTGAACAAAAGGCTCCAGCCTACTTATGAACCCACAGGTTAGGAAGTGGGGAGACAGGGAAGGTCTAGGAGTGGGATAGTGCTGAGCTGCAAAAGTGTCTCAGTAGAAACTTCCAATAATGAAGTGCTGGCAAAGGTACCTGGAAAATATCTCAGTTGAATACCCTGATTTGGAGGATTCTGAATAGACACTGGGGTTAGGAATGCCACTATACATCTGGGAGTGGCTGACCTAGGGAAGGAAGGGGGTGCTGAGTCCATGAGTGAAAATTCTCTCTAGAAAACTACGATGCACTGACTGTATACAAAGTATGCTGTGGGCAGGGCAGCGTATCTTCATGAGGCTTTCGAGGCAAAGCCTTGTAATTGCCTGAAGTTTGACCCAAAAGGTCCCACATAAAATTCTGGCCTGTAGTCAAACTCCTGTGATTTTTTTTGCTAATATTTCAAAAAGGTTAAAAGGTCTGAGTATTCATCAGAGAAAAGAGTATTTGAAGCAACCAAGTACGTGATGCATGAATCCCCCTCAGCCATCACAGTAGATGAAAACAGATCTGGGGTTATTTAAGAAAAAATTGTGAAGAGGCCTCTTGTCCAATTCCTCTGACATACACTGGACACCCACGAAATTCTTGAGAATTCTAAACTAACATAAATACAGCTATTTTAGACCTGAAAGCACAGAGAAAATGACATGAAAAAAAGGCTGTTGTACCCCTCAAAAGTCCAAAGACAAGAAAGTCTGATAACGCTACTCGGCTACAAATGTGTGCTCCCTTCCATAAAAAGAACAGGATAATTCAAAGAGTGGAGCCATGAGCCCAGAGTTCAAGAGGCACCACCGATTCACAGGTGTCGAAACCAGTTTTCCAGCTCGACTCTGATAAGGCTGAGGGCTGGTGATTCATTTGTTCCTCCCATTTTTTTCCCACTGCTCCTATTCCTTCCTCACCACTGTACTGCAGAAACAGATACCCTGTCTTCTTGTTTCCCAGGTCCACAAATGGAAAAGAAATTTAATCCATGATGAATTACTCTCAAAGCCTTATCCAGATCTAATTTAGATGACGAAATTTGGGACATTTAGCTGATGAGGTTAAAATGAGGTTTCTGGACCTTGAATTGATGCTACAATGGGCTGAGACTCTTTTGGAGGTTTGGGAAAGAGGTGAATGCATTTTGCACGTGAATGGATATGAATTTTTGGAGCCTAGACGGCACAGTGTGATAGGAACAATAATGTCTTATTCCTCTACAAAAAAAAAAAAAAATGTTTACATACTAATTCATTGAACTTGTGAACATGCTAAATTACATGGTAAGGAAAAATTAAGGTTGAAGATGGATTTAAGGTAGCTAATCGGCTGACTTAAAATTACAGACATTTTCCTGGATTAACTAGGCAGGTCCAATGTAATTACAGCTGTAAGAGGAAAGCAGAAGAAGAGAGTCAGAGGGAGATGTGACTATAGAAGAAAAATCAGAGAGAACAAAACTGCTGGCTTTGAAGACAGAGAAAGGAGCCATGATCCAACTGACTTGGACAATCATTAGAAGCTGGAAAGAGCAAGGAAAGGAACTTCTCCCTTGGAGCCCCAGGAAGGAATGCAGCTCTGTCAATACTATGATTTTAGCCCACTGAGATCTGGGTGCAACTTGTAACCTTCAGAATTGAAAGATAATAAATTCCTGTTCTTTTATTTTTTTTTAATTTTTTTAATGTTTTACTTATTTCTGAGAGAGAGAGAGAGAGACAGCGTGAGCAGGGGAAAGTCAGAGAAAAAAGGAGACAGAGAATCTGAAGCAGGCTCCAGGCTCTGAGCTAGCTGTCAGCACAGAGCTGATGTGGGGCTGGAACCCACGAACTGTGAGATCATGACCTGAGCCGAAGTCCAGCGCTTAACAGACTGAGCCACCCAGGCACTCCAAATCCCTGTCCTTTTAAACCATTGTTTGCAATAATTTATTACTGCAGCCAGAGAAATAGAAAACTGGGGTGCCTGTGTGGCTCAGCTGGCTGAGCCTCCAACTTCAACCCAGGTCACGGTCTTGTTTGTGAGCTTGAGCCCCGCATGGGCCAAAGAGGCCAGATTCTGTGTCTGCTTCAGATTCTGTGTCTCCTTCTCTCTCTGCCCCTCCCCCACTCCCACTCTGTCTCAAAAATAAACATTAAAGAATTTTTTAAAAAAGAAAATTAATATACCTAGGATGCTGAAAGACACGACTTATTGTACATCAGTGTTTGCAACTTAGGTAAAAATATTATAACTTAACATTAACTCAACTTAATGTGTAACTTTTTAAAAAACCTTTATTTATTTTGAGAGAGAGAGTATGTGTATGCCTGTGCCTGTGCAACCAGGGGAGGGGCAGGGGAAAGAGAATCCCAAGCAGACTTATCACTAATGGTGCAGAGCCAGATCTAATGAACTGTGAGTTCATGACCTTAGCTGAAATCAAGAGTCAAACGCTTAACCAACTGAGCCACTCAGGCCTGGACTTTTATTTTTTTATGCATTGATTTACCCATTTCAAAAATCTTCCTGACATCTACATATTTTAATTATGAAAATCAGCTGATGTTTATCTTTTGAATAAAAACCCAAAACAAATGGAAATCACATTTGCACCTTCAGAATATCGAATAATTTTAGGGATTCCATGTAGATATCATTTTTCTCTACTCGGTGCCTATAAAACTGCACAGAAAGGGGAAAAGAAGTAATAAAGACTCTGAATCTCCAGATTGAATGAGACTTTAAAGGCCAGGATCTTAACAATACTTCTAATGCTTTTCTCTCTTTCTCAGCATCCCTTTCAATTTGTTTCTAGTCTCTTTTGTAATACTCTCTATATTCTGAAGCATCTTATTCTGTCCCTGGATTCATCAGATCAATACAATTTTTTGTTATTGTTAGCCATAATTGCAATAATGTTGAGAGTGTGATTAACTGGTGAACCTAATGCCACAAACCTTAACTAAGGTTTTATTTTTAATAGCAGAAGAACATTTTTGTTCTCTTGGCCTTCCACTCAAGCCTTTTGTATGAGTCTGCAGCATGGAAAGTTAGCATTTACTGCTTTTGTCCATCTGTCATAACAAAATTTTGCTGGTTTTAAAATATGAGAAGACAACTATACTTGAACATAAGTGCCAGCAAAACAGAGATGTAATTTTTAACTCTGCATATCATTTCTAGCTATACTTTGGGCATTACGAAGTCTGTAGCCGATTTGATTTTTAATAGGAAAAAATAAAAGATCTGTTTTAAACTTCATGTCTTGCTGAATTACATGTTTATGTTCATGTCAGATTTTGTTTTTTATCCTATTCTGTCTTCAACAATGAGAAGAAAGTAAATCACACTATTGTTTTTGTTAAAGATCTAAATTCCATATAATACGTCAAACCAGATAATATATATGAAAGCTAACACACTACAGGTATCAGATG
Source organism: Hyaena hyaena (assembly GCF_003009895.1). NCBI lineage: Eukaryota > Metazoa > Chordata > Mammalia > Carnivora > Hyaenidae > Hyaena > Hyaena hyaena. Next base: position 310,090 of record NW_024081598.1, read on the forward strand.
ATTTTATTATATAACTAAAAATATCACTGAACTTCAGGTAACAATAATCTAAGACAGTTTACTTGAATCATCATTTTGAATAGTTTTTGAATTATTTGGCACAGGAGGTGATACTCAGCACATAAAGACTAATCTGTGTATATGGTACTTTTGTCTTTAAAACAATGTAACTACTACATGGATAAGATGTTTAAAGGTAGAAAAAACTACGTAGCTGCTGGTGACTAAGCCAGAACATGCTTAATATTTTTTTCTGACATTCTAAACTCTGAGAAAAACACTGAATGCTGAATAAGTATTAGATTAAAAGATTAGATAAAAATAGGTTAAACACAGCACTCATTAAAAATAAAAAACAAAGCATGTAGTTACTAGAGTATATTATATAATAAGCACATTTTATGTATAATTTTTTCTAGTATTTTCTTAATTTCTTCAGGTAAACTAATACATATTAAAAGTGAAAAAATAAACAAATTTCATTTGAGTATGGTTTTTAATAAGAAGCAATCTTAATACTTTAATTTCAAACCAAAATAAAGGGGACTAAGCGGTTGAGATGAAAAAATATTTTTATAATCCAAAATATTTTAGATATTACACTAAAGCCTGGGTGGCCCAGTCTATTAAGCATCTGACTCTTGATTTCAGCTTAGGCCATGATCTCAGGTTTGTGATTTTGAGTCCCATGTTGGACTCTGTGCTGACAGCATAAAGTCTGCTTGGGATTCCCTCTCTCCCTCTCTCTCTCTGCCCCTCCCCTGTTCATGTGCTATCTTTCTCTCAAAATAAATAAAAAAAACATAAAATAAAATAAGCTGATTAACTTTATTCAATATTTATTTTAAAAAACAGTAAATCGTAGCTGCTAAGACTTCTTCACTTTTGTTTTAAAATTTCTTTACTTGTGACCTATTCAAAGAATCAGGATGGTTAGGGAAGGAGATGCCTTCCTTAGCTTTCAACATCCTTTATTCATCTGTGTTTTGGAAATACAGTCCCATACTTCATAACTGAAAGGGCACCCAAGGGCATACAAAAGTTCTTTTTCTTCCTTTTGGAAAATTCACTCAATTCTTTTCCCCAGAGGCAACCAGCAGGATCGCTTTCTCATGTATCTTTCTAAAACTAATTTTGCATTTATTAAAATATATATGCATTTTATTTAACAGTTATATCAGTTCCTAAGGAATTTCCACATTCTCATCAGTGGCTACAGGAAATTCAGTTATTAAATGCTATAATTTATTGTTTATAATTAATTCAAACAACCTTTTACAAACATTGTGGTATTTTCAACATAGGATCTCATATAATTTTTCAAATATCACGGTAAACAAATTATTCTCATTTTACACATAAGTATTTCAAGACTCAGAGAATTAGGAAAGACCTGGTTATGCACCTAGGGTTTTCCAGCCCCAATCTCACATGCAGATTCAAGCCTATTTCTGCCCAATTTCTATGCTACACCATCATCCTTTCACCATAGCATTGCACCCCATTTTTTTTGAATTACCATAAACATTTCAACAGTCATTTTATTTTTTATACGACTCTACAGTAAAACTAGAGGTTGAGGCATATATTAAAACTAAATTAGTTGAGTTACAGCAAAATTCAAAGTAGTTTTTCTCTGCTGCATGTTAAACTTTATGTAGCCATGCTGGAGACAATACAGAAAAACTAATGCACTCAAATACTGAAGTCAACAGTGTGTGAACTATTGCAGCTGAATAAATTTAAAAACAACAAAAACAACAAAAATTGTCACACATTATTTTTGTCTTATAAAACATATTATTTGATACTGAAATTCTTATATTACCCTCTATTATATAAAGCTGATTTTTCTCTTTTTCTTTATAATCAACAAAATGTACAAAATATACACTCCATTCTCTTTCACCAAGATGCTCTTCCCTCAAATGTTTGATGTAATAAGAAAATTTAACCTAATTAAACGGAATTAATTGTGACTCAGCAATAAATAACTGGTCTTCAGATCTTCTAGAGTAAATATATATTAAAAGAGACAGTTGTTAATATCAAACTGAACAATGAAATATTTCATCACTAGAGTATGAGAGGAACTATTGGCATTTTAAAGGTCTATTTAGTTCTTATGATTGTAATTAAGGGACAGTCTCCTCTTCAGTTTTCTGCTGAGCTCACAGTTTTCTATCACTTCTTGGAATGGCAACAAATTATGGATGCCTACGTATAACTGCCATGCTGGACCTGGTAGTTTGATCCAGGTATAACTACATGTGCTAATGTTGAGCCAATCAATTTCTCCCTAAAAGGAATTTCCAATCTCATATGGGGAGAAAGAAGTCCTCATATGGAGTCAGAAAGAGCAAGACATAAGAAAAGACTCACAATCTATGCACATCATCTGATATCCCACTAACTGCCTACAGTTTTTTATTTCCTTAATATTAGTTGCTTAACTTTTCCTTCTTATATTTTTCCAAATGATTATCTCCTCCCTACATTTTTGGTATTGCTGTTTAATCTAAGCATTGTTTTTTCTATTTATTTACTCAAAAAGCATTTAATATAAATTATGTAACTCAATATGTTCCATATTATTCAAGGCACTGAAGAGCATTCAGAAAAAAAAAACCAAAACACATATTTCTATTTTTGTTTAACCTACATTCTAGTGAAAGCCTGAGAGTTAACAAGAAACAAGCATATATTAAAATTTAATGCAGTGATAAATTCTATAGAGGAAAGATCAAAATAATAATATGTAAAAGAAGAAAGTTGAGCAGAAAGGCTCTTCCAGATAAAATGATCAGAAAGAGAGCGCATCTCCCCAGACTTAAATGAAATAAGAAGTGAAAGGTACCTGGGTGGTTCATTCAAGTGCCTGACTCTTGATTTTGGCTCAGGTCATGATCTCATGGTTTGTGGATTCAAGCCCCCTCTTGGGCTCTGCCCTGACAGTAGGGAGCCTGCTTTGGATTCTCTGTCTCCCTCTCTCTGCCCCACCACCCCTCAAAAATGAATAAACATTAAAAAAGAAATAAGTGAGAACATCAACCTTAGGAAGGTTGGAAGAAAGATTTTTTTAAATTTTTATTTATTTTTGATAAAGAGAGAGATGAAGAGAAAGCACAAGGAGGGTAGAAGCAGGGAGAGAGGGAGAGAAAATGAAGAGTAGGTTTTGTGCTATTAGCACAAAGTCCTACATGGGGCTCAAACCCACAAACTTCGAGATCATGACCTGGGTCTAAGTGGGACTTTCCACCAACTGAGCCACCAAGGTGTCCCTAGAGAAAGATTGCTTTAATCTAGAAAAATAATATGTTCAAAGATCCTCATGAAGCACTATACTATGGCAGTTAGTGGTAGACAAGCAACAATGCCTGAAATAGTAATAAGAAATTTGTGTAAATTATTTCTTGGCAATTTAGTATCTTGATTTAAACATGAAAACTCTTAGGGCACCTGGGTGGCTCAGCCAGCTGAGCATCAGGTTCTTGATTTCAGTTCAGGTCATGATCTCACTGTTTGTAAGATAAAACCCTATGCTGCATTCTGCACTAACAGCATAGAGTCTGCTTGGGATTCTCTCTCTATCTTTCTCTATGCCCTTCCCCCTCTTGCATGCATGTGCTCTCTTGTGCATGCTTTCTCTGTCTCAAAATAAATGAATAAACATTTAAAATGAAAAACTCTAGCATTTTAGGGGAGGATGGCTGAATAGCAGGATCATAAGCCCACCTCATCCTATACATACAATGACATAAAACCCACATCAGTGTAAATAAACCAGAAAAAGACCTGAAGACTGGCAGAACAGACTCTCGACAATTAAATGTAGAGAAGTAGCCACATCAAGAGAATAGGAAAAGCAGAGATATGGTCAGAGCTAAAGGGACCCACAGGACTGTCCAGGGCGGAATGTGCTGAGCATAGAGAGAGAAGAGGAACAGACCCACACCAAGCACTTCAGGCATAGGGGGCCTGGATAGGGAAGATGAATACCATAACATCTGACTTTGAAAACCAGAGGAGCCTAACTTCCTGAGTTTTTACAATCAGTGTGACTTCACACCTAAAGCTCTAAAAATCAGCTGCTCAGCTCTGAGACAGCCAGAGGGCTATAGAAAACTGAATCCCTACCCTTAAAGATACAGCACAACAAGTAGCCCCACTGAGATATAGCAAAGAAACTATAGTTTTAAAAATGCCTCAGGTACATAGGAGGGAGATTTGTTTACTAATCTCAGAGCCATGCAGTAGAGGATCAAGACACTATGGAAGACATCTCCAAATAAAAAAAGAGCTGGTGGGTGCCATCTGCCTCCCCCCTCCCACTACAGCCTTGATACACAGACAACTTCAGGAACTAGCACAGCCCGAACACTCTCCACCTAGCTTGTTACCAGTGTGCATGTGCCCCACCCCTACACACTTCTGCAGATCCAACCTGCTGGCCACCAGAGAATTTCCCCAGGGGTTGCAGGTCCCCTCCTGCAGCAGACAATGCCAACCTTGCTGGCACCATATGTCTCACCCTTGCATTTTCCTGTGGACTTGCCCCTCCAATACTCCCATGACCTGAGTCCATCCAAAGTGGTGCCAAAAACCTGGCAGTGTGCAAGCATCCCTGAGAGAGGCCAGCACCACTCGAAGGTGATATGCCCCGGGAGAGGGGAAGATAACTATGCACACCAGTCCAACTGCAACCCCAGCTGTGGGCTGGGATTAGATATGACATTGGACTACAGGCCCTACCCAATGACATAACCTTCTCAGGGGACAATATAGAAAAACTTTGCATATCAGAAAGGAGAGGAATGATATAGTCAAAATTCTGAAAGAAAAAAAATCCTGCAACTAAGAATGCTCTATCCCAACAAGATTATCATTCAAAACAGATGGAAAGATAGAGTTCCCAAATGGAAACAGATGGAAAGATATGAGTTTCCCAAATAAACAAAAGTTAAAAGAATTCATCACCACTAACTCAGCCCTACAAGAAATGTTAAAGGAGATTTCTCTTTGAGTGGAGAGAAAGGATCATATGTAGGAGTAAGAACAATAGGAAGCACAAAACCAGTAAAATTAAGCATATCTGTAAAAATTAGCTAAGAGATTCAGGAAATAATAAGATGTAAAGTATGACACTGTATTTCTAAAATGAGCGATGAGACAATAAAAAGTGACTTCAAACTTAAGCAACAGTCAACTTAATACAGACTGCAATGTGTATAAACTTACTTATATATAAGCCTAAGGGTAACCTCATATCAAAAACCAGTAATAGATACTGCAAAAAAAGAGAAAGGATTACAAATATAACACTAAAGAAAGCCAACTAATTTGAGAGAAGAGAGCAAGAGAAGAAAGCTACAGAGATCTACAAAAAATAGAAGAAGCAAAAAAAATGGCAGTAAGTACATACCTTTCAATAATAACTCTAAACTTAACATCCTATTTATATCATTGCATAGAACATCCAACTAGAAAATTAACAAGGAAATGGTGGCTTTGATGATTCATTGAATCAGATGACTCTAACAGACATATTTAGAACATTCCAACGTGAAACAACAAAATACACATTATTTACGGTGCACATAGAACATTCTCCAGAATAGATCCAGGTTAGGGCAAAAAACAAGTCTCAAGAAATTAAAAAGGACTGGAATGTGAGGGAGGTAAGATGGCGAAGAAGTAGGGAGCTCTGTGCATTCTGTTCACACCCATCTCTCAGAGAAGGCCTGAAGCCATAGGACACTGAGCCGTAGGAGTCTGGGAAGAGAAAGAGACAGAAGAACACTGGGAAGAAAACTTCACAAGTGCGGCTACCTCAAGAAACAAGCCAAATATAGAGGGTGGAGAGTCGCATTTACCACTACAAATAGGGAAATAAAATAACCAACGTATGAACAAAAGAGACCAAGAGATACCATTCAAAGAACACCTCCTGAACGGAAAGGCCCTGGACGGTCAAAGAGCCTTCTTTAATACAGCAGCACTCGCAGGTGCAGAGTGCATAACAAGCTTTTAAAACAAACAAGAGATAAAATACTAACCACAATGACAAAATGGAATAACCCCCCTCCAAAGAAATTCCAGGAAGAAATGACAGCTAAAGAACTGCTCAAAACAGATAATAAGCAACATAACTGAACAAGAGTTTAGAACAACAGTCATAAAATTAATCACTGGGCTTGAAAAAGGCATGGAAGACATCAGAGAAACTATTGCTACAAAGACTACGGAGCATAAAAATAGTTGTGATGAATTAAAAAATGCTATAAATGATGTGCACAATAAAATGGAGGTGTCCAATGCACGGATTAAAGAGGCAGAGAGAATAGGTGAATTAGAAGACACAATTACAGAAAAAGAGGAAGCTGAGAAAAAGAGAGATGAACTGATCCAGGAACATGAAAGGAGAGTTCAAGAGCTCAGTGATAAAATCAAATGGAACAATATCCATATCATAGGAATTTCAGAAGAGGAAGAGAGAGGGAAAGGCACCGAAGGAGTCATTGAACAAATTGTAGCAGAGAACTTCTCTAATCTGGGGAAGGAAACAGACACTGAAATCCAAGAGGCACAGTGAACTCCCCTCAGATGTAACTTGAATCGATGTTCTACATCAGATACCACCTCACACCAGTCAGAGTGGCTAAAATGAACAATTCAGGAGACTTTAGATTCTGGCAAGGATGTGAAGAAATGGGCACCCTCCTACACTGTTGGTGGGAATGTAAACTGGTGCAGCCCCTCTGGAAAACAGTGTGGAGATTCCTCAAAAAATTAACAATAGAACTCCCCTATGACCCAGCAATAGCACTGCTAGGAATTTACCCAAGGGATACAGGAGTGCTGATGCATAGGGGCACATGTACCCCAATGTTCATAGCAGCACTCTCAACAATACCCAAAATATGGAAAGAGCCTAAGTGTCCATCAGTTGCCGAATGGATCAACTGACGACTGGATTATCTATACATTGGAATACTACATGGCAATGAAAAAGAATGAAATCTGGCCATGTGTAGCACCATCGATAGACCTTGAAGGTGTTATGCTGAGTGAAATAATTCAGGCAGAGAAGGACAGATACAGTATGTTTGCACATACAGGTGGATTAGGAGGAAATTAACAGAGGACCATGGGGGAGAAGAAGAGGAAAAATAGTTGGGGAGAGGGAGGGAGGCAAACTTTTGAATGCTGAGAACAACCTGAGGGCTGATGGGGAAGTGGGAGAGGGGAAGGCGGGTGATGAACATGGGGGAGGGCACTTGTTGGGATAAGGACTGGGTGTTAATATGGAAACCAACTCGATAATAAACTATTTAAGAAAAAAAAAAAAAAGAGAAAAAGGACTGCAGTGATACCATGCAACTTTTCCAATCACAATAAAACTAGAACTCAACCACAAGAAAAAATTTTCAAAGTCTGCAAATACATGGCAATTAAATAACATGCTACTAAACAATGAATGGGTGAACTAAGAAATAAAAGAATTAAAAAGTACATGGAAACAATTGAAAATGAACACACAGATTCAAAACACACAGAGATGCAGCAAAAGTGGTTCTAAGAGGCAAGTTTATAAGCAACACAGGTCTATATCAAGGAAGAAGAAAAATCTCTGGGCTGCCTAGGTGACTCAGTTGAACGTCCAACTCAGCTAAGGTCATGATCTCACAGTTCATGAGTTTGAGCCCACGTAGGGCTCTCTGCTCTCAGCACAGAGCCTCTTTTGAGTTCTCTGCTCCCTTCTCTCTTTGCCCTTCCCTAACTTGCTCTCGCTCTCTCAAAAATAAATGTTAAAAAAAGAAGCAAGAAACATCTCAAATAACCTAACCTTAAGCCTAAAAGATCTAAAAAAAAAAAAAGGAACAGTAAACAAAATCTAAATTCAGCAGAAAGAAGGAAATAATAAAGATTAAAACAAAATAAATGATATAGAAACTAAATGCAATAGTATATATCAATAAAACCAGGTGCTGCTTCTTTGAAAAAATCAGTAAAGTTGATACACCCTCTAGCCAGACTTATCAAAGGAAAAAAGAGAAAGAACTCAAAGAAATAAAATCACAAATGAGAGAGCAGATATAACAACCAAAAGAACAAAAATACAAAACAAAAGTTATGAGACTATTATGAAAACCTCTATGCCAACAAATTGTGCAACCTAGAAGAAACAGATACATGCCTAGAAACATATAACCTACCAAAACTGAAACAGGAAAAAGTTTGAACAGACCAATAATGAGCAAGGAAATTGAATCAATAATAATAATAAAAAATCCCAAGAAACAATAGTCCAAGACCAGATGGCTTCACAGGTAAATTCTACCGAATACTTTAATACGAGTTAATACTTATTCTTCTCAACTTGTTCCAAAAAATAAAAAGGGAAGGAAAACTTCCAGATTCATTCTATGAGGCCAACATTAGCTAATACCAAAACCCAGATAAAAACACCACAAAAAAGAGAGAGAAAGAGAAGAAAAAGAAAAGAAAAGAACTAAAGGGTAATATAGGTATTACATTTATGGACAGATGCAAAAAATCCTCAACAAAATACTGGTAGACCAAATCCAACAATATATTTAAAAAATCATTCACCATGCTCAAGTGGGGATTATTCCTGAGTTTCAAAGGTGGTTCCATATTCAGAAATCAATCAATGTGGTACATCACATCAGTAAGAGAAAGGATAAGAATCATATGATCATTTCCATAGATGCAGAAAAAGCTGACAAAGCACAATATCCATTTACAATAAAAACTTTCAACAAGGTAGGCTTAGAGAGAACATACTGCAACAAGACAGAGATGCTCACTCTCACCACTTTTATTCAACATACTATGGGAAATTTCTGTCTTGTTCCAGACCTTAGGGAGAAAACTGAGATTTGTATCTGTTAAGGCAGATGTTAGCTGTGGGTTTTTCAAAAAGACAACAAAAAGAAATGAAATGCATCCAAATCAGTAAGGAAGAAGTAAAACATACACTATTTGTAGATGACATTATACTATATATAGAAAACCTGAAAGACTCCTCCCAAAAACTGCTAGAAGGGGAACACAAATTCAGTAAAGTCACAGGATACAAAATCAACGTATAGAAATCTGTTGCTTCAATAATGAAGCACCAGAAGGAGAAATTAGGGGAAAAAATACCATTTATAATAGCACCAAAACTAAAATTAAAAAAAAAATACCTAGGAATAAACATAACCAAAGAAGTGAAAGACCTATACCCTTGAAACTATAAGAAAACTGATGAAAGAAGTTGAAGATGACACAAAGAAGTGGAAAGTCATTCCATGCTCATGAACTGGAAGAACAAATATTTAAAAAAATTTTATACTACCCACAGCAATCTACACATTTAATACAATCCCTATCAAAATACCAGAAGCATTTCTCACAGAACTAGAACACACAATCCTAAAATTTGTGTGGAGCCACAAAAGATCCCAAACAGCCAAAGTAATCTTGAAGAGCAAAGCAAAGCTGGAGGCATCACATTTCTGGACTTAAAATTGTATTACAAACATGTAGTAATCAAAAAGTATGGCACTAGCACAAAAAACAGACACATAGATTGATGGAACAGAATAGAAAATCCATAAATAAATTCACAATTATGTGGTCATTTAATCTCTCACAACACAGTAAAGAATATGTAATAGGAAAAAGACAATCTCTTCAACAAATAGTGCTGAGAAACTGGACAGTGACATGCAAAAGAAAAATGAAACTAGACCACTTTCTTTCAACACACACAAAAGTAAATTCAAAATGGATTAAATACACAAATGTGGAAGACCAGAAACCATAAAAATTCTAGAGAGCACAGGCAGTAATTTCTCTGACATCAGCTATAGCATTCTTCTAGAGATGACTCCTAAGGGAAAGAAACAAAAGCAAAAATAAACTACTAGGACTATATCAAAATAAAAATCTTTCGCACGGTAAAGGAACAACCAATAAAACTAAAAGACAACCTTCTGAATGGGATAAGATATTTGCAAATGACATATATGATGAGGGTTAGTATCCAAAATATATAAAGAATTTACACAACTCAACACCAAAAAACTCCAAATAATCCAATTGAAAATGGGCAAAAGACATGAAAAGACATTTCCCTGAAGAATACATACAGATGGCCAATGGACACATGAAAAAAGGCTCAACTTCACTCATCATCAGTGAAATGCAAATCACAACCACAATGAGATACCACCTCATACCTGTAACAGTGGCTAAAATCAAAAAGACAAGAAACAACAAGTGTAGGTGAGGATGTGGAGAAAAAGGAACCCTCATGCACTGTTGGTGGGAATACAAACTGGTACAGTCATTCCAGAAAACATTATGGAGGTTCCTCATAAAATTAAAAATATGACTGTATAATCCAGTAATTGTATTGGGTATTTACCCAAAATGTGAAAACACTAATTTGAATAGATAGATGCATCCCTATGGTTATGCAGTATTATTTCCAATAGCCAAATTATGAAAGCATCCCAAGCATTCATGGACAGATGAATGGATTTAAATAAAAACTGGTAGATATATATAGTAGAATATCACTCAGCCATAAAAAACAAGGTATTAAATCTTGCCAGGTGCAACAATATGGATGGATCTAGAGTGTTCAATGTTAAGTGAAATAAGGTGATCAGAGAAAGACAAATACTGTATGATTTCACTCATATGTGGAATTTAACAAAACAAAGAAAAAAGAGACAAACCATTAACTATAGAGAACTGATGGTTACCAGAGGGGAGGTGGATACGGGGATGGTGAGATCAGTGAAGGGGACTAAGAGTACACTTATCATGATGAGTACTATGTAATAGAATTGTTGAATCACTACATTGTACACCTGAAACTAATATAACACTATATGTTAATTATACTGGAATCCATAATAAAAAATAAAAAAATAAAAACAGTAAAATGAACACTCTCATTTGTGAATTTGCTGGCACATTTATGTGTAATAACATATTAAATAAGATAGCATATTGTTCCACATATAATATTTTCATTTCTTTGTTCATTATGCTCTCATTCACACTTTAAAGCTAAAAAGCTGAAGGAAACTCCTACTCTATCATATTATGGAATTAAGAACATCTTGATGAGGTTGTTCAAAACAATAAAAAGACAAAAACAATGCATAATTATATTTAAGTTGTTAGAAACAGTTCTTGCTCTTCCTTGTACATAGTAACATGGAAATTTGAATGAATGGATGATTGAATGAAACTAACACATATCAACTACCTCAAATATTTCAGGTATTAGCAGGAACAAAAAAATATAAAGCCTTTTTAAAAGCCTGATTTAAAATGTCAAACCAAAAGTTGAGTGTACCATATTGTAATAAACTGTAGTATTGAGTTCAATCACTTAGGTTTATTTTGCAAAGAGAAATTATTTATAAATCTTACTGTTTTGCCATCTGGTGACATCATGTAATGCTTATTTGTGTGATGCCATATTAAAAGAAAATATTTCTTCAGGATAATGTTTAGGCTTCATAACTGCACTGGAGAGAGACTATGAATGAATGTGTGTTATTTATTTGCAAATGGATTATCTTATATTTTATTACTCACCTGACAATCAAAAAAAAAAAAAACAGTAGAAAAATGTGTGTTTACCTCTTTTTACTTTCCTGCCTTTTAGAGCTTGATTGGAAAATGAATTATTTTATGCCTGGTTAGAGATCATTGCAGTGCCTTCTCTCCACGGCTTCGCTGTAATTGTGGAATATTAAAGCAATCAGAAGTAGAACATGCTCATTTACATGAAGAGAAGTAAGGCTATTTTCCGTGATGGTTTCTGAGTTTCTCTGAACACAACTGGATAGAGTGCCACAGCCCATGGCTCCTTTTTCTCAAAAGATGGTGTATTCTCTGAGTTCCAACTTGACACCTGACAAATACGCAGTGGATACATTTCTTGGTCACTGCAAATCTTGTCAAGAATAATTGGTTTTGCACTTCTTTTAGGCTCCTATATTGTAGAAGTAGTGGCAGTCTTTAATAACATGAAAAAAAAAAAGCACTAAAACATGAAAACAGTATGTATAGTACTTCTCCAAGTACATTGTCCAAAGATCTCTAGTTCCTTCTTCTTTAGATCACAACTTTAACAAAAACAGAAGGCAGTGCTAGGTTTACATGTCTACATCTATTTTGTGTATATGCATTTGCATGTGTGTGGCAAATGTTAGTTGGAAAATGGTAATGAGCACTAATTTAATCTATTTCTTCAGTTGTTGAAATATGAATGATTTTCTCAGTTTTGCTCCACTGCTTCAATTAAATGTTGCTTCCCTTTGCTGTGAAAAATCATTCCAAATTTTTGCAAGTGCTTTGCAATTAAAGCATTTTTTTTATACTTTAGAGGCCAGAACCAACTACAATTGACAAACTGCTTTGCAAGAAGAGACTTTTCTTCAAAGGATAAATAACCACATCAATTCAAATTGGTCAGAAACCTTATAATTTTTCGAGAAACTATCTTAGGATAATAGATTAAATATGTGAAGTTCCTTGGACGTTGATCACTTTTATGCTAAGTGTTTAATGAATTTTCTTTTAGATTTTTGAAGTAAACATAATGACTGACGGAATCAGAATTGCTTGAGATGGTGGAAAGAATTCTATGTTATTTCTCAATCTGCCACAATTTGTTCAAGGGTTTTCTTATGAAATGCAATTTTGATTAAAATAAAAAGGAAAAAAGCAAAAAAGAGAATGAAAGAAGGGAAGGAAGAGAGGAAGGAAGGCTAGCTCTTAGAATTCTCAGTTTGGGAATGAGCTAGTGATCATAGCTTTGCAGATCTCAGTGGAGACTCTTCAACCCGGAATATAGATTGATCATAAAATAGTGGGTGAATAATTGATGTGTTATCTCTTCATGCATATAGCAATTTGCAGATACTCTTTAATTATCAACCTCAGTCTCTACATTTGATCTCCAAGGTCAGAATCTAATACTTAACAGATGTTATATAAGTTGGTATATTCTTTGTTATATACAATTCGTTAGTGACAATGCATCAGTGCTTGAAAAATGTCATAAAAACAATACTTTAAGAGTTGTGAAATTTAAGTAAAATAATTTACATCAACTGGCTTGCAAAATATAGAGTGGACATTCAATAGATGGTATCTACCTATTATATCCACCCAGCATTTTGTGAGTTGAGAAAACTCACCAGTTCTATAATGGAATAAGCACAAATTGCGTGCAAATATTTTTTAATAAAAATAATTAAAATTACCTTAAAAATAAAATATCAACTGTTAGGGTTTTGTTTTGTTTTTTGAGAGAGAAGGGGAACACGAGTGGGGTAGGGGCAGAGGGAGGAGAGAGAACCTTAAGCAGACTCCACCCTCAGCATGGAGCCCAACGTGGAACTCAGTCTTGCAAACCATGAGATCATGACCTGAGCCAAAATCAAGAGCCGAGCACTTAACCAAAAGAGCCACCCAGATGCCCCAATTTTGATGGATTTGAAAGGGTTCAGACTGTGTGTGTGTGAATAAATACGAGTTAATCCTCATAAAGTGCCTATAAAGTTTGTTCTGTGTTCTTTTATTTTCTTCTTTCTTTCTTTGTTTTCTTTTATTTTTATGAATTTATTTATTTAAATTCAAGTTAGCTAACATACAGTGTGGTATTTGTTTCAGGAGTAGAACTCAGTGATTCATCACTTACCTAAAACATCCAGGGCTCATCCTAACAAGTGCCCTCCTTAATGCTCATCACCCATTTAGCACATTCCCCCGCCCACCTCCCCTCCAGCAATGCTCAGTTTGTTCTCTGTATTTAAGAGTCTCCTATGGTTTGCCTCCCTCTCTGTTTTTATGTTATTTTTCTTCCTTTTCCCTGTGTTCCTTTATTATGTTTCCTAAATTCCATATATGGGTAAAATCATACGATATTTATCTTTCTCTGACTGGTTTCTTTTGCTTAGCATAATGCACCCTAGTTCCCTCCATGTTGTTGCAAATAGCAAGAATCATTCTTTCTGATCACTGAGCAATATTCCATTGCGTATTTTTTTAATGTTTATTTGTGTGTGTGTGTGTGTGTGTGTGTGTGTGTGTGTGTGTGTGTGTGTGGAGAGAGAGAGAGAGAGAGAGAGAGAGAGAATGAGTTGGGGAGGGGCAGAGAGAGAGGGAGAGACAGAATCGGAAGCAGGCTCCAGGCTCCAAGCTGTTAGCACAGAGCCTAATGCAGGGCTGGAAGTCACTAACGGCAAGATCATGACCTGAGGTGAAGTCGGACGCTTACTGGACCAGAACGAGTCACCAAGGCGCCCCTCTCCATTGTGTATTTATACCACATCTTCTTTATCTATTTATCAGTCGATGGAAATTTGGGGTCTTTCTATAATTGGTTATTGTTGACAGTGCTCCTATAAATATTAGGGCACATGTGCCTCTTTGAATCAGCATTTTGAATCCTTTGGAAAAATACCCAGAAATGCAACTGCTATGTTGTAAGGTAGTTCTATTTTTAATTTTTTGAGGAACCTCCATACTGTTTTCAAGAGGCTGCACGAGTTTACATTCCCACCAACAGTCCAAAAGGGTTCCCCTTTCTCTGCATCCTCTCCAACATCTATTGTTTCTGAGCGGTTCATAATAGCCTTCCTGACAGGTGTGAGGTAGTATCTCAATGCGATTTTGATTTGATTTCCCTGATGATGAGTGATGTTGAGCATCTTTTCATGTGACTGTTAGCCATCTGGTTCTTCTTTGGAAAAGTGTCTGTTCATGTCTTCTGTCCATTTCTTCACTGGATTATTTGTTGTTGTTGTTGTTGTTGTTTTTCTTTTTTTGGGGGGGATTGAGTTTGAAACATTCTTTATAGATTTTGGATACTGTGGATATCTTAGAGATTTTGGATACTAACTCTTTATCCAATATGTCATTTGCAAATATCTTCTCCCATTCTGTCGGCTGCTTTCTAGTTTTGTTGATGGTTTTGTTCACTGTGCAGAAGCTTTTATCTTGATCAGGCCCCAAAAGTTCATTTTTGCTTTTGTTTCCCTTGCTGCTGGGGACATGTCTAGTAAGAAGTTGATGTAGCCAAGGTCAAAGAGGTTTCTGCCTGTTTCCTCCTCTAAGATTTTGATGGTTTCTGTCTCACATTGAGGCCTTTCATCCATGTTAAATTTATTTTTGTGTATGGTGTAACACAGTGGTCCCGGTTCATTCTTCTGAATATTGCTATCCAGTTTTCCCAGCACCATTTGCTGAAGAGATGCCCCCCGCCCCATAGGATATTCTTTCAGGCTTTGTTGAAGATTAGTTGGCCATACATGTGTGGGTTCATTTCTGGGTTTTCTATTCTGTTCGGTTGATCTATTTCTCTGTTTTTATGCCAGTACCTTACTGTCTTGATGATTACAGCCTTGTAAATACAGCTTGAAGTCTGGAATTGTAATGCCTCCAGGCTTGGTTTTCTTCTTCAACATTACTTTCATGAAATGGTCCAATAGGTGTGGCCACAAAAGGTGACACACGAGAAGTGCAAAAAACCACAAAGGGTTATTACACTGACAGATCCTAGAATGACAGAGCCACCACCTGCCATCAGGAGGAGTGCCAAGGGAGTGGGCTTTGGGTGGGGCTCTGGGTGGAGTTCACACGCAAAAGGCATGAGGGATTTTCACTAGTGCATGAGGTCACCATCAGGCGGGGGCAAGGGGAATTTGTGACAGGGGACAGCCTTACCACACTGGTGCACCTGGTCACCTGGGTAAGGTGCTCACACACTGTGGGGATGTTGAGGCAACAGAAAATATGTTTTAAGATTTATAATACAAGGTCATAAACAATTATTATTTTACAGAGGGCAAAGGCAAGCCACTAAAGAGGTGCTTTTTATCACACAGCAAGCCAGTGGTAAAGCTAGAATGTGAACCCAAGTTGTCTGATTTTAGATCACTCACATTTAACCACTTCCCTGGCATATTCTCAAAGCCAAATAATATATCTGTGGTAGAAGAAATTCCTTATAAACTTACTTTTTAAGAAAGTTAATTCTGAGGGGAGCAGAATGTGACAGACGTCATTGCTTAAGAAAAGGGGAGAAGTGTCATGGCTCTTTGGGAAGAAGGAAAGATAAGAGAAAAGAAAGAAAGAAGGTGGGCAGGGGCTGTGTCTGGAGTGAAAAAAAGCCTGACTATTTTTTGATGCTTCCAGGGTCCTCAAGTCATCCATCAAAATATATGACAGTCATAGGGGCGCCTTGGTGGCTTAGTCGGTTAAGCGTCTGATTTTCGCTTAGGTCATGATCTCGCGGTTCGTGGGTTCGAGCCCCGTGTCGGGCTCTGTGCTGACTGCCAGCTCAGAGCCTGGAGCCTGTTTCAGAGTCTGTATCTCCCTCTCTCTCTGACCCTCCCCTGCTCACTCTGTCTCTCTCTCTCCTAGAAATTAAAAAAAAAAAAAAAGTTTATTAAAAAAAAAAAAAAGAAAAAATATATGACAGTCATGAGTGGCTTGAAGAAAGAGGATGGTGTGGAAATCTCCAAATGTTAAATAAAGACCCTTCACCACCTAGATTTCTGTTAATTAGACATTTGTTTGCCCTCTCCCAACATCTTCTAAGAGCTGGGTCATGTTCAGGACACAGTAGTAGTTTTGAACAAGGATTAGAAGCTCTGGGATCATCTCAAGCTCTGCCACTAACTAGCAAGGGGAACCTGAGCAAGTTGCATGATCTATATTTGTCTCAGGTTTCTAGCCTTCTGGCCCTAAGTGTTTGTAATTTCATAACTAGAGTTCTTTTTTAAACTTGTCCCTAAAGTGCAAAATATATCACAATGCCTTTTCAAAAAGAAATTCCCCTTAACATGATTGAGTAATAAACTGTTCGTGGACTAAACTACAAACATAAAATAGCATTCTATTCATGCAACTATAAAGTTATATATTATCAATGAAGAGAAATATTTTGGAATTATTTTTGTTTCTTATTTTTGAGTTATTTACTTGAGTTTGTTTTTCTCTTTAGTTTAAAAATCCCCATAATTAGGACACATTTGTTTAAATGAGTATATCCAACTACATAGTGGGTAGAAATCTTATTAACTCTAGTGATTGCTGTCATAACCATTTCAATGGAAAAGGCATGTTGCTGCCAAATATTATCCAATATATGAAGTCTCTTTGGTTGCATAAAAATATAAAGTAACCCTGGAATATAACATATTCCAAAAATCTGGTGGTTCATGAGGTGAGAAATTATGGGCTTGGGTTTTTATAAAATTTGAAAGGTCAAGAGGGTAAGCAGATGGCTAGCTGTAGAATTTATTATACATTAAGCAATTGTTTTGATGTGCCAAGCAAAGTTCTGGAAGCTTATGAGATTGTAAAATCCAATGACCCTGCATTAGACTGAGGGTTCAGCTCATGACACACATGCAATTTTAGAGATCGCATCTTTCTTTGGTTTATTATCTGTCAGAAACTCACACAATTCAACACGATTAATACCCTGCACTGTAGTTTTTACTATTGCTCTTTTTTTAACCTCTTTTTTTTCCATCTTGCTATTTTATGCTTCTTTTACAATATTACCAAGTTCAGGATAATGAAGTGACAGCTCAGCAATGCTGAATGATTTTCCAGTAACTTTTCAGTACTTGTAAGTAATAAAATTTTATAAGAGATATAAAGAATTTAGATACTCAATCCCACATACTGTCCTCAATGTACATGAGTAATTTTATTATCATCAGTTAGAGATTTTGAATATATAGACTACAGTAGTTTTTTGTCACTTTTTTTATAACTGTATAAAATGCAATTAATCTTCAAAAAAATCTTAAAAAAAAAACAATCTAGGATATTACAGTTGTAGACTCCCAAATCAAAACAAAATAAATAAAACAAAGACAAATAAATATCTTACATGACTAAAGAAACACTGGGGATGTTTCTAGTGTGATGCTACTAAAAGGTTACCAGTATGCTATGAAAGAATATGCCAGTGCTCCATTTCAGATGTTTCTATAGAATGATGTCTAATAACTAAATACTGACTCAAAGCCAGCTTATAACAATTTGCCCTCCCCTCTGAGTTTCAGGAACTATAGTATTTTTTAAGAACACTATAAGAATCACAAATACATCAAATGCACTATTAAAATTCAAATGACTCAAAATTCTGGCATATGACTAGACTAAATCACTGTTCATCATTATATGCATTTTATTAAAATTACTAATTTTAAATGCATTTAACTTTTTGCTGGTAGCTCCAATAATCGGATATACTTAAGTGGGCAGTCTTTCATAAAACATGAATGCCTTCTAAAAAACTCTTTAAGTGACAACATTTCTGTTCTACATATTTTAGAGGAAACAAACGTCAGCACATGACACCTAAAAGAACATTTTCCAAGATAAACCTTCATTCGATATCCTCACTGCAAAGGTTTTGGGAAGGTAAAATGGTTTTATTGATTAAAAGAAAGAAAAATTTGCTCTTAATGTCTGCAGATCCAGATTTCACACAAGGCCAAAACTATCTGGTCTTCAGTAATCTCAGGTTATGAAGATGGTAACTTTTTTGGGGAATAAACATTTACAACAGAGGAAGATTTAGAATTCAATGTAGAGTCTAGTTTCAAAAAAGAAAACTAATAGCATAATATTAATATTTTGTTTAAGAAGCAATTAGTGGCTTTATGTGTTTACAGTGAATTTTGTCTACTGAGGTGATGGCCTTATAATTTCAGTTTAAAAAGCACAATTTAAGTGGTTTGTACTTTTAATTTCAAGTTATTTGTATAGTATCAGATCATTTAAGAGAATTTTAAATTCTCTTAATTTAAATTGTTAAACATTTAGGGCTATTTATTATTCAGAAAAGTTTTGTTTGAAAAGTCAGACAACAGTAGTACCTAAGAATGGAATCAACTATGTTAAAATTTAAAATCCAGTGAAAATGTTTGAAGATGTTTAATTAAATTAGTAAATGGGATCAGGCATTCCTCGAAGACAACAAAGTTATCCTTAACACAAAATGTATAAACACAATAACAAATCTGTATGCTGAACATAAAGGCAAAAATATTTTTAATAATTTAATTTTAATATTAAAAACTAAATTTATAAATCATAATTTTACATTTTTGCATGTATAAGAATAGGTAACATGTAGTCTCCTAAATCTTAAAGTGTGTAGTATGGGTGTCTATAGTACACTGTTGTTAGCAGATTTCTAGAAGCTATTTGTCTCACTTAACTAAACATTAAACCTGCTGATTCGTAGCTCCCCATTTCTTTCTCCTCCTAACCCCTGCTAACCACCATTCTATTCTTTGATTGACTGAATCTGACTACAGTTATTCCTTGGAGATATTGTGGGTTTGGTTCCTTCCAGACCACCTCAATCAAGTAACTACTATAATAAAATAAATCGAATATTTTTTTTGGTTTTCTAATACGTGATTATAGTCTCTTAAGTGTGTAATAGCATTCTGTCTAAAAGACAATGTGCATACTTTAATTAAAAATACTTTATCATGTAGAAATCCTAACCATCATCTGAACTTTTAACAAGTCATAATCTTGTTGAAAGGGTTTTGCCTTGATATTGAAGGCTGATGACTAATTGGGGTGCTGGCTACTGAAGATTGGACAATTTCTTAAAATAAAACAATGAAGTTTGCCACACTGACTCTTCCTTGCACTAACAATTTTTCTGTTCCAAGCAATGGTGGTTGATGGCAGTTTGCTCACAGCAGACCTTTCAGAAATGGAGTTAATCCTCTCAAAGCCTGCTGTTGTTTTATCAACTAAGTTTATGTAATATTTTAATTCCTTTGTCATCATTTCAACAATCACCTCACCAGAATGTAGGTTCCATCTGAAGAAAATACTTTATTTGTTTATCTATAAGAAGCAACTCATCATTTGTTCAAGTTTTATCATGAGATTGCAGCAACTCTATTACATCTTCAGGGTCCACTATTTTTTTAGTGTATTTTATTTATTTTGAGAGAGTTAGAAAGAGGGAGAGAATCCCAAGCAGACTCCACACTGTCAGCATGGAGTCCGACATGGGCCACAAACTCACAAACCATGAGATCATGATCTAAACCAAAATCAAGAGTCGGCACTTAGCCAACTGAACCACCCAGGCACCCCCAGGCTCCACTTCTAATTCTAGCTCTCTTGCTATTTCCACTCCATCTGAAGTTACTTCCTCCACTGAAATCTTGAATCCCTCAAGGTCATCCATGTGGTTTAGAATCAACTTCTTCCAAATACCTGTGAATATTGATACTTTGACTTCTCCCATGAAACATGAATGTTCTTAATGGCATCTCAAATGGTGAATCCTTTCCAGAAGGTTTTCAAATCGCTTTACCCAGACCTGAGGAATTACTAACTATAACAGCTTATAACAAAATGTATTTCTTAAACAATAAGACCTTAAAGTAAAAATGACCCTTTGATCCAGCATTGCAGAATAGATATTATGTTAGCAGGCATTAAAACAACATTATTCTCATTGTACCGGTCAGAGATCTTAAATGACCAAGAGCATTGTCAAGGAGTAGTACTGTTTAGAAAGAAATCTTTTTTTTTTCCTTTTATTCCTGAACAATGGGTCCCAATGGTAGATTTCAAATATATGGTAACCATGATATGCTGTCATCCAGGCTTTGTTGTTTCATTTATAAAGCACAGGCAGAGTAGATTTAACATAATTTTTTAAACTTTTTTAGTGTTTATTTATTTATTTATTTTAGAGAGAGACAGAGTGTAAGTGGGGGAAGGTCAGAGAGAGAGGGAGACACAGAATCTGAAGCAGGCTCCAGGCTCCAAGCTGTCAGCACAGAGCCCGATGTGGGGCTCGAACTCACGGACTGTGAGATCATGCATGATCTAAGCCGAAGTTGGCCGCTTAACCAACTGAGCCACCCAGGTGCCCTGATATAACATAATTCTTAAGGATTCTAAGATTTTCAGAATGGTAAATGAGCATTAGCTTCAACTTAAAGTCAGCAGCTACATTAGCCCCTAAAGTGAGTCAGCCTCTCCTCTGCAGTTTTGAAGCCAGGTGTTGACTTCTCCTTTCTAGCAATGAAAATCCTAGATGGCATCTTCTTCAAATAGAAGACTGTTTCATCTGCATTACAAATTTGGTTCTTTTTTATTTTTTTAATGTTTTATTTATTTATGAGAGAGAGAGATAGAGAGACAGCATAAGCAGGGGAGGGTCAGAGAGAGAGGGAGATATAGAATGTGAAACAGGGTCCAGGCTCTGAGCTAGCCATCAGCACAGAGCCCAACGCGGGGCTCCAACTCACCAACTGTGAGATCTTGACCTGAGCTGAAGTCAGACATTCAACCGACTGAGCCACACAGGCACCCCTACAAATTTGTTTTTAGTGTAGCCACCTTAGTTGATTGTCTTAGCTAGATTTGGATAATTTGCTACTACGTGCATATTAGCACTTGGTGCTTCACCTCGCACTTTTATAATATGGAGATGGCTTCTTTTCTAAAACCTTATGAACTAACTTCTGCTAGCTTCCAATTTTTTTCTTCAGTAACTTCCTCACCTCTCTCAGCCTTGACAGAATTGAAGAAAGTTAGGACCTCACTCCAGATTAGGCTTTGGCTTAAGCGAATGCTGTGGCTGGTTTGATCTATCCAGACCACTGAAACTTTCTCCATATCAACAATAAGGCTGTTTCACTTTCTTATTCATGTGTTCACTGGAGTAGCACTTTTAATTTCCTTCAACAACTTTTCCTTTGCATTCACGACTTGGCTGTTTGCTGCAAGATAACTAGCTTTCTGCTTACCTCAGCTTTCAACAGCCTTCCTCACTAAGCTTAATCATTCTAGCTTTTGATTTCAAGTGAGAAACATGATACTCTTCATTTCATTTGAGTATTTGGAGGCCATTGCAGGTAACTAATTGGCCTAATTCCAATATTACTGTGTCTCAGGGTATTGCAAAGTCCAAGGAGTGGGAGACAGATGGAGAAACAGCTGGTAGGTGAAACAGTCAGAACACACGCAACATTGAATGATTAATTTTGCCATCTTTTTGGGCATGGTCTGTGGTGCTCCAAAACAATTGCAATAGTAACACCAAAGATCACTGATCACAGATCACCATAACAAATACAGTTGATCCTTGAACAATGAGGGGGTTAGGGGTACCAAACCCTTGCACAGTCAAAAATCTGCATATAACTTTTGACTCCACCAAAGCTTAATTACCAATAGCTTCTACTGAGTAGAAGTCTTACTGATAACATAACTACTAGATATTTACTGAATATCTAGATCATTTCAAAATAAAATAGTAAAAGATTAATTATCGAACATAGGTTGTACTTTAAGCACCCTTGTTAGAGAAACTAAAAATAAATTTATCTGTTAGTAAACATGTTTTACTACTATATTACATGTTTTGTCTTTTATTAGATGACCATATTATGAAGAAGCATGTTTCAAGAAATTATAAAACATATTCATAATTTTGCCAATCTAAAGAAAGTTGGCTTAACACAATTCACAACTATTTTCACTTAGTTTGCATCACAAATTAAGGTCTGTGAAGTTAGGAATTTTAATTGTTAAAATTCATAAAACTCAACACCCCCAAAAAACAAACAAAAAAAAAAACTAATTAAAAATGTGTAAAAAAGGGCAGAAGACACGAACAGGCAATTTTCCAAAGAAGACATTCAGATGGCCAAAGGGAACATGAAAAGATGCTCAGAATTACTCATTATCAGGGAAATGCAAATCAAACCTACAATGAGATATCACTTCACATCTGTCAGTAGGCTAAAATGAACAACATAAGAAACAACTGGTATTGGGGAGTATATGGAGAAAAAAATACACTCATGTACTGTTGGAAAGAATGCAAATGGTGCAGCCATGTGGGAAATAGTATGGAGGTTTCTCAAACTAGAATATATTCTGCTAAGTGAAATAAGTCAGTCATTAAAGATAAATATCATCTGATTTCATTCATAAGAGTCCGATGAACATAGGGGAAGGAAAGGAAAAATAACATAAAAACAGAGAGGGAGGCAAACTATAAGAGACTCTTAAATATAGAGAACAGAGTTGTTGGAGGGGTATTGGGTGGGGGGATGGGTCAATGGATGATGGGCATAAAGAAGGGCACTTGCCAGGATGAGCACTGGGTGTTATATGTAAGTGATGAAACCCTATATTCCACTCCTGAAATCATTATTACACTATTTGTTAACTAACTTGGATTTAAATATAATTTTTAAATGTTTTAAAATGTTAAAAATAGAAAACTACCCTACAGTCCAGCAATTACACTACTGGGTATTTACCCAAAGAATACAAAAACACCAATTCAAAAGGATACATGTATCCCTATGTTTACAGCAGCATTTATTTGCAATAACCAAGATATGGAAGCATCCCAAGTATCCATTGATAGATGAATGGATAAAGAAGCTGTGGTATATATATATATATATATATATATATATATATATATATACACACAATGGAACACTATTCAGCCTTGAAAAAAAATGAAATATTGCCATTTGCAATGACCGGACTGGAGCTAGAAAGTATGCTAAGCAAAATAAATCAGTGAAAGACAATTACTGTATGATTTCACTCATAACGTGGAATTTAAGAAAAACAAACAAACAAACAAACAAAGGGAAAAACAGAGGCAGAGAGAGAGAGAAGAAACCAAGAAACAGAATCTTAATTATACAGAACTAATGGTTACCACAGGGAAGGTGGGCAGGGGATGGGTGAAATAGGTGATGGGAATCAAGGAATGCACTGGTTGTGATGAGCACTGGGTGATGTATGGAATTGTTTAAAGAAAAAAAAGGAATTCTTTTTTTTTTCCCAATATATATATTTATTTATTATTTTTACAAATAGTTTATTGTCAAATTAGTTTCCACATAACACTCAGTGCTCATCCCCAAAGTGTCCTCCTCCATGCCCATCCCCCCTCCCCCCCACATCCATCAGTCCTCAGTTTTTGTCAGCATTCAAGAGTCTCTCATGGTTTGCCTCTCTCCTTTTCCCCCACCATTTCCGCCCTTCTTCTCCCCCTTGTTCCTCCGTCAAAAAGGAATTCTAATTGCTACATGTGATTAAAGCTACTAGAAATTGTAAGGGTAACATCAAGGTTTGACTTCATGGAGCCACTAAAGCCCCTTGGAAATAACCAGCTATGTACCTTGTTTACAGGGTTCCCAGAAGCCTTAGCAGAAATAAAACTGCCCTTCTTCTTGAAGCTCTGTAAACTGAATATGAACAACTTGATATAAACTTTAGTGAAATCACCATAATACCTCATGTATGGATAATCTTCGTGCAGTTACTGTGTGGCCACTCAGAAAAATCACCAGACATACTCAGACTGCAAACCAGTATTATCTATTAGATTGTGACTTGCTGCCTGTTTTCACTCCACCCAAAGATGCTTCATACCAGACATCTAAAAATATCAACTGGCTTCCTCAGAACTCAGAAATAGGGAATATAATTTGTTCCAATCATAAACCATTGCTTTTCCTTTGTTTCCATAGAAAAGTCTTATTAAATACTTGATTGCAAGCATAATATAGGACTATATTTGGGAGCCTACATCACTGCCTCCTAAAATGTGTCAGGATGAAGAGACTGGTTCAAAGAAATGAGATAATCTACCAAATCAATATCTGGACTGTAAAATTTCTTGGAGAAGTTTCAAGGGTGGGCCTGTAAGGGAACAAATTTTGCCATCCCAAAAGATGTCTATTGACATGTGCATTTTTTTTTTATGCTGGCTATTTTCAAGAAACAGATTTTTATTTTGGCTTCAACCCTAACTGCCTAAAATAATTTAGAGAGAAGACCTCTTCTAAGAAGGAAACTATCACCATGAATAATCAGAGTATAATATGAACTTCGTATGACATAAAGGGAGAAATCCAGCAATGCCTGTTTAAGTTCATTCTTCCTATGAATTGCCTTCCTTCCCTTTTAAAAGAAAGTAATGTTTATTTATTTTTGAGAGAGAGAGAAAGACAGAGAGAGTGAGCAGGGGAGGGGCAGAGAGAAAGGGAGACACAGAATCCAAAGCAGGCTTCATGCTCCAAGCTGTCAGCACAGAGCCCAATGCAGAGCTCAAAGTCACAAATTGTGAGATCATGACCTGAGTTGAAGTTGGACACTTAACCCACTGAGCTACCCAAACACTACTTCCCTCCTACCCTTTGAGGCTTTAGACCCCTACCACATTCTCATTACTCAAGAATGACATATATAACTCTGTTTGGCCAAACTCTTTTTGAGATCTCTCATGTTTATGTAGATTCTCTGAATGTATGTAATTAAATTTGATTTTCTCCTGTTAATTGGTCTCATATAAAATTAATTCTTAGACTAATTGGAAGAACCTTAAAAGGTAAAGTAAAATCTTTCCTTTCCAACAATACTCTTTTCAATTAATTCCTAAAAACAGGGGCATTGAGAGGAGGGAATAAAAGTCAGATGCTGATAAAGAATGAATTTTGCATAAGATAAAATAAGATATTCTCTCTGTTGTAGGAAAGAATTAAGCAGATGAAAGCCAACATCATTCACTATTCTTTCTTACTTCCTTCACTGGCATAAGAGAAAATTGCCCTATTCATTTCATCACCAACTGGGGTCTATATTTTGATCCTATAATTACAAAATGTTCAATCAAATGAGTTTATATAAATCATCTGTCTGGTGTCTGTGTTTGTGTGTGTGTATATTTACTTTTAATTTGATCAAGTTAATAATTATTAATCTTCCCAATGTTTTGAGAGATTAAATTCAATCATATAGTAGGTACTTAGTTAATAATTATGAATATAATTAAAGATAAGAAAATAATGATTTAAATAAAAATATAATCAATGTGTTGAATATAATGATATAACATGTATATTTATATGAAGATTATTTAAATATGTATTTTCCCAGAAGGAAACATAGATTAATTAAATGTAAACATATATTTCAGACTTTTATACTTGAGAATATGGGTAGAAAGGAAAATGTGGGTAAAAATTTATATTGCTTTGTTTGCTTTGTTTTACTTGGCCATTTTTTCACATCCTGCAGATATAATTTTCTTTTAAATTATAATTTACACTATTTAAATTCATGTACATGATTTATTTTATTAACAATTATTATATAAAAATACTGGAGTTCAATACTGCTCTAGATCACATGGCTATGAATTTAACTTTTTAAAAATATGTTCTTTTAAAACCTGCTAAAAAATATTGACCTTTTGTTTTTCCTCTCTATTACCTTTCAGGGTGTGTTTACCATTAATCTGTACCTAATTGACACTTCATACTAATTCCTCAGGCATTCGTGAGCAGGGAATTATAAGGGCTAATTCCCCTGAAAGTCAGAGAAACAGGGAGTCATTGGTGATTACAAGAACTTTTATTTGATTTTTCTTTAAATATTAAATAGGTTTTAAAGAAGCATTTATCAACAGGTAGTATAAGAAGTAAACCCTTTAATATGGATAATGAAGAACAAAGACTGGCAACTAAAACTTGCTGCACATAGAGCTGCCTTGAGCAACCATATAATTCATCATCTAAATTTCTCATTTTGAAAGGGTGCTACTAATTACAATGAGTCCATATGTGTGACCTGTGTCTGTGACAGGCAGATAGGATGTGTGATCATCTCAGTACTACCTACTGGGAAGTTTTCAATGTATATCAATACAAAGGTAACAGCTTAGCTGGTATGGCAATTTCTCAAATGCAAGAAGTAACATGGTGTCAGCCATCTCTACCCTCAAACAGCTCTTTAAAATGGTGAATTCAAATTTTAAATAATAAATAGATGTTTTGAAGATCACTGGACAATTTTATGGTTAATATCTTGTTACTTTTAAAATGGCATTTTCTTTATTAGTTTAAGCCAGAAAAAAAGAAGTCTGAGAAATAAAATGAGTTGTTAATAATTTCCTTCACAGTAAGACATATTCTAAGTATGTTCTGACAAAAAAGAAATCGAATAAAATTCATTAAAACATTATATTATAGAAGTTATTTCATGTTTCTTAATCCTATTAAAAGAGCTTTAAAGAAAAAAGTAAAATAAAATAGTTTGAAAGAATAAAATATAGGAGATAAACCTTAATCATAATTATAACATGTGACACAAAATAACATATTTGTCTATGGAATTCTGCTGGGAATATCACTTTCTTTTTAAAAGAAAATGTTTTATAATTTAAATATATTCTAAATAGCTTTAAACAGTTATTATATCTAACCTATTTGTTTCAAATTATTGGTCTTTAAAGAAGCAAAATATTAGTCCTCTTAAATGGCTCTGCATCATGTATTTGCCTTTAAATTAGATAATATTGAAACAGTTGGGATTTTGGCATGAAGTTCATGTCACACTCAAAATAATTGATGATAATTTAATGAAGGGCCCATTTTCCAAGGTGTGGCCAAAGGCCAAAAAGAGCAAGGAAACTTACCACCCCTACAAATGAGCTGACAAGAGGAAGAACTGATGACTCGCACGCAGACGTACTATTTTTTTTTTTTTTTTTTTACCAGTAAGAAGTGTTCTTCCTACAATCTCTCACTGATCCGGGCCTTAAGACTAGAGAATACTATGAGGTTCCCTAGTGAATTACACTGAATTCTTGAGATCACTTATGCATAGAATCTAAGGAAAACAAACTTAGAGAAACAAAGAGTAGAATGGTGGTTGCCAAGGGCTGGGGAGTGTAAGGAAATGAGGAAATACTGGTGAAAGCGTACAAAACTCCATTATAAGATAAAAAAAAAAAGTTCTGGTGATCTAGTGTAGGGTATGGTGATTATAGTTAACAATACTGTATCAGGTTCTTGAAAGTTGCTAAGAAGATCTTAAATGTTCTTACCACATATGCACAAAAGATAATTATGTGAGGTGATGGAGGTAACTAACCTTGTGGTAATTTTGCAACATACAAACATACCAAATTGTCACACTGTACACTTTAACACAAAGTTAAATTTCAATTACACCTCAATAAAGCTAGAGGGAGAGGCTCCTTGTAGGTATTCTTTAGCAACAATTGGGATCTACTACATTGGTCAATAATGGACCCTCATTCTTCCAGAGGATCATAAAACGATGAAGCAGAGTCACACTTCATTTTCTACTTTTGCTATCTTGACACTTTAATAATCTTAGCTGTGAACATGTATTTTGTATGAGAAGTCTGATAAAACATTGGAATATGCATATGAGCAGAGGAGATATGTGTACTATGCATTTTCATGACTGTTTCTTATTTCTTAATCTGCATATAGTATTTTCAATACTGCATAAGCACAGAATTCCATTAGATCATTATGTGAGTCAGTCCAATGAGATGCAAAGCAAGTCCAAGGACAGCCTGCATCTCTATAACTTGCCATGCTCCACACTGAAACAGAACTTGCTTCAAATGTAGAAAGAAGGCAATGGAGTTATAAGAAACTAAAAGACCAAGGGACCCTATCGTATCTTTTCTCACTCATGTTACTTCCATGTATTCACGATGCATTTATTCTGGAAATGATGACAGAGTGAAAAAAAGAAAACACAACCACAGTTCCTCTTCCTTTCAGTTTTCCCTTACTCATTAGTAAGCCAGAAGCAGAGTGTTGATGGAATGTGTACATATCAAAAAGGAAAAGGAAACAATTAAATTAGTTTTATGCAACATTTTCACTCCTCTGGTAAGAACAAAATACATACTCAGGTACAAGCCATGAAAAACAAAGTGTGTACTTTTTGTGATTCTGAGTATGAGTCCAATATTTTTATATTTTCATTTAAAATTGTCATTATTCAATATAAAATGAACAATAAAATCTATTTGCTAATAATTTATTTTAGTTTTTAAACATAAGATGATATTAAATAACAAAACCTATGGCAAGTTGAAAGAGACATTGAAAGAAAAAAATGCCTTATATTTAAGTACTACTAAAGGTCTTTTTTCCCGCTTTTGAAAATTTTTATTTTGCTTTGGAGTTCACAAATAGCAACTTCCTTTTTCCTATTGTAATAGGAAAAACAATTCTATTCCAATCTTGCCCTTGAACATCTCCAGCCTTCCGAAGAGCTTTGCAAACTCTGATGCTGTCTTTTTTTCATAACATATATTTTAATTAACTTTGTGAAGGATAGGGCTGAAAAGTATATGATTATATTGTACATAAACATAAATTCCAGCATTCATAACACCCTAGATTTTGTATTCCTTCCCAAACATTTCAAAGAAACCCAGGTTTTGTAACCTCATTGACTGCATGTAACCTTAAGTAAAGGCTTCAATTAGCTAACAACTGACTAATTACACCACTCAATTATGATCCAACTAACACATTGAAACTGGACTTCTAGATGTGGGACAACCATTAATAAATTCAGTCTAATCAAACTTTAGATTTCATTCTCTTTCCACTACAATGTTTCCACATACTTATATGCTCTCCACTCTTGCCGATACAAATTAGCCATCCTTTCCTGTCTCAGCTGACTCCTCCCTGTGCAGACTTATACCAGGGTGTCTGTTTTGAGACCAATCTCTACTATTGACTCAGAGGAAAAGAAAATGGGGTGTGGGGAGTGGTGACCTAAAGATACAGGCATCTCCATGTAAGTCAAATTATAATCATGAAAGTCTTTTATACAGAGGAAGGTTGAGTCATTAGGAAGGGAAGCTGATTTGTTCAGATAACTTCAGGAAGATGTAGAAGACCACATTTCTACCTTTGTTGTTGTTTGCCCAAATATCTCTACCCCATTTCTCAGGGTTCCACTCCTTCCCCATAGCTTCCCTTAATTTAGTACATCGAGCAGAAATACAGACTTTTAGTATGATGCTTCTCAACGAGACTCTGATATTGATTCTTAAATATCTTCCCTGCAATTCTAGAAGACAAGAAATTCCATCAAGCCTGGCATAGAGGTTTTCTGATTTTTATACCAGTTGTGATTTTAAGGGCATTTGGCATTTTACTCATGTATACTCTCAAGGGTCTTTGAACGTAGTCACCCAAATCACAACCTTTGTAATCACTGACTGTGATTCCACTCTTGCTGTGGATTAACAGTGCCCCATCATCTCCTTTAGAAGTAAGTTACCTACATACTCCTCATACGTGTTAACAACTGAATGTTAAAAGTTAATTTTGAAGATTTGGCCACTCCAAATACCAGTGAAATTTCCAGAATGATAAAAATTGTATACATTATACAGATAAAAAGCTGTATAAATTGTACACATACTATATAAGTTAAGAGCTGATAAAGAAAAACTAGAATAAAAAATTGACTATTTCTTTTTTTTTAATGTTTTATTTATTTCTAGGAGAGAGAGAGAGACAGCGTGCACAGGGGAGGGTCAGAGAGAGAGGGAGTCACAGACTGAAACAGGCTCCAGGCTCTGAGCTGGCAGTCAGCACAGAGCCCGACGCGGGGCTCGAACCCACGAACCGCAAGATCATGTCCTAAGCGAAAGTCGGACGCTTAACCGACTAAGCCACCCAGGCACCCCAAAACTTTGACTATTTCAAAAGAAGATAGGAAATGGCAAATAAATTTACAGGAACAGATGTGGCAATAAAAAATAATTATCAAGATGGTAGAATTCAATCCAATACTTCATTAATTATATAAAAGGGATAACATACTCCAACTAAAAGTCATAAACTGTTAAAAAAAATTAATAACAAAAACAAGATGTTCAAATAATGAGCCACGGTAATTCATATTTCTTTTATCTCTCTCTTTTTTAAAATTTTTAATGTTTATTTTGTATTAGAGAGAGTGTGTGCGTGAGTGAAGGAGGGGCAGAGACACAAAAGCTGAAGCTGGCTCCAGGCTCCAAGCTTTCAGCACAGAATCCGATGTGGCGCTCAAACCCACAAACTGTGAGATCATGACCTGAGCCGAAGTCAGATGCTTAACTGACTAAGCCACCTAGGCACTCTTTTATATGTCTTTTAAAATCTATACTCTTTTCTAAAATTATGTTCACTAAAAATTTAACCTTGACAAACTAAAAACCTATTAAAATATTGAGTTCTATGAACTAATAAGTATAGATAATTGCTATGAAATATTTAAAATATCTTAAGGGTACCTAGGTGACTCAGTTGATTATGAGGTGAACTCTTGATTCCAGTCAGGTCTTGATCTCAGGGTTCCTGAGACCAAGCCCAGAGTCAGGCTCTGCACTGCTAGCAAGAAGTCGGCTTGGGATTCTCTCTCCCTCTTTCTCTGTCCCTCCCCCACTCACAGGTGCGTGCTCGTGCATGATTTCTCTAAAGAAATAAAGGGGTGCCTTGGGGGCTCAGTCGGTTAGGCATTTGACTCTTGGTTTTATCTCAGGTCATAATCTCATGGTTTTGTAAGTTTGAGCTCCACATTGGACTCTGTGCTGGCAACAAAGAACCTCTTGGGACTCTCTCTCTCTCTTACTCTTTTGCTGACTTTCCTCCACTTGTGCTATCCCTCTCTGTCTCAAAATAAATAAGTAACCTTAAAAAATTAAACATTTTACATGATCACACTTCAATACACAAATACTTTTTGAATGCTTAATTTATCTGTTTTTCACTCTATAAAGTATATACAGATAGGTTATTCACTACAGTTATCATTTGGCAGAAACAGAAAAAGCCTTAAGCTTTACAAATAATTTAGTTGGTATTATTTTAATTTTAATTTTTCTAAGAATGTTGAGAGAATAAAGCAACGTGAAGTATAATAATATTTTCAATAATGGTAATCACAATATCTTTCTAAAAGACCTTTATATAACTTTATAGAAAATGATTAAAATCATATTGTATAGTAAAAGCTAAATGGACAGAAATGGTATAATTAAACAAATGGCTATGAATTAAGTAATTTTAAAAGATAAAATCATATGCAAACCATTTGAAAAATCACTGCTAAATCACTTCATTTGAAAAGACACTGTTGACAGCTTAAGAATGTTAGAGATTTGATATTACAAGGCTCCTTGATCATAAGAGCAAAAAGTATAAATTGTAGAGAAAAGTTATTTTTAAATACATTATAATGTCTGTATTCAGCAATATGTATTTTCCAACAGAAAACAGCTAGATATTCTTTAAATATTAAGTACTTTGTTTTTAATTTTTATCAGTGCTCTTTGATCACATAATGTCCATGAGGAAACAAAACTGTTCTCTGATGAAAATGTAAGCAAAAGATAGAAGACTATAAACTTTGGTGAACATGAGACACAAAAACAGAACTTCAGTATCTTTTGTAAATTAATTTGTATATGAGAACTTATTTCTCATCTCCATTTAAAGTAATGCAGGGAAAATATGTAGATCTAGTGAGATATTAAAAATACATAATAATTAGATTTCAATGAATGTAATCCCTATGGTGATTCTTCTATTTACCTTTGGAGAAGATCACTCATGCTATTTCATGCTGTCTTCTCTGTGCAGTCGATAGTTCTTTTTCATCGAGGTAAGCCAAATTTCTTCCACTATGCACGAGACTGGAACAGAATTGTATTATGAACTTAACAACAGTAGGAGACAATGAAAGGCAGTATTAGCTCAGAGACTGATATGTTAGGTTGAGTACCTCCTACTTCCCTGTCACTAAATATCCTGCAGCTTGAATTTCTAACCTGGACTTTAGCATAGATGGTGCGGGAATCACATTGAATCCGTCCTCCATTGAACACCTCACTCACACTTTCCAATCCCCTGGTTTGTGTACTCTGTCACTTGATTGTTGAATCCCTTACAATCTTTAAGCGTCTTTAAGTGAAAGGACTGTCCACTCCATCTCTACCACTTTCTTTTCCTGCTAACTTCTCAATGCACATGTACTGAGCACACATATGTTTGCCACAAGGACTGTTCTAGTCATTGTGCCAAAATATTTTGCTTAAATCATCTCATTAAATCCTTATGGCAGTTACATGAACTATGTAGGATTAACGTTCCCCTTTTACAAAGAAGGAACACGAGACCTTGAAGCAAATTTACCAAAGGAACCAGGAAGAGCTCACTTAATGCTAAAGTTCAAAAAAAGATGCATAGAGTTCATTTTCTGATTAAGCTCTCTCTGTTTCTTCTATGAGGAAAAAATTATGATTTCACCACTTCTTGGTACATCTGTTGGTTTATCTGTTCAAAATTCAATTCCATGCTTTTATTGGTGTTGATGAGTAGAAACAGGGGATAAGACCTGTCAGTAAAAACCCAGTGGGATTTTCAGTTAAAGCCTGTCTGACATTCAAAAGGAGCAAAGGTTACCAATTGCCTCTCCTATCATAATTCATACTGAGATAACTTACTACTAGCCTCGCCCAAGACTGAACTCTAGGGAGTTTCCAGTTCATAATAAAATATTCTCTCCTAATGATTCATGTCTCAAATTGAGAAGAAACGTAACAGTGAGGGAATTAATGCAAACCACATTGTCCAGTTTTAGAAATATGATTCACATGGAACTAACATAAAAAAATAGCTTTCTCAGTAATCTGAACAGTCAGTTTTTGCTTTAAAAATGGTTAATAAAAAAACCTAACATGTTGGAGCTAATAAATTCTATGAAGATTATTTGCTGTAGACTTCTAAAGAGTCAGTAGCTTTGCTTGTAAAACTGCTGAAAAGAGGACTGGTGATTTATATTAAATACAATCAAATTATTGTGGAAAACCAGTAGTTTTAGTATAAAAAAGAAGATGGGGTGCCTCGGTGGCTCAGTCGGTTAAGCGTCCAACTCTTGATTTCAGCTCAGGTCATGTTCTCGTGGTTCCTAAGTTTGAGCCCTGCATTGGACTCCACAGTGACAGTGAGGAGCCTGTTTGAGATTCTCTCTCTCTTTCTCTCTCTGCCCCTGCCACCCCAAAATAAATAAATAAACATTACAAAATAAATAAGAAGATAAAAATTATGCAAAAACCTTGTTGTAATTTTGAAGATGAAACGTCAGAGTCAGATCAAAATGTAAATTTATATATTTATATTTATATACACTCTATGTTTCAGTTTCCTAAGGGACTCTAGAAGCAATAATGCTTTAGTAGCAATGAATATGTCTAGTTTCCAGATTTAAGCTTATAATTACCATTTGAACTTAAATCCTCCTACTTGGAGGAATGTCTGATTCTAGGTCTGGAGGAGGGAAGTTATATAATATGATTCTGAGCCATCTTGCTGTACAAGAAAATAAGGAAATAAAGGGGAATTTTATGAAAAGGACAGAGAAGCCAGATTAAAACTGAGTCCATGGATAAGAGTGAACTAAGTTGAATATCACATAGAAGAAAGACAGTTATTGGTAGAAACACTTTTCATATGTAAAATTCTATTACTCCATAAAAATATTCAAAATAGTATATGCAAAAAACAAAAACAAAACAAAAAAGCCTATTTGCCACAATTTTAAGTAACTATAACACAAACTACCTACTCTCAAAATTGATAGTTAATAGGAAAGAACTGAGAATTGACTTTATTTCATAGTAGAAAATGTACAGTCCTACTTAATCAGAGAAAGGTCATTTTTAATTATTTGCCCACAGTTTTGTAAAAGTTTACTTACTTTGAGAGAGATAGACAGACAGACAAAGCTCGTGCATGTGCAAACAGGTAAAGGGCAGAGAGAGAAGGAGAGAGAATCACAAGTCAGCTCTACACTGTTACCACAGAGTTTGAAGCCGAGCTAGAAATCACAAACTCATGATATCGTGGCCTGAGCTAAAAACAAGAGTCTGCTCTTAATCAACTGAGCCATCTCGGTGCCCCAGAGAAATATCTTTTTAACAGAAGAAGGATAACAATTAAATTTAGAAAGGATAATAGAATTAGAAAGCCACCACTTTGTACTCCCAAAGAAATAATGAATTCAGACAATCATTATCAATGGTCCTAAACCAGAAGCTAATAGATTGAGGAAATTCCATGTATTTGTATTTTACCACAGTATCACTCCATAGATTCCTTGTTCACAATGGATGGAGTGAATTTTCATCACCTTGTATCAATGATCATTCTTATTATTAACCCTCAACCAGATGCTACATACCTCCTGACATCTTCCAATATGAAGTTCATAGGACCAGCTCTGAAGTATATTTCCAAGAAATATTCCACCTGAACCTATTCAATCTCTTAGATCTAACATTTTAGTCAAAGTACTTCCAAAAACACATGAAAAATTCATGTAAAAAAACTCAAATTAGTTGAAACATTCTATGAGCTCTTTAACAAGTCAGTATCATAGAGAAAAATAAAAGGGTTTCTGTGTGTGTGTGTGTGTGTGTGTGTGTGTGTGTGTGGCCATGTGTGTTTGTTTGTATGGGTGTTGTCTTTTAAACTGAAGTGAGGTAAAAGATATGCCAACCAAGTGAAATGCATGATTCTTGATAAATACTGATGAAATGAAACCAGCATAAAAGATATTTGATGAACTTGGTAAATAAATGTGACTAGGGCCATATTTTAAATAATTAGGGAATAATTTATTTTGTTAGATCTGATGACATAGTAGTTCAAAGCATAAATAGATGGATCAAATGTAGCAAAATTAATTATTAACAGTTGCTAAATCTTATTGAGGGGAATATGGATACTCTTTGCTTTTCTGTATGTCCTAAATATGCATTATAAAAAAGAAAAAATGCATTGACCAAACAAAATTTGCACTACAGTCAAGTTGGCAGGTATTTACACCTAAACATTAAATTGAAATTGGGGGCATCTGGGAGGTTCAGTTGGTTGGGTATCCGACTTCGGCTCAGGTCATGATCTTATGTTTCAGGAGTTAGAGTGCCATGCTGAGCTCTGTGCTGAGACTGAAGCCTGTTTCAGATTCTGTGTCTCACCCTCTTTCTGCCCCTCGCCTACTCACACTCTGTAGTCTCTCTGTCTCTTGCACTCCCAAAAATAAATAAAAAATTTTACAGTGAAATCTGGCTACTCATTATATTTATATATGATAGTGTAAGATCAAGCTTACCTTAAATTATACTAATAAAGCCAAATTTGTGGAAATGACTACCTAATGATAAAGTCAGAAACTTGCTGATTCTGCTAAGGTATCCCACTCACAACTTAACCATTAGGAAAAATCAAGGATCCTTGTAAACATGCTAATTACCTGTTTATGAGCCTAAGGGTAGAATACATAAATACATTCTTTTTCTGGCTTTCTAAGTAACCAAAGATCATAAATCAATTCAATACTCCGTTACCTTGAAAGGCCAATATCTTGACTTTGAAGAAGTAAGCTTGTGAAATAGAGAAGGGCATTATCAGAGTGTGGTCTGTAAGCATAAATGTTAGAATCCATACTCTGTTATTGATGGTTTTCTAACGATAGTTTTGCCTCTGTAAAGAGGAACCAACTTTGGGTATATATTGTGCAAGAGACAGAGAGTGCCAAATGGAAAAAGAGCAAGAGTTGGTTTTTTGCAAATGTAAACAAAATTGACAAACCTCTAGCCAGACTTATCAAAAAGAAAAGAGAGAGACCCAAATAGACAAAATTATGAATGAAAATGGACTTATTACAACCAACCCCTCAGAAATACAGGCAATTATCAAGGAATACTATGAAAAATTATATGCCAACAAATTGGACAACTTAGAAGAAATGGACAAATTCCTAAACACACACTCACTACCAAAATTCACACGGGAAGAAATAGAAAACCTGAACAGACCTATAACGAGTGACGAAATTGAATCAGTTATCAAAAATCTCCCAACAAACAAGAGCCCGGGACCTGATGGCTTCCCTGGGGAATTCTACCAGACATTTAAAACAGAATTAATCCCAATTCTTCTCAAGCTATTCCAAAAAACAGAAATCGAAGGAAAACTCCCGGACTCATTTTATGAAGCCAGCATCACTCTGATTCCCAAGCCAGACAGAGATCCAACAAAAAAAGAGAACTATAGGCCAATATCCTTGATGAATACGGATGCAAAAATTCTCAACAAGATCCTTGCAAATCGAATCCAGCAGCATATCAAAAGAATCATCCACCAAGATCAAGTGGGATTCATTCCTGGGTTACAGGGCTGGTTCAACATTCGCAAATCAATCAATGTGATCCATCATATCAATAAAAGAAAAGATAAAAACCATATGATCCTGTCAATAGATGCAGAAAAAGCATTTGACAAAATACAGCATCCCTTCTTAATAAAGACTCTCGAGAAAGTTGGGATAGAAGGAACCTACTTAAACATCATCAAAGCCATCTATGAGAAGCCTTCAGCTAACATCATCCTCAACGGGGAAAAACTGAGAGCTTTCCCCCTGAGATCAGGAACACGACAGGGATGTCCACTCTCACCACTGTTGTTTAACATAGTGCTGGAAGTCCTAGCATCAGCCATCAGACAACAAAAGGAAATCAAAGGCATCAGAATTGGCAAAGAGGAAGTCAAACTTTCACTCTTCGCAGATGACATGATACTCTACATAGAAAACCCGACAGACTCCACCAGAAGCCTACTAGAACTGATCCAAGAATTCAGCCAAGTTGCAGGGTACAAAATCAACGTACAGAAATCGGTTGCATTTTTATACACCAATAATGAAGCAACAGAAAGAGAAATCAAGAAACTGATCCCATTCACAATTGCACAAAAAACCATAAAATACCTCGGAATAAACCTAACCAAGGATACAAGAGATCTGTATGATGAAAACTATAGAAAACTTATGAAGGAAATTGAAGAAGACACAAAGAAATGGAAAAACATTCCATGCTCATGGATAGGAAGAATAAATATAGTTAAGATGTCATTACTACCTAAAGCACTCTACACATTCAATGCAATTCCAATCAAAATTGCACCAGCATACTTCTCAAAACTAGAACAAACTATCCAAAAATTTGTATGGAACCACAAAAGACCCCGAATAGCCAAAGTAATACTGAAAAATAAAACCAAAACGGGAGGTATCACCATCCCAGACTTCAGCCTCTACTACAAAGCTGTCATCCTCAAGACAGTATGGTATTGGCACAAAAACAGACACATAGACCAATGGAACAGAATTGAGAACTCAGAAGTGGACCCAAAAGTATACAGCCAACTGATCTTTGACAAAGCAGGAAAGAATATCCAATGGAAAAAAGACAGCCTTTTTAACAGATGGTGTTGGGAGAACTGGACAGCAACATGCAGAAGAATGAAACTAGATCATTTTCTCACACCATGCACAAAAATCAACTCAAAATGGATAAAGGACCTGAACGTGAGACAGGAAACTATCAACACCCTAGAGGAGAAAGCAGGAAACAACCTCCTTGACCTCCACCGCAGCAACTTCTTACTTGACACATCCCCAAAAGCAAGGGAATCAAGAGCAAAAATAAACTGTTGGGACCTCATCAAGATTAAAAGCTTCTGCACAGCCAAGGAAACAACCCAGAAAATTAATAGGCAACCAACGGAATGGGAAAAGATAGTTGCAAATGACATATCAGATAAAGGGTTAATATCCAGAATCTATAAGGAACTCACCAAACTACACGCCCGAAAAACAAACAACCCAGTGAAGAAATGGGCAGAAGACATGAACAGACACTTCTCCAAAGAGGACATCCAGATGGCCAACAGACACATGAAACGATGCTCAGCATCCCTCCTCATCAGGGAAATACAAATCAAAACCACACTGAGATACCACCTCACGCCAGTCAGAGTGGCTAAAATGAGCAAATCAGAGAACTCTAGATGCTGGCGAGGATGTGGAGAAACGGGCACCCTCCTACACTGTTGGTGGGAATGTAAACTGGTACAGCCCCTCTGGAAAACAGTGTGGAGGTTCCTCAGGAAACTAACAATAGAACTCCCCTATGACCCAGCAATAGCACTGCTAGGAATTTACCCAAGGGATACAGAAATGCTGAGGCATAGGAGCACATGTACCCCAATGTTCATAGCAGCACTCTCCACAATAGCTAAAACATGGAAAGAGCCTAAGTGTCCATCAACAGATGAATGGATCAAGAAGATGTGGTTTATCTATGATCGGAAGAGCGTCGTGGCATGGAGGAGGGCTTTTGTGGGAATAATGAGTGTAATATGAAAAAAAAATTAAAAAAAAACTATTTGAAAAAAAAAAAAAAAAAAAAAAAAAACAAATGGAAAAACAGCACAAGAATGCATGGTACAAAAGAAGGCAAGCAAAACAAAAATAAAAACAAACCTTTCCTAGGACACAGTACTGCTGCAGCCAGCTCTTTATGCCATACCTATATACAGCTCCAAGCATTCCAGAATGTTTCCTGAGAACAGTATTTTGTTTTTGAAAATTGATGAATGCTAAAACTCTAGCATTTTTCTTGATCCTTAATTGGCTTTAGCTTACTTACTTCTTATAGTTACCTGGGTCTGAATATATACTGCATTTTGAAAAACCTTGCTATCGGGGGGGGGGAGGAATGAATTCCAGCATGTCATCCAAACTGGCAGCTCCAAATTCAGAATTATTCAGCTTAATATGTTATTTCATGTCAAACACATTTAAAGGCTTAGGAAACACCTTCAATTTTTTTTTTTTTAATTCTCTAATACCACCTTCACCCTGTCTGTAATCCATACTACTGGAATTGTTCCTTAGGGAATCTGCCAATCTTAACAGGTAAATGTATAATTATAACCAGCGTAAAAAACAGATTTTGTAACTGCTTATGAATTGATTTATTTTTAATGTCAGATCTGAGGCACTAGCAGTTCTGTAGAGTTTACAGATTAAGTGTTAAGAGCATTGACATTTTTGAGCATGTGCCAGTATTTTTACTCATTCATCCTGAGTGATTATAGGGTTTCACAAAAAGTCATATATATATATTCCTTGAGTGGGCAAAAGATAACCTTCTCTTATTTTGTACATTACCATCCATAATGACAGCTTCATCTGACAATGTTTATTTTACAGAAAGATGTTCACATATTAGAATGCATTTGTATTTATTGCTATTTCATAACTTAGAAATCATGCTGGCTTTTAAAATTAGTAAAAAAAAAAAAAAAAGAAGAAAGAAAAAAAGAAACCAATTACCTTACCATAACTTTTTACCATGCATCTACTATGTTCTCAGAACTGAGAGTTGCTGCAATTGATGCAAAAGTGGGCCTGTGTGCAGGAACTGAGGGCTAAAACTAACTGAGGGACTCAAGCAGAGATTCCGCTGTGTTTCCCAGGTTTCTGTTCATTTTTAAGAAGACTTAGGAAATAACATAATAAAAGCCAAATATGTCTGCCTTCAAAATCCTGGCAATACAATTAAGAGACAACCTTGTACTTCATCAAAGAGGAAGGTTCTCTCCAGTCTTGTAAAGTATAGGCAGGTCTGTAATGCTGGGTAATTATAAGTATGTAGTCCCAGCAAAATTTCTCATCTATAAATAATATGTATATTCTTGGTTGTTGATATTAAAAAAATGGTTTAGCCAACAGAAAAGCAAACTCTGAAATGAAAAATTCAATAGAGAAATATAGAAGATGTAAAACTAAGAAAATAAATGTAATTTCAGGTTAACGAACAAGATATTTCAACAAATAAATTTGAAAGCCTAACTGTTACACGCGTGCAATGATTAAAACAAACCTTAAACCTTGGGATCTTATTGCCTGGGGGGGAAACAGACATTTGAAAATGTAATTTCAACAGAAGGTATAAAATACAACAACATAGCCAAACATAGTAATTATAGAAATTAAAAGGAGGGCTTCTAAACATTTTTGGGAGAAGTGAAGTGAGGAATAAGCTGAATCTTAGAAGGTTAGTGGAAGTGATCTATGTTTACCAAGGATGGAAAGGAAATTCAGAAAGAATTATTGTTACCAAAGTTAGATCAAAGAACATGATACATCTTCTGGACACTATCAATTATTTGGTACTGAAGAACTACAAATTATACAGAGGAAAATGGTAATTAGAAGACTTAGAATATGGCTACATTTCTGATCATGAAAGACATGGTTATTTTAAGAAGTTTAAACTATCCGCTCTGAAATAGGAGATATTAAAGGACTATGGACATTTGGTCACTCTGCCAGAAGTTGGAGAGTACAAACTTCAGGACAAAATGGGTTTATAAAGAGTAATTAATGATTATTATATTGAAGGCAAGAGATAATTATGCCTTGCCTTCAAAATAATCATTAATTATTATAATGACTTTCAAGAGGTTTTGTGTGTGTGTGTGTGTGCGCGCGCACACACACATATGGAAAAGATGTACACAGATTATCTTCACAAGTGGATATATATACATATATATATATACAGACACACACATAAATTTAGGTAAAATTCACATAACATGCAATTAGCTATTTTACAGTGTACAATTTAGTGTTTTGCAACGTCAGTCAGTAGCTCTAGGTTTTCCCTAGAAAATCATCTTGTGTCATTAAGTGACTGTGTCTCATTCTCACCTTCTCCATTCCCGATGATTTATAATCCACTTTCTGTTCCTATGGACTTGCATATTCTCAATATATGATATCAGAAATCATACAATATGTGACTTTTTGGTCTGGCTTCTCTCACTTAGCATAATATTTTCAAGGGTCATCCAAGCTGTAAGTACGTATTCACAGTTTGTTCCTTTTTATGTCTGAATAATAGTCCATTGTATGTGAACACCAAAATTCACTTCTCCGTTTATTGATGGGCATGCAGGTTGTTTTAATTTTTCATTATTTTTAACAATGCTGCAATAAGTATTTGTGTAGCAGTTTTTGTGTGAAAATATGTTGGCATTTTTCTTGGATATATACCTAGGAGTGCAATTACTGGGTCATATGGTAATTCCATGTTTAACTCTTTGAAGAACCACCAAACTAAATGTTCCTATAGTGGCTACACCTTTTATATTCCTACTAGCAATGTGCAGGGATCCCAGTTCTTCACTTCCATTTTTTTTTTTTTTTTTTTAATTAAAGCCAACATAGCTGGTGTGAAGTGGTATTTCATCATGGTTTTCATTCGCAATTTTTTTAATGTTTATTTATTTTTAGAGGAGATAGAATGCATGCACGAGCAGGGCAGGGGCAGAGAGAGAGAGAGAGAGAAAATCCCAAGGAGGCTCCCTGCTGTCAGTGCATAGACCATGCAGGAATCGATCCCACAAACTATGAGATCATGACCTGAGCTGAAATCAATAGCTAGTTGCTTAACTGACTGAGCCAACCAGGGGCTCCCAGATTTGCATTTTTATATGACCAATGATGTTGAACATCTTTCATGTTCTGACTGATCATTTTCAGTATATGTGCATTATTTATATGACATGTAAGTATATATTATAGTTTTTTAGGAAATGTCTATATAAGAGTTTTCCTCATTTTTATTTGTGTTACCATTTTTATTGGGTTACAAGTGTTTTTTTAATGTATTCTGATTATTAAATTGTTATCAGATATGATTTGAAGATATTTTCAGCAATTATCTAGTTTGTCTCTCCACATTCTTGACAATGTTCATTGATGTACAAATGTTTTAAATTTGAATGGAGTCCAATTATCTAGTTTTGGTGTTGCTGTTGATTATGCTAAAAACTAAGTATCCATTTCCAATCTGAAGTTGTAAATAGTGGCCTCTATATTTTCTTCCAATAGCTTTATGGTTTTAGCTCTGACATTTAAGTCATTTGTCTATTTTGTGTTAATTTTTGTATATGTAGTGAGACTGGGTTATTTTCTGGAGTCTCAACTCTATGACACCAGTCTATATGTCTCTTTATGCCAGTAGAATCCTGTTTTAACTACTGTAGCTTTGTAGTAAGTTTTAAAATTGGTCAGTATAAGTCCTACTTTGGTTTTATTTTTCAGTATTGTTTTGAATATTTACAGTCTCTTGCAAGTCCATTTGATTTTAAGGATAAACTTTTGCATTGGTGCAAAAGATGTCACTAGAGATTAGATAGAGATGAATCCATAGATCTCTTTGGGGAAAATATTGGCATTTTAATATTAAATCTTTCAAGTGCATGAATACAAATGTCTTTTCACTATGTAGATTTTCTTGAATTTCTTCAGAATGCTTTGTAGTTTTCAGCATACAAATCTTTCACCTACCTGATTAGATTTATCTTTAGGTATTTTATTCTTTTGGATATTATCGTTAAGTTAAAAATCTTCCTTAATCGCCTTTTAGGATTATTCATTGCTGGTACATAGAAACAGCCAATTTGTATGTGAAGAGAGCTTTTTAAGATGTATATTTATAGCACCTATTATTTGGTAACAATGGCCTAAGTTTTAAAGCATATCTCTAGACTTACCAGAGAGCAGGAGTCTGGTGAGTGGACCTCCCGTGCACACAGCATTTGGTCCAGACCCTTCTTACGGCCTTGCACCTGGCGCTGCCTCAAACGATAGGTTCCACTGCAAAGTGATTCTTTGGGGAACATAAATTGAGGAGTTCAGGAGAACTGAGGATTGTATAATAGGTGGTGTGAGCCAACCTCCTCACAGACAAGTCTAGGAGGAAGGACCGACAGCAACAGACCACCAAGGTACTTCTGGAGCTTGGAATCTCCCGGCAGCACCCTTAAAACTGCCCAAAATCACGCGAGATTGGGCTTCTGGGAAGTGTAGTCCTGGCTGAGCTGCCTACCGCCTGATTCCACCATCCTCGGAGCTTTCCCGGAAGCGCAGAGCATTCCAAGCCCATCCCTATCCTGACCCTCCCTCAGGCTTTCATTTATTTCACTCACATCCCAGAAGTCACACAGCACATCCGTGAGCTCAAACTGTCCCCTGTTTTTGTTTGTTTGTTCGTTTTGTTACGGGGAAAAAACAAGATTTATTGTATACTTCACATAAATGTAATTCTCACAACAGTAGTGGCAACATCAACCCAACTAGCAGATGAGAAAAATCAGGGTCCAAAGACACAGAGCTAGTAAAAGACAAGGCTTCGAAACAAACTCTGATCTGCCGAACTCAAACTCCCTATTGCACCATGTGGCACATTTGATTTTACCTTTATTTAACTCTTTCAACTTTGTTTTATTCCATAAATATATGCCACTGATCTCAGGCGGCTACATGTAGATGATTGAACACAATCTACATAAGGGGAAGGGAGGGGGTGTTGTATGTATGATGAGGGAACTGGATAGTGAGAACTAGAGAATTAAGCCAAAATCTATGTTATCAAAGGTATATTTTACACTGTGTACAGTGAAGAGGCATAAAACATTTTAGACAGAGGAATGATATAATAGATTTTAATTATTAAAAATCACTCCAGGTGCACCTGGGTGTCTCAGTATCCAACTTCGGTTCAGGTCATGACCTCATGACCTCACAGTTTGTGAGTTTAAGCCCAGCTTTGGGCTCTGTGCTGGCACCTCAGTGCCTGGAGCCTGCTTCAGAGCCTCTGTCTCCCTCTTTCTCTGCCCCTCCCCAGCTTGTGCTCTGTCTCTCTCTCCCTTTCTCTCTCTCTCTCTCTCTCTCTCTCTCCCTCTCAAAAATAAATAAACATAAAACA
This sequence comes from Hyaena hyaena, assembly GCF_003009895.1. Classification (NCBI taxonomy): domain Eukaryota; kingdom Metazoa; phylum Chordata; class Mammalia; order Carnivora; family Hyaenidae; genus Hyaena; species Hyaena hyaena. The sequence goes on from NW_024081598.1 coordinate 354,704, forward strand.
TTTTTTTCTTAGGGGCATCTGGGTGGCTTAGTCAGTTGAGCGTCTGACTTTGGCTCAAGTCATGATCTCGCAGTCCATGAGTCTGAGCCCTGTGTGGAGCTCTGTGCGGACAGCTTAGAGCCTGGAGCCTGCTTCAGATTCTGTTCCCCTGGTCTCTGCCCATCTCTCTCTCTCTCTCTAAAAAATAAATAAACATTAAAATTTAAAAAAAAAAAAACCTCTAGTAGCAAATAGAAAAAACTGTATTAAATGAGGGCAAAATTGGCAGAAGTAGGCCAGTCAGGAAGCTCTGGTTTTCAGGTGGAGGGAGAAGGATGTTGGCATGAACTAGGTATCAGTGGTGTTGAGGAATGTTTCTGAGAGGCTGAACTTACATATCTGTTGAAGGGTAAAGGGGAGAAGAGCATCATGGATGGCATGAGGAAATTACTTGGTTCATGCACGGGATAAAGTTGTTCACTTGACTGAAATACAGCAAGAAGAGAATTCTGTTCATGTTTTGTCTAAAGCCTGGGGGAAAACATAGTTTGTTTCTTGGATTAGACAGTCTGTGGCATTGGGTCTGAATCCTGGCTTGAGAAATCCGGAAAGCAAGCAAAGGCCTGACCACTTTGTTGGGAGCCAGAAAAGCGGGGCAGCAGCTGCACTGTGTTTCTGGAATCATAAGGTCAAGGAGCAGTGAGTGCTACCAGAGAGAGATGTGGGCCAGCTGGAAAAAAGGACCATAGTGGGGTAGCCCTGGGACATGTGCAGGGAAGCCTGCAGGGTGAGGAGCAAGAGCGTGGGGGGCACTGAGGGATTCCCAGGGCAAAGAACACAAATTGCAGAAAAGGACCTTTCTGATAAAGGGTGGCAGTGCTGTTGAGCAGACTGAATTTGGAGAGCAAGGTTACCCAATCACACCCCATTCTCCACTTGCAAAGCAGCCTGCTGCAGCTGCAGACTTCCAGTCAGAAGCAGCCTGAACTGGAAGAAGCGAGAACTTTAACCTAAATATGGTGCTTTGAAAAAAAGTCTTGTGTCCTGTCCCATTATTAAACTGACAGGTTGATTATGACATAAATCATAGGACTATCTCTTACTTAAGAATTAACAAAGTATGGATACTGGAGTTTTCAGCAAGGCAGAGAATAATCTACGTGGGTAAGGTCAAAAGCAAAAGAGGGGTAAAGATTCAAAATGAACTTTGATCAAAACTTTGATCAGTTGCATTTTCAACATGTCTGTTAACAACTATAGAGCCCTTGGTCAGCTCTGCATCTTAACCTTTCAGTATGCTTCAGATGTACATGAGGCCCTTTTTGGGTTCCTAAAATGTACCAAACTCTGTCTTAACAAGGGATATTCACACATACTGTTTCCTTGGCCAGGAATGATCTTTCCCTGGTCTCCTACACAGTTGGCCCCTTCTGGCTATTCAGTGTCACAGAGCTTGGCTCTTTGGAATGGCTTTTCTTAGCTCCTGTCACATAGATCAATGGACAGATGAAAAAAAAAAAGATGGAAAGGGAAAAAGAAAGGCTACTTAAAGCCTCATTCATTTCATATAGCATGTCACATTTTGTAATTTCGTGTTTGTCTTTGTTTGCTGTGTACCCTCTCTGGTAGAGACTGTAAGACTCACAAGGCAGGAATTTTGTCCTTTTCACATACATTTTACACTTAGCATGAAGCTGAGTATGACATGGTCATTCATTAGATATTTGTGGGATGGGAGAACTGAATCACTATAATATTTAAAAACAAATTCCAATAAAGACAAATTGAATAAATATTAACACATAAATATATACCACAATGTTAGGAAAGCATGTTTCAACTATTTCCCATGACTAAAGGAAACATTCAACATATAACAATGAACAAAAATGCAGAATACAGTTCTGTACATATACAGTAAAATCAGGATTTTGTATATTAAGCTGTCTCAGCAATACTGAGTAGGATATACTGTATGATATATTAAAAACCATTGTGTTAATTTAGATAACTATGAACTTGAGATAATGAAAGTTTTTAATGTGATAAAAACATGGTTTATAGAGATTAAATATTAATCCTAATATCATATTGCTGGCAAATAGCAGTTTGGGGGAAAATATGAATCCATTTATGGCTTAAAAGTTCATGTTCTTTGCTGGTATACTACAAGGCTACATGCCAGCAATGACTATCTCAGACTGGAAGAAGGTTATTTTTTTAACAACTTCCCTAAATTCTCCTTACTGGCTAAATATTACAATTTACCTCAGAAGGAAATAAATGTTCTTTATTTAAAAATATTTAATGTTTTATTTATTTCTGAGAGAGACAGTGTAAGCAGGGGAGGGTCAGAGAGAGAGGGAGACACAGAATCTGAAGCAGGCTTCAGGCTCTGAGCTGTCAGCACAGAGCCCAATGTGGGGCTCGAACCCATGAACCGTGAGATCATGACTGAGCTGAAGTCGGACACTTAACAGAGCCACCCAGACCCCCTAAATATTCTTTTTTAAAAGAAGGAGAAAGACATCTAAATATTGCTTTTAAAGATAAACACACCATTAGTCTCAAGATTTTTTTTTTCCTCCTTGTGATGTTTGCACTTTTAAAGTCTGTTAGCATTAACACTTACATTAGCTCGCTTAATTGTCCTACTTAATCCTTTCAACGTCAATTTCAAAAGACTTTAAGTCTTTTTCAGAATTATGTTCAAAGTTAGCTATTTTATGTTATTTTATTATCTTATTATTTTGGAGAGAGAGAGAATGCAAGCAGGGGAAAAGCCAAGGGAGAGGGAAAATCTTAAGCAGACTCCATGCTCAGCACAGAGCTTGATGCAAGGTTTGTTTGATCCCCTGACTCTGGGATCATGACTAGTGCCGAAATCAAGACTCAGACACTCAACTAATTGAGCCACCAGGTGCCCCAATTTTATTTTTATTTTTTAAATTTTAGAAGTGTTTAGATCTAGAAGACTATTAGGAAGTTTATTATAGGAAGCATAGTGCTTATCCAAAACTTTAAGAATTAGCAAATTTCTACTTTTCCACATATTTGGAACATTCACTTTAAATGTCCAAGTCTGTACACTTAAATTCTTATAAATGTACATAATAAAGAATTGTAGATGAATATTATTAGTAGTAAGTAGGTTTACCTGGTGCACTATTTTATGTTAAAAATGTTAAAACTGCTTTGTTTTTTATTTTACACATACATATGTAGGTATGTATTCTATACATACATATGTGGAAATTCAGAACGAAGAAGAGAGAAATTTAGGAAGAAATATGTGTGTGTGTGTGTGCAGCCCTCCAAATATTAAATATATTTATAAAATATGTATTATTTTATTTTATATATTCATATATTTTAAAATAATTTACATATTCATTATAATGAATATATCCATTCATTAAATATTTATGTATATACATTTTATGTATTTCTTACATGCTTATGTCGTATGGTTTATATTTTACACTGCACAGCTGATTCTCATCATTTATAGATTCCATCCTTGTCAATTCACCTACTTGCTAAAATATATTTGCAACCCCCAAATCAAGAGTCACACTGCTTTGTAGTCATCGGAGGACATGCACAGAGTGATTAAACAATTGGAGTTGCTTGCGGCCTGCAGTCCTAGCTGAGGTCGAATGAGAGGACACTGCCTTCTTGTTTTAGCTCTCACACTATACACATGTGTCCTTTTCATGGTGTATTTAGTGCCACGTTTTTTCACATTTGTGCAGGGTTTTGCTTTGTTTTGTTTTGTTTTGTTTTTGGTGATTTTCCTACTTAAAATGGCCCCCATGTGTAGAGTTAACGTGCTGTGTAGTGTGCCTGAGAACAACAAGGCTGTGATGTGCCTTACAGAGAAAAGACAGTGTTAGATAAGCTGTGTTCTGATACAGGTGATGGTGCTTTTGGTGGTGGGCTCAGTGTTAATAAATCCACACTACTGTACTTTCAGAAAAGGGAAGAGGAAATTTGTCAATCTGCATGTGAAATCATTCTAGAAAATGCTAAGGTAGCATCATAGTATGTGATAAAGCTTTGGAAAAAAAATAGAAAAGTAGCTAGATCTGTGGATTCATGAAATTACAACCAACAGCACACTGAATACCATTGTTGTGAGGGTGAAAGCCAAGGAAAGTTAGGGTCATGTCACCCAGGGACAAGAAAATGTTAAACCCTTCTTGGTAGTGTTTTATTATAAACAAATACTGCATAATATTAATTGTTTGTAAGAAACATATAGTAAATAAAGCAGAAGCACATATTAAATTTATGTATTGAATAGTTGACAAAAATGTTATAAGAAGAGGCTTGTAGGAACCTAACCTATTTTTCCCAGGAGCAATGACTTAATACTCGCTAATTCAGTATGTGTGGCCACTTTATAGAATTTAACAGCAATAAATAAAGATACTGACTCTGTTTTTCTTTATGATATACATATATCTTTTATTTTTATGATATAAATAAATCTCTTTATGGTATATTGAATTTCTTCTCTTAACATGGATAATCCTTAGAAACAAGGAAATAACAACAACAGCTATACCAAACACATCTAGCACCAAGATCTTGTTTTTCTAAACCCATTCATAACTAAAAGTAACCAGAGCTTGTGGATGATTAGAGAGTTGAGGAATGAAAAGTACAAGATGAGCCTGGTGCATTTTGTTGTGCGAGGAAATTAGGAAATGCTTAAAGAATCATGAGATGATGTGCACACTGAAGCCTATTAAAGGGTTGTCGAATCTAGGGCATTATGAGTATTTAAATAAATAATAATATTGGATTACAACTCATGGAATAAAACAAGAATCCATATTTAATATGATGTAAATAATTGGGAAGAAAACAGTGTTCTTCCTTAGGGCACAATTCCACCTAGTAAGTATAGAAGGATTGATGGACTAAAAAAATAAAAAATAGATGCTAAAGCTCGTAAGTACAATTTTGATAAGTGACAAGATATATACAATAGTCTCAAAGTATCTCCCAACAAAATATTTAGTATTGAAAAAGAAAACTGTAACTTCCCAAGGGTGAAATCCAGAGGATCCTTAGACCAAATGAATGTTCCGATCCACCATCACTGTCTACATCAAACCCCTCCTGAGAAGATTCACTGAGGACACTATCCCTTCCGTGATATTCTTGCAAAAATACATGACCTATTTCTAATCTTGAAGAAACAGCAGAATAACCCAAAACTGTTCTATAAAATAACTGACCTGTTCTCTTTAAAAAAGTCATTTTTAGGAAATGCAAAGAAAGTTTGAGAGATTGTTTCTTACCAAAGAAGACTAAAGAGTTATAATAACTCAATGAAAGTGTGATTCTGCTTCGTACATAGAGCTCAAAAACTTGAGGAAATTCAAATATGAATTTTGGATTAGATAATAGTGTTACCTCATTATTAAATTGTCTGATTTTTATAACTATACTATAGTTAGGCAAAATAATGTTATTTTACTTAGGAAATATACAATGAAAAATTTAACACTAAAGGGATAATATATTTCCCTGTCACTTTAAAAAGTTTATAAAATGTACATTTTAAACATATGTGTGACATATGCATCTATACACTATATGTACATATATGTATGACATATACATATGTGTGAGTGTACATGTGTGTATACAAAATACTAAAGCAAATGAGACAAAATGTAAACAATTTGCAACTCTGGATAAAGAGCATGTGGGATCCCTTATACTATTCTTGAAAATTTTTCTGTAAGTTTAAAACTATAGCGTAAGAAAAAAAGGATTTTTATAAGTGACACCACATAGTATTACCTCAAATTTTCCCCTTTTTAAAGAAAACAAACATTTTAAACAAACATCACGTAGGCTGAGTAATTTTTGAAAGATCCCATTATAATGATACTGTTTTTTTCAGATAATAATTACCAAAAAAAAGTTTCTGTCCTCTTTAGAATCTAGTCAAAATGGGTAAAAATGGAAAGAAATAAAATCCAGCACTTGCTGATGTGAATGACTTTTAATCTGAAATTCTTTATAAATGTTTTAAGAGAATCTAGTTTATTGACAATGAAAACTATCCTTAACAATGAACTTTTCTAAGAAAATAACCTGAAATGCCCATTTAAAATATATTTACCACAACTCGTGTCATGTTAATATTTAACACTGTTTAATCTTTAGGCTTTACATTTGTTTCTTTGTAAAAAGTATTACGTATCTTTCTCTTAGTTTGCCCATGCTATATTTACAAATGTAAAATATGTACTTGGGGAGACATTTGGTAATTTTAAACTTGGTAAATAACTGGTTAACTATTTTAAAATGATATAGTGACAAGAAAATTATGAGAGCGTACTAATTACCATTTCTTCAAATGCAGGTTGTTAGTTTAGGGTTATTATGAAATACGCGTTAAGAACATTGTCTCTGAAGCCAGATTACCACAGGAAACTGTCATGTGGATGTTTACAAGTTGTGTGATACTTGGCAAACTTAGTTAACTTGTCAAGATCTTAGCTTTCTCATCTGTAAGTTATGAATAATAGTGATATCCACTTCACAGGATGCTTGTGATGAACACATACATTAATATTTGAGCTATTACATATGAAGTATATCAAACTGTTAATAAGAGCTAGCAATTGTCATTCTCAAAAGTAAAAAACAAATAACAATATTTCAACTCATTGAGATAAAAAAACAAAGGCACATTAACTAAAAATATTTCCTTGAATCTACATGTACCTGAAAGTAATTGAAAAGCGAAGGAGTTCATCAAGATAATGAAATGTAAATGAATAATTGTCACCCACCCTTATTTCTGGTGTGCAATTTCCATTATATTTCACATAACTGTCACCTACTCTAGGTCTAATTCACACTTTTCATTATTCTTCATATGTTTTATTTTTACTGTCCTTTAACCAGCTCTTTGTCTGCCCTACTAAATATGTTCCACTTTCATGTTCTTTGTTCACACTCTTCACCGTATCTTTTTTTCTCCTCCATTGAGTATCTTTTTGCTTTCCTAAAATATTTTCCCTGTCTTGGCTGTCTTGGCCTATGTTCTGCCAGAGCCTGGTTTCTTCTATATTCTATAGAAAGTCCCTCACAGATGAAAGATCTTTAGAAGCATACGCTAGAGTGCTAATTTATTAGGGCTTCATTTCCTAGATTTTGCTCTAAGTATTCTTTTTTTTAAGTTGATTTATGGGGGGGGGGGGGGCGGGGGGAGAATGAGTGCCGGAGGAGCAGAAAAAGAGGGAGAGAGAATCCCAAGCAGGTTCTATGCTCAGTGCAGAGCCCAGGCCGATGCAGGGCTCAATTCCACCAACTGTGAGATCATGACCTAAGGCGATATCAGGAGTTGAGATGCTTAACTGACTGAGCCCCCCCAGGGCCCGACTAGGTGATTTTAAGATTATGCCTGAATAGGGGTGCCTGGGTGCCTCAGTCAGTTAAGCATCTGAATTCGGCTCAGGTCATGATCTCTTGGTTGGTTCGAGCCTCGCGTTGGGCTCTGTGTTGACAGCTGTTCAGAGCCTGAAGCCTGTTTCAGATTGTGTCTCCCTCTCTCTCTCTCTGACCCACCCTGCTGACGCTGTCCCCCCCCCCCCCTCTCTCGCAGAAATAAGTAAAAAGTTAAAAAAAAAAAAGATTATGCCTGAATAATTTTCACAACCGTTACTTCCCAGTGATAGTGGAGGCAAAGAGCAGAGGATTAAAGACCTGAGTCCTCAGAGGGCCTATTGCATACAAGCTTTGCTGAATGGAGAGCAAGTCTGCCAGACAGCCCCTTGAGGCTGCCAATTAATGGGATACTATGCACACAACTCACTCTTTCACCCATGTAGCCTGCTGCTTCTTACCAAGGTAATAATTCCTTGTGAGTGCTACATCTATTCATAACTCATCTTTTAGAAAACACATATTTGAGGAAATACATGTTTCCATATTTGCAGCTTATATACATAAGGATAATATTGACAGTAATGCTTAAAATCATAAAAACATTTTTCTCTTCAGAATGACTGAAGATTTACTCAAAAACTCAGGGAAAATGGTAAATATCATCACATTGCTCCATGTATGATTGTTAAAAAAAAAAAAAAGAAAATGTTAAAAGGAAAAAAAAAATCAGGGGCACCAGGGTGGCTCAATGGTTGAGCATCCGACTTTGGCTCAGTTCATTCTCTCACAGTTCATGGGTTTCAGCCTATGTTGGGCTTTGCACTGACACTGGGGAGACAGCTTCGGATTCTCTGCTGCCTCTCTCTCAGGGCCTCCCACCCCACTTGCTCTCTCACTCTCTCTCTCTCAAAAATAAGTAAACGTTAAAAAAAATTTTTAAGGAAAAAATACCAGACTGGTAAACACCTTTGTGTGTATATTTACATATTAACTCACAATAAATTACTAATTATTATTATCAATATTAGTCAAACACACTCATCTTTACTATCTTCATTAGATTATATATAAATATTTGTTTTTAAGTAAACATGAGATGAATTGCAGGAGTTGTTCAATGTTAGTAGATGTGACTTTAAGTATCTTGAATATTCCTTTAAGGAACAAGCTATTTAAAAAAGTTCTAAATGATATATTCATTCTCAATGAGTCCATTTTATTATTCTTTATTTAATAAAGTTTGAAGGAATTTGATTATAATTAACAATGCATATATTATAAAGTTATTAGGAAATAGTTACCTTACATATTCTCTTGAAAACATCTGTAATACTCCTCTGAATTCAATTCCATGGTAATCAATTATTGCTGAAGTCATCTTAATTGTTTTTCCTTTTTTGTAAGTTTATCTATTTATTTTGAGAGAGAATGAGAGGAAGAGGGCTAGAGAGAGAGGTAGAGGGAGGTTCCCAAGCAGGATCCACAGTCAGCTCAGAGCCCCATGTGGGCTCCATCTCACTAATAGTGAGATCATGACCTGAGCTGAAATCAAGAGTTCAAAGCCCAATCGAATGAGTCACCGAGGCTCCCCATATGGTTTTCATTTTAAACCATGGTTTGGTTTTCGGCTTGTGAAGTTTTAGCAAAGAGAGATCTTACATGTTAAAAATGCCAAAATTTATCAGAGAAATAGTAGGAAAAACTGATATCCCATTCTCCAAAGTCTTTCATTTGCTACTTGTTGTAGCTTTTTGTCATGAACCATGAAACAGCATTCTTACATAATTTTGCTGAAAAATACACTTTCACTTATTATTTCAGAAAAATATGGAATCAAAAAAAGCAAATTTCTTCATCTTCTAGATCTACCTTTTTTGTTTTTCGTTTTGGTTGAGAAAAAAATTAAAATAGGAAGACTAACTTTTGTTTTGATAGATATTTTAAAATTTTGGATGTCAAATAAATGATAACAATAAAGGCAATTTCTGTTGCAAGAAGGAAATGTACAAATATCTGTTCATCAAGGGAATTATATGGTCAAGCACTTTAAATGTAAAAAAAAGTGTGACTATAATTTGAAGGTGATGCTTTCCTCAGTGGCCCTATCATGTTGTCTTAATATCTGCCCATTAAATTAGATTTTTTTAGTTGTATGTTTAGTATTGAAAATCCTCTAATATTTTTACTTACTTTTTTAGTTTAATTTAATTCCTCCAAAGAATTAGCAGTTAGGACTTGTGATGCCACTAGTACTAAAAGATACTCATATTAATTGAAGGACTTCTGTACTGCAGAATAATACTCTCCATTAAGTCAGTCTACATCAATTTGATCAGGTATTCCCTTCCAGGTATTTTTTTAAGTTTATTTATTTATTTTTTGGGGGAAGAAGGGGCAGAAAGAGATGGAGAGAGAGACAATTCCAAACATGCAGGGTGGAAAGCAGGAACCATGAGCTCATGACTTCAGCCAAAGTCAAAAGTTAGACCCTCAACCGACAGCACCACCCAGGTTCTCCCTTCCAGGTATTTTAACTTCAGTTTGAAGATACTTATTGGCACTACTGTTACATATTTCTTTGTTGTCAGATATAAAAGTATTTTTATACAACTTATAATATCTGTCTCTAAGTTTTCAGTGTGCAGATGAATGCTATGAAGAACTATGAATTGTAAATTGTGAATGTCTATTACAGAGCCCTATAGTAATTCTTATCACCCGAGCCTGATGATTTCCAGGAACCTTTCAATGTAAATTTTTAATATTCATTCTTTTATTTTTTATATTCATATATATATATTATTTCCTATGCAGCATTCTTATATATTCATACATATGAATGAGAGAGAGAGAGAGAGAGACAGAGACAGAGACAGAGACAGAAAGGATTTAGAGGTTTTAAGGTAGCTCTTATAAATAACTAAGACAATATAATACAGTGTAGATTTCAAAGATGTTGCAAATAAAACAAAAAAATAACATTACCCTATAGGAAATTTTTTTTAAAAATATATCTTTACCTCACTGATACTTTGGTACTAGGATTCTACAAAATTAATTTCTTCTGAAACTAATTTTATTTTTACTTTTAAATCTCTGGCAAGCCTTCTACATAAACCTAACCCTGAAAGTTATAATCACCTTTCATTTAGCCACGTTACTTGCTGATGGCTGGAGACAGAAATCACAACTACTCCAAATCACATGAAACAAAACTAGTGGGAATGGTACTTCATATGCTTACTAAAACCATAGATAATGTAGGTAGGTGATGAATTGCAGCAGGAAGCATTACCTTCTTTTGCTCGTTAGGTCCTTCTTTATCATTTACCTCTTACACTTCTTTCCGGCAAATGCAACTAACAGAAGCTCAAGAGTTCAATGTCACCAAATTTCATTATAAGTAGGACTTTATTATGATTTGTGGCAACTTGCCACTAATCCCATGTTTTTGTTTGAAGAGGTGGAACTATTTAGAAGATGAATCACAATAACAATCTATTCAGAGATCTTCAAAGGAAAAAATGCTTTTCCAATATTTTTACTCAAGCCACTAGATTTTCCTGTGCCATTGCAAACTGAATCAAAGAAGATCTTTTAACAATAACTGTTAAGATGGTTTACTATTCTTAATGATACTTCAACAACTTAGAGGATATACAAGAGAAATTACACTGTTATAGTTTCTTTATAATAAAAGAATCGTCATTACTCCATTCCATATTTAAAGCAAATTATTTAACACCTCTTTCATCTAACCATTCTAATAATTTCAAAGTTTTATTTGCTGTTAAGTACTGGGGCTCCTGGGTGTCTCAGCTGGTTAAGCATACAACTTCAGCTCAGGTCATGATCTCATGGTTTGTGAGTTCGAGCCCCTCATTGGGCTCTGCACTGACAGCACGGAGCCTGCTTGGGATTCTGTCTCTCCCTCCTCTCTCTCTGCCCCATCCCAGCTCATGCTTGCAATCTTTCTCTCTCTCTCAAAATAAATAAGTAAAAAAAAGCACAATATATTTTATTAGCTTATATTTACTTACCAAGATGTTGAATATTCAGAGATTTATCAGTACCATATATCAAAAAAAAATGTGGTTTCCAATGTTCATTATGACATTATAACGATAGCCATCTTCTAATATATAGGCATTTTTGAGAATTAAACATATTGCAATTACATTATTGAAAAAGACACATTATTTTTGAACCATAATCATACATAAATGAGGCAGGTCACATTCAAACAGGTACAAATTGACTTACAAAGAAAGAAAATTTAAGACACACAGAAAGCTAATAAGTAGAATCTTGCCTTTCCTATTTGAGCATGATTTGAACACGTCCAAGAGGATAAGGTGACATCTTTCTTGCTAGCTATATACCTAGGACTATTTCTTTGACAAAAGAAGTAAAAATCTGTCATCTCTAATAAAGGAGTATTCTGAGAAAAGGAGTGGAATGTTCTGAATTTTAATTGAAGTAACTCACTCTCAGAAGTTGTAAAATGGTCATTGCTGTCTGTACCTACAATACCAGGGTGCAACTATCAAGGAGGTACCGAGTTTTCACAGTAGGAAGAGAATAAGAGCAATTATTATTATGTTTTTTTGTTACCATTATCTTTATCACTATTTTAATTTCAGAGGACTGGGGCGGTTAGAAGAAATCAAAATTTAGATTTATGCATGATTTTTGAATGAATCAAATTTACCTTTATCAGAAGGTACCCACTTATGCAAAAGTATTTTTGACATCTTTTTTCCCAGTTTATTCAATTCTTAGCTATATTAAATAATAATATATGGAAGCTAAATATGCCGTAGTAATTTCCAATACATGGATTAAAGAGAAGTCAATTTGTTGGTTAAAACCAAAATCCAAGACTTTAGTAAGCCATATCTGAGGCTCCTTGGATGTTTTTACTTCATTCGACAGACATTTCCATGGGAATCACATTTACGTGGGAACCCCATCTCCAATAGTATCCCTAAATACTTGAGAGTCAAATCTGCATACCACTGGTCCGCCTCTGCTATTGGAGCTTCTCCACTGTTTTTGGACTTCTGTTTGTTCTTCTTTAAACCATACTTAACCTATAAAACCATCTGCCCCAGCCACTTGCACTGCCATATTATAAAACCTTTCACTGCTTAAAAGAAAATAATTTAAAACACAAAGTTTTTAAGTAGGATTATGCATGTTTGTATTTTTTAAATTGTTTCTATTTCTCAAATTTTATATAAAAAGTACATTATTTTATAATTATAAAAATGTTTTAAGTATATGCTAATTGAAAAGTTGATGTATGTCCTATTTATAAGGGACCTTTATGGGGCACCTGGGTGGCTCAGTTGGTTAAATGTCAGATTTCAGATCGGGTCATGACCTCGTGGCTTGTGAGTTTGAGCCCTGTGTCAGGTTCTGTGCTGACAGCTCAGAGCCTGGAGCCTGCTTTGGATCTGTGTCTCCCACTCTCTCTACCCCTATCTTACTCACACTCAGTCTCTCTATCCCAATAATAAATAAATAGTTTTAAAAATTTATAAGGGACATTTAAATTTGGGACATTTATTTTAAAATTATAAGTGTTGGAATAGCAATCACTTTAAAATTTTATTGAAATATTATAATCTATTTATATATTTATTCAAAAGAATAAAGAAACTTCCTAAATAATTAGAATTCACCAATTCTATAGACTACTATAATACTTTAAGCTTTTGATTTCGTTAAATATTTACAGAATATTATTAGTGCACATGCATCCTTGAAGATTAATTCAGAAAAAAAAATTAATGGGAATATATGAGATATAACTCAAAGGAAAATTTATAACTTCAAGTGAAACCCCAAAAAATATTTTTAGAAAATTTAGGTTTTAGTCATTTAGAGATTTAGAACCCAAATCACAAAGATACATGTGTACAGATAATTTCAGAACTTTCTACAAGCATTTTATCTGTTTTTTTATTTACTTATTTTGAGAAAGAAAGCATGAACAGGGGAGGGGCAGAGAGAGTGAGAGAGAGAATCCCAATTGGGGCTTGAACTCATGAACTGTGAAATCATGACCTAAGCTGAAACCCAAGAGTTAGATACCCAACTGACTGAGCCACCCAGGCTCTCCCTCCCTACAAAGAGTTCCATTTTTAAGTGGAACTCTTTTAAAAAGTTTTAAATCCATAGGTTAGTTCTAAGACTTTGCATAATTCTTAGATAGAGGTGTACTTAACTAAAACAAGAATCCCGAACTCTGGTTATCAGTTCATGGCCCATTTAATAGAACTGAAATTTGACTTGTAAAGGAAATAGATTTACTGCCATCAATGAGGTAGACTCCCTTAAGACTGGCGTATTAGTGACCATGCATATCCCTGAGATAACTTTCACCGTCTATGCTCTGTTAAACCCTGGGTAACTTCTTGCGAACACTGTTAATAGATATTATGTACAAAGAAGTTAAATGAAGTAATGGTAACCATTTCTATCTCCTAAGTATTTCCACACTCATCTTCTCTTCCAGTTCCTGTTTTATCACTGCCTGTCATCATTTCTATTCTCAACTATAAGATCCTCCTAAAAGGTTCTATTTTTTTCTCTTTCTGATCCTCCATCATTTACCTTTACATTGGTTCCAAATTCTTTTTCTAAAAATAAAATATGTTATTAATCTCCTCTTTAAAATAGGTTGATCAATCAACAAAATGTAGATATACGAGTAGTTATATTCATGAAAAAAATAAGTCTACCTATATATGTGTCTCCTACCACAGAAGAGATAATAGATAGATAAATGATAGATATCAGTTGTTATATGTCCTGTTTTATCTTTTGTTTCTCGTTGTATTTTTACACTCTTAGGAAAAAAAATGCATGTATATCCTTCATCACTTCCTAAAATACTATCTGGCACAAATAATTCTTATTGAATAAATCAGTGGTGACTGAATGCTGTCTGGTTGTGAGGTGGAGGAATGGCTAAACTTACTGATATACTACTCAAAGGTGTGAATTAGCACTTTCTCCTGAAAGTCATTTTGCCCTATGTCTACAGTGAGTAAGAAATATGTACTCCTTTTGGCTCAATAAAAACTATTTTGAGAGTCTATGCAAACTACTACTATCATACTATTAGCACTTTACAGAGAAGATGAAACCATGTTTTTTTTAACTTTTGAACTTACTTCATTGGCACCTATAATTCCTTTCCTTTTCCCCCTTATGATAGCAAAGGTATCTCTGCTCATTTCCAAGGTTAACCATTTAACTTGTATAATGTTGCCTTCTGCAACACACACAATGAAGTTGTTTGCTCCATTGATTTATTGATTTTGCACAGCCTCTCTAAATTCTCCTTCATTTAAACCCATCTGTCTTTGAAGAAATGAAAAACCAAAGAAACAAACACAATAAAAAGTAATTTTTAAAAAACCCTCAAGACCCACAACAGCCAGTGATTACCCTTCCAATTATCTTTCAAAGTCATTTGTGTGGGGGGGGGGGAATTTCTATAAGATAATTGTCTTCATTTCCCTCACCAGCTATCCTCTCCATAGAAAATCTATGACTCGCTCAATCTATCATATATAAATCTTCAGTGTACTGTATATCACCAAAACAATAATAACAACAAAAATAGCAGTAACAGAAAATAACTCGTTCTTGGACCTATACTGCTCAGGCAGTATGATATGTACTTGATGTGCATATTCTCATATAATCTTCACAGCAGTCCTATGAGATAGACATTACTGGCAACCTTCTATATGTCAGAGTTGATAAAACTATGCAGTAAAGAAGTTAAATGATTTGTCCAGAGTCACAGAGTAAGTAATGACCAAACTGGGACTTATACCGTGTCTGACACCATCCCCACAATTCTGTTTTACTATTTCCACAATTTTTAAAAGTATTTAAAAGTATTTTAAAAGTATTTGAGAATTATCCACATTTTTTAGAATTTTTTGTTTTAATCTGAATTTTATAGATGTTTTACTGGTGAAAAGGGGCCTATTTGCCACAAACAATGTTAAATTCAATATCAGCTTTTCTATTGTTTTCCAGGTTGTTTAGTTTTTATTAGCTGAGTGAAAAAATGCTAAATGGAGGTGTTACTTTGGTAGGATAGCAATCTTAGTACATAGTTAACATCTAAATTAGTAATATATATAGCAGAATATTTTAAAGGTAATTTTGGTGATTTATATTTAATTTTTGAATGTCATTTGTAATTTGACTTTGACAGGATATTCCAAAAAATAAGCACCTTTAATTATAAAACTCTGCAAGGGAATGAGGGAAGAGACTCTTGTACTGAATGTAAAGACAAATATAAAAGGACTAAAATGATAGTAATTACCCATTCCCAATTCCTTTCCTCTATTCCCAACCACTTGATAGAAGACTGAGGCTCCTTTTCCTGCCAATATATACAAGCTAAGTGGCTAGATTTATGACTTTTAATCTTGGCTCACTTAGCTCTACTTCTCTAAATTCAGAGAAAGAGATATAGAAATACTGATAGAGATAGATAGAAAGATTGAGAAATAAGTTAACTTATCGAATGTATATTAGACCGGTCACAACACCCTTAGTTTATGAGACTGTTAAAGCACAATTCTGCTGACCTCCTGCTTTGGGTACTGTCTTTCAGAGTGTGAAGAAAGGAAAAGATCTATCTTTCATTACCTAGCAGTGTAGACAGTCTAACGATTAATGGCTCAGCTCCTGTATAGGGTGTCAAATTTAATAAATCTGTGCATTTCTCTGGCTGGTAGATGGATATTTTTTCTCCCCACCTGGTTTTGCTTGCAGATTCAAACACCTTCTCATTTTGTGGGAAACCACAATTGTGAGGAGAGCAGTTTCAGAGGCAAGATGATGCGTTCAAATTTGAAGCCAAGGTTTACATACTAAAAATCGCATGAAGTCATTAGTTAGATCAGCAAAAAGCCGAGGAGTATGTATGGCAATAGATTCTGAAGAAGGTTAATCTAGAAGATAAGAATGTAGATTTTAATCAGTGTTGCTTCTTTTCCATATAGATGCACTTGCCAGAAATCCAGGATTCAGTGTTTATGCAATTCTAATCATTTTCTCTACTAGTTTGATGAAAAGTATTCAAAGGCATCTATACTAGAAGGAATTGAAATGCCAGACACATCAGTCAGGATTCTGGTAGAATGGGCATTGAGGAGGTTTTAGTAGAGTTATTATTTACTAAGAGGAGGACTAGACGCAGGAAAACCACGAGAGGTGGCACTATCCGCTTTAATGAAACTTAAATAGAAGGAAGACATATACTATAAGAATATGCTTATTAGTTCTATGAAGAAAAATAACATACAGAAACAGGATGGGATTTTAAGGAGTGAGGAGTGATAGTTTAAATAAGATGGTGAAAGAATGCCTCTCTGTATATAGTTGAAGGAAATGCCTTAGTAGCAGAAGTATTTGCAAGTGCACAAGCATGTTTAAAAAACTGCAAGAAGACAAGTATGACTTGCCTTCAAAAGTAAATGAAAGGGGTGATGCTATCCTGAACATCTAAAATCTTTACACTGTTTTTCTCTGAATCCCAACCCCAATCCTTTTCATGAAGAAAATCAAATTCATCCAATCTTAGTTATTTGACCACTGCAGCGCAATCCACTCTGCTGAGTTAGGACTAGTCAGTATAGATATCGCTGGCAATGTTCCATCATTTTAAACAGGAAGCATTTTGAGAGAAGAGGGTTGGCTTGGTGGTTATGAGAGCATGTCTCCTGTAGAGTTAAGAAGATTGAGCCTTCTAGGGGGAAATTCTCAGAATACTGGATAGCAGCTTAGATAAAGATTATGTGACACCATGTAGAGAAGGCTGAGTGTAAGGAAAATATAGAATTATATAATACTAGATTTGGGAAGGGACTTGGATTTTTTAATCTTTTTAATGTTCATTTATTTTTGAGAGAGAGACAGACAGACAGACGGACAGACAGAGTATGAGCTTGGGAGGGACAGAGAGAGAGGGAAACATAGAATCCAAAGAAGGCTCCAGGCTCTGAGCTGTCAGCACAGAGCCCGATGTGACTTTCGAACTCACAAACCGAGAGATCATCACCTGAGCCAAAGTTGGATGCTTAACTGACTGAGTTACCGAGATGCCCCATGTCCAATCACTATGAAACAAAGGAAGCCAGAAAGTTTTACAGAGGTTAAGTGACTTTTTTTTTTTCAAAGTTGGGATCACACAGCTAATTGGTGACAATCCAGGGGTCAGAACACATATCTTCTGATTTCATATAATTGATGACCTAGAAAATAATGTGACTTACTCCTGGGGAAACACACTTTCTTAGACAGTCCCTGAGAATACTTCCAAACACAATTAATTAAAATAGAACTGGTGGCAATGTTAAAAGAAACCAGAAAACAGCATTAAAAACAGAATAAATTTAATGTACATCAAAGTGTGCCATCATGGGAATGGCTCTTGAACCAAACCCTGAAGGAGGATAATGTGGCCTCAGATCATTTCAGAGCCTGAGGCATGAATCTTCCATGAAAAATGCTGTTTGTCTGAATTCTTGTAGTAAAAATATGGGCATTCATTAAATTAAAATCTCATAAGGAGAAAGAGAAACCCACCAAAAATTTTTAGGCAAAATTTCTTCACTGTCATTATGCAGCTGTAAAAAATAGCAAGAAGTGTGAGTTTATGATTTAGAATCCACATTATCTTTATCTGAATCTTTTGCTTGGCCATGGATTGGATATACAAGACAGAGCAAGTTATTTAATCTCTCTGAACTGAAGTTTCCACATTAATTAAAAAATAACAAAAGAAAACAAGAAAACATTGATGCATTTAATATCACCAGCAGTATTTTGAGGATTATTTATATATGACATGCAAAATATCCTGCACATTTGTTGAGATGTGCCCTGCATGTGCAAACTCCTGGTTTTCAAAATAGTCAGACATTATTTGATACAGAGACTTTCCAAGGGGATAATTTTAAATTATATATCTACAGTATTTGTCTTCTATTTGTTCACTATTCCTTTTCCTAACAAAGTATTTCAAAGGTAGTTACCGGCAGTGAAATTTAGTGAAAACACTTGTTGTTTCCAGTAATGGGCGTTAGTAGACTTCTTGAGACACCCAAAGACTGACACTCTAATAAAGACTATAGCATGTAATTGGCAAAGCAAGGTTAAATTGATCTCAGAGATTTCTGAGCTCTTAGGAGATGTTACAAAGATTCAGTGAACTAATTAAGAAGTCCACGGAAAAGAGAAACCACTGATGGGTCTTGATGTCTTAAATAAAGTGGTAAGAAACACAGTTGTCACGTAGGTAGTTGAAAGGCCAGAGTGTTTTTCCAGGAAAAAAAGAAATTAGAGCACACAGTGAGAAGGGCCTCAAGAAATGGAATGCACTGGAAAGATATCTGAATCACTGAGATTTATAAGAACTTTAGATCTTCCATTTTCCTCTCTGTAATTTATGAATCATCTATTTCAACTTCTACATTCACAAAGGAAGCTAGTGAAACTTAAAAGTGGCAAGGAATAGTCCCGGGTTCATTCAGTAAAAGCCAAATAAATATTCATTACATGAAAGTTTTACCCTATAGTTCAAATGGAGATAATCAGTAGAGATAATCAGTGGAGTGTGCTGTGGTGGAAAATTTCACGCTCAATTCTAATGGACCTGAGCAGTGACTAAGTGACATGGGCAGTTGTTCCTCAGTCATAGCCCTGGTTACAGCTCTTCAGTGAGTTCATATGTATGTATGTATGCATGAATGTATGTACATATGTATATATGTATGTATTCCTTACTTTTTATTTTAGCTTTCTGTTAATATAATGTCAAGGAACACATGTATATATAACTTTCAGAATAATATCAAAGCATCTTTTTATTGCTGCCTCTTGTTATTTCTTAGAGTCAGGAGAGGCTGCAGACTGAAAGAAACACCCCATAATCTCACTCTCTGGAACATTCTGGAACACTCATAGGAGGGAAGGGACACCAGGAGTTCACCTTGGAAGTCTATGGGTGCCTTGGATATTAGTGTCTCTATTTTCTTATGGTGTTATATCTTTAAAAAATTCAACTCTTACAATCAATATTTTTGTACCAATATAAAAGAAACCTTGTAAAAAGAGATCAATCCAGTCTAAAAGAATTTCCTTCAGCATTTCCTTAAAGTATATCACCAAATTTGTGTTACCTGCAACAACAGCAAAAACACACATACACACACGAAAACAAAAGCTATTTTTTCTTTGTATAAAATAGAATAGAAAAAAAGTAGAATAGTTAAAAATAAAAACTTTAACTATTGTATAAAAATACAATAAAGGTATTTTATATATTAAATTATTACACATTAATATTTATGTGTTTATTGCTTCAAAACCTTATTTCTGACTCATTGGTAATTTGTTGACAGCTCGTATTATAGTAATAGCACACCATCCCACATTTAGTTTCCCCATGTATCAGATGTTGCCTCATGTTTCCCTCAACTTGAAACATCCTCTAATTCATGAAATCATGTTACTTCTCTTTAATTACTCAGCTATGATATTATCCCCTGCAAGAAGCCTCCCCTATACACACAGATTAGGTGATGTTTCTCCTCTATGTTTCCATCACGATCCTGTCTTGTCAGCACTTTTGTTATTTGACATTTTTATAAAATGTCTACTCCACTCTCAGATTTTTTTTGTTATTAGAGGGTAGTAATAGTGTCATTTTAATATTTTACTGCCAGGGCCCACACAATGACTGTTCCTCGAAGATGCCTAATAAATGCTCATTAAACAACAGGAAAATAAGTACAGTGTAAATCTCTCAGACACACCCACATATATACAAGCATATTCTGGGAATACTTACTTGAGGCACCACAATTTTTTTTTGACATACACTCCAATCAGATACACTGTGCTTTTTAAGGGATAGACAAAGAAATTCTAATTCCTCATCAGAGAGTAGCTACCATCTTTTGGGTGGTCAGAATCCCCATCCCACCTTCTATAAATTGAGACCATTATTGTTAATGATATTTTGTGTATGTGAAAGGTATCTTGGGGAGAAACAGTTCTTTCTGATATTGAATATAAATTAATTGTAATGCCTGTTCTGTTTCTTTTTTTTCCAAGTGGATAAAATATATTCATGATTCGGAAGCTGTAAAAAGCTATTCTGAAACTATCTGCAGAGAAGGTTGCTATGGAAACCACATTTTTTGGAGTGGTACAGTAGTCATCTAAAGGAATACTGAATACAGTGCTCCTTGCTCTAGTAATTATAGGTGGTCTGGAATTGAAATATCTGTGACATGTTTTGCTTTCAGGTTAGTCACTACAGTATATTTATTACCACAGTAGAATATTTTTTGTAAAGAGGTGAGATACAAAATGTTTACTTGCAGCAATAACTTGAGATAGAGAATGAGAAGAATAAAGATTTTGCTTCAAAGTTTCCTGGGGCCCCAACCCCTGCCTTACCCATATATACCCTACACATAGAAACCAAAGAGGTTAAACACCTGAGACAATACATTGAAAGATTCACTAGAAGATATGTGCAATATATCTTCATTTGAAGATATGTGCAAGCCACCAGTAGTTATATATCATCTTTCTTCATATTTCCCAAGTTTATATGGAGAGATTAGATACTAAAATAGACCAGAGGAATGAGAAGGTAGATACGAAGAAATGTTAAGAAAAAAATAAAAACGACTCACTTGCCCTGTCTTCTCCCTAGGTAATTGGTATGAAAGGCTACCAAGATGTTAGGGGAGAGCTTCTGAACACAGAGACTAGTTTTGATTCTCAGCAGATACTAGCAGATACTTGCTACCTGCAACATTTACAGAAGTACTGGTGCTCCAGGGGTTGAGGGAGGACATTCTTGAGTAGTGGCATAGAACAAAGTGAAGAGACTAAGCTTGCACAATCGGGGGCGTTAGTTTATCTAGGTGAGTCCTAAAGAAAGCTGACCATGGACTCAGGTAGCCACTCAATGGCATAAGCAGAGTAGAATATTTGCTAGAGGTAAGGAATTGGGAAAGGGACCATGTCTCCATACCTTACTTATGCACACAAGCAAACTAGATGCATGATCATACAATACAACAGAGTCGACATTTGTCACTGACTTTGGTAAAAGGGTAGAGGCAAGATTTAAAAGAATAAGGTTTGAACTGGACAGGGACAAAATTTGTAATACGCAAACCAAAATAATTCTTGAATTCGCCAATACATTTTCTACAAGCAATAAGCTTATGTCTTTTATTCTTGAGCAGGATCAGGAGTTCTAAGAAAACGTAGCTTTTTGGCCAACAACATTTCTTTTCATATATGTTATTTATACATATTATTACATTTCTGTCTGTATACATATCCATTTCTCACACAGATAAGATGTGAATAGTGGGAGGTGTCTAGTTCAGGGTCCAAAAAGACAGCACAATGAAAAAAATAAAATGAAACACAACTCCAGGAATTCTAAATTTTTGTTTTCACTCTTCTACTCTTTCTTCCCACTGTAATGAGTTCTCCTAAGCCTTTCTTGATGTTATAAGAGGAAAGTAAAGCAGATGAGAGCATCGGTATTCTATGAGAAATTGATTTGCTCTTCCACATTCTAGCAAGAGAAAATTAAAGTGCACTGTAGAAAATAATTTTGTCATAAATAACTAATAGTTAATGCAAAAAAGAAAAGTTAGAAAATATTGAAAACTAGGCATGTTATTTAATTTCCATAATGAAATGTCAAGACTCATTAACATTCTATAATAATCCAACATAAAATATGGATTATTAGCTAAGAAAAAGAAATGGAAACAGTTGAAATAAAATTCATTCCCAAAACTTCATGGAAGAAATAAATACATCCAAAGTTCATTCAGCTATGTTAGGTGTGTAACTTGAAGCATCAGAAAATTTCTTTCTTTTTTTTTTTTTTAAAGCTATTCTGTTTCAAATTCTACTGTAGGTTTTCAAACATATCACAAAAAATCATCAGTTACTGTCAACAAATATAAGCTTGCATATAGTTAAAATAAAGAAAAACATTCTCTATTGCATTCAGTCTAATTGTTTTAAGAACTTTTCTCTTTAATCATTTTGTTTTAAAAGTATGAATGTCAGGGGCGCCTGGGTGACTTAGTCGGTCAAGCGTCCGACTTTCGCTTGGGTCATGATCTCACGGTTTGTGGGTTCGAGCCCCGCGTCGGGCTCTGTGCTGACTTCCAGCTCAGAGCCTGGAGCCTGTTTCAGAGTCTGTGACTCTCTCTCTGACCCTCCCCTGCTCACGCTGTCTCTCCCTCTCTCCTAGAAATAAATAAAACATTAAAAAAAATTAAAAACAATAAAAAAATAAAAATATGAATGTCAAATAAGGTAAATGATGAGAGAGAGAGAGAGAGAGAGAGAGAGAGAGTGTGTGTGTTGGTGTATAAACAGAGACAGAGAAAGGCAGAGAGAAAATAAGAAATAGAGCTCTACAAAGTGGGCCATTCTTGTTTTTAAAAACATAAAAAAAGTTCTCAGTTTAAAAAAATCCCAATTTTATTAAAAAAATTCCTCCAGACAGTCCATGGACTCCAATTATACTTTTCAAACTCTTAAAGCTACACTTAATAAAAAAAAAACCTTTCTTCTCCTACTTCTGGTTGCTTTTCTCCACTGATATTTATTATTTAAAGAAAATATCACTTCACTGGGGACATCCCCCGGCTGTACCATCAGGAGGTCCCAGGGAAAGACAGACACTGGTTGAACCTCTTGTAGACACGATGTGGGTCAGACTAATTGATCAACAAAGATGTTGACAGTCTAGAGCAGAAATCCATTTACAAATTCCCATGTCCAATATCTACCCAGGTTTAGCAACAAGTGAGAAACAACAAATTAGGTAGGAAACCTCCAAATGAGATTTTCTTAATCTGTTCCACAAATGAATACAAATGTATAGGAAGCTGAAACAGAACCTCCTGTCAAAGTTAAACTCATGATTATTTGCTAAAGTGAATATTTTAGCAAAAGCTTTTTTCCTGAAAAGTTGGATGGCCTTATTTCAATAAAAATTTGTTGGCAAATCATTTAGCAACATAAAAATAAATAGCCTTATTACTGCTATTGTTATTAATAATTATGCTTATTTTCTACTGCAAATAAACAAACAAATGATTGGCTGGTGTTCAAGTTATCTATTGTTTCATAATTAACTATCCTAGACTTAGGACCTTATAGCAACAATTTATTACCTCTCATGACACTGTGGATTGATTCAGCTCAGCTGGGTAGTTCCTGCTTAGGTCAGTTAGGCAGTGAGATACCGGCTGTAATTTCAGCCAACCGAAGGCTTAGCTGGGCTGGCTGTTGAGCCTGATCTTTAATCCCTTCCCAGTCTTGTTCTTGAACACAAATCTTTTTTTTTTTTTTTTTTTTTTTTACAAATAGTTTATTGTCAAATTAGTCTCTACATAACACTCAGTGCTCATCCCCAAAGTGCCCTCCTCCATGCCCATCCCCCCCTCCCCCCCACATCCATCAGTCCTCAGTTTTTGTCAGCATTCAAGAGTCTCTCATGGTTTGCCTCTCTCCCTTTCCCCCACCATTTCCGCCCTTCTTCTCCCCCTTATTCCTCCGTCAAGTTCCTCCTATACGTGCAAACAGATGATATTTGTCCTTCTCTGCCTGACTTATTTCACTCAGCATAACACCCTCAAGGTCCATCCATGTTGCTACACATGGCCAGATTTCATTGTTTCTCATTGCCATGTAGTATTCCATGGTATAGATAAACCACATCTTCTTGATCCATTCATCTGTTGATGGACACTTAGGCTCCTTCCATGTTTTAGCTATTGGGGAGAGTGTTGCTATGAACATTGGGGTACATGTGCTCCTATGCCTCAGCATTTCTGTATCCCTTGGGTAAATTCCTAGCAGTGCTATTGCTGGGTCATAGGGGAGTTCTCTTGTTAGTTTCCTGAGGAACCTCCACACTGTTTTCCAGAGGGGCTGTACCAGTTGACATTCCCACCAACAGTGTAGGAGGGTGCCCGTTTCTCCACATCCTCGCCAGCATCTCGAGTTCTCTGATTTGCTCATTTTAGCCACTCTGACTGGCGTGAGGTGGTATCTCAGTGTGGTTTTGATTTGTATTTCCCTGATTAGGAGGGATGCTGAGCATCGTTTCATGTGTCTGTTGGGCCATCTGGATGTCCTCTTTGGAGAAGTGTCTGTTCATGTCTTCTGCCCATTTCTTCACTGGGTTGTTTGTTTTTCGGGCATGTAGTTTGGTGAGTTCATTATAGATTCTGGATATTAACCCTTTATCTGATATGTCATTTGCAACTATCTTTTCCCATTCTTGAACACAAATCTATACCGATTCTTGGTTACAGTAAAAATAGAAAATTTGTCACAATTTGAACACTCCCTAGGCAAACTAAGTCTTTATCTTTATTTATGACTTCCCTGGAATACTTTTTTCATATCTCAGCTACTTAGAATAATAATTTACACATAGCAAGGTCTCAGTAACTATGTATTACATTACATTGAGAAGGTTTCTTGGAACATCACCACATTTATGCATTTGGTTAATACTTTTACAAGGAAGCATCTATATAGTGTTTGAGTTACATGAAATTAAAAATTCCTGAAATTAAGGATCCACACATTATCTTGAAGATTTCTGCCTAGTGGGATTTCTTATGCTTTTATATTATTATTATAATCATTATTAATTATTATTGTTTATTGTCAAGTTGGCTAACATACAGTCTGTACAGTGTAGTCTTGGCTTTGGGAGTAGATTCCCGTAATTCATCACTTACATACTACACCCAGTGCTCATTGACACTTTTCCAAAGAAGACATCCAGATGGCTAACAGACATATGAAAAGATGCTCAACATCAGTCATTATCAATAAAATAAAAATCAAAACCACACTGAGATATTACCTCACACCGGGCAGAGTGGCTAAAATGAATTCAGGAAACAACAGATGTTGGTGAGGATGTGGAGAAGAGGGAAGCCTCCTGCACTGTTGGTGGGAGTGCAAAGTGGTGCAGCCACTCTGAAAAACATTGTGGAGGTTCCTCGAAAAATTAAAAATAGAACTACCCTAAAACCCAGCAATAGCACAACTACGAATTTATACAAAGGATACAGGAGTGCTCATTCATAGGGACACATATACCCCAATGTTTATAGCAGCATTTTCAACAATAGCCAAATTATGGAAAGAACCCAAATGTCCATCAATCAATGAATGGGTATTATT
This sequence comes from Hyaena hyaena, assembly GCF_003009895.1. Taxonomy (NCBI): domain Eukaryota; kingdom Metazoa; phylum Chordata; class Mammalia; order Carnivora; family Hyaenidae; genus Hyaena; species Hyaena hyaena. Next base: position 380,411 of record NW_024081598.1, read on the forward strand.
ATTTATTTTAAAAGGCAGGGAGTGATATTTGAGGTTTTAGAAATAACTACTACTACTAATAATAGCTAGCAGTATGAAGGGTCCACAAGATATTAAAAATAAAGCTACCATATGATACAGCAATCCCACCTCTGGGTATATATTCAAAGGAAATGAAAATAGAATCTAAAAGAGGTATCTGTATCCCCATACTCACTGCAGCATTATTCATAATAGCTAAGATATCAATACAACCTAAGTGTCTATCAATGGATCAACAGATGAATGCATAGAGAAGACATGATATACACATTCACACACGCACACACACATATGTATAACAGAATATGATCAACCATAAGAGAGAAGAAAAACTTGTCCCTTACAACAACATGGTTACATCTTGAGGGCATTCTGTTAAGTGAAATAAGGCAGACAGAGAGAGATAAACACTGCACAGTATCATTTCTATGTGGAATCTTAAAAAAAAAAAAACTCACAGAAACAGAGAATAGAAAAGTATTTGCCAGGAATTGGGAGGTGGGAGATATGGGATGAGGTTGGTAAAATGGTACAAAATTTCAGTTGTAAGATGGATAAGGTCTAAAGATTGAATATATAACATAATGACTATAGTTAATAATACTGTGCTGTATAACTGAAATTTGCTGAGAGTAGAACTTAAATGTTCTCACCAAAAAAAGAGAGATAAATATGAAAAGTTAACATTGATTAAATCATAACATCACTTAATGCAATATTAATCACATGAATTACCTCATTCGACCCTCATAATTCTTATGATGTTCATATTGTTACTCTCTTAATTGTGTGACAGAGAAACTGATGTGTGGAGAACTTATTCCACTTCACACGATAGTAAATTTTGGAACCAGGATTTGACACTTCTTAATCCAGATTCAATGTTCTTAACCACAATGTTATATGGATCAAAAAAGCAGTCCTCTAAGAAACTGGTGAGGGGTAAGTAATTAATTGCACATTATGCATAAAGAAGCACGACGAAATCCAGTGGGAGTATTCAACAATGTCATTCTTCTAAATATAATGTGTTTTGGAATTATTACATTGAACCATATGAAATTGGCATTTGGTGGTTCATAAAATTTGAATATTGACAATTTCACAAGATTTAAACTATTGTTAACAGTACAAAATAAACTGTTATATAATTATATATTATATAATTATATAAAAAATTATATATAGTATCAACAGAACTGTAATAACCAATACCTTATATTTTAATAGCATTGCCCATTAGAAGAAATAAACCAGTTTTAGGTCAGAAAGTTACAAACAGTATTATAATAAATATTACATTGCCTGAAATAATTAGTGCAATATTCAGAAGAAAGGTCATTTTGTGATATCGAAACATCATAAAATAAGAGACTCAAGTCAGTTTGATTGTTCTCTTCATAACAAGTGATAATAAATGATCTAGAAAGAAGCTGAATGCATTCTTTTATTGTCATTAAATAATCAACTTTTACAAAATCATCAACTAAATATGTTCTGGAAATTTAATTTATGTAATAAAGAACAAATCTTTAAGTTGAGTGCTTTCCTATGTTTTTGTGTGCATACGGGGAGTATATGTGTATTCTGTTAATCATATTGATAATAACAAATTAGGGGAAGAGTGATTTATAGACATAAAAGAAAGTCACTCAGCTAGGGAAGGTTGCCTTGCTAACTGGCTGTCCAGATATCTCTCCAATAGACATTTATCTTTGTAAATTTGTCTCACTGCAGTATCTAGGAATCAGTTTTGCAGGCTCAGAGACTTGGATTTATGAGTTGACAAGGTACTGGTCACATAGATTGAAAATAACAAACATTATAGGAAACACTTTTATAAAATGTGTCTGTTTATTAATTTAAAGTTGACACATATACCCAGTAAATCAGACTAGCATATTCTCTTTACAATATATGTTTTTTTTTCAGGACATAAACTACATTGGAACACACATTATAATCAGATGTTTGCAGGGAAATCATAAAGTATGAACAAAAAGAATTAGTTTTAAGATTCACAGGCCTTATGGTATGAAATTATGGAAGACTGAGTCAGATTTCCATTATACAGAGATTATTCTAGCCTTTCAGATCAAGCAGACATGATCCTGGAGAGAGTGCACTCTGCATGAACAGGGCTTCCATAGAAACTAAACTGGAAATGTTGATCCTTGTCTACGATGCCCTCAAAGGTCTTAAGGGTATCTGTATTGACCATATTCCTGCTGCCAAGAGGCTATGTCTCTGCATCTGCCACTCTCCTCATGTATTTTGGACCAAAAGTGAACACCAGACTGCAAACAACGGATCTCCAGACTGACGAGCCATCTCTAACCACAGTGTGTATCCTGGTTCAAAATGATGAGTTAATCAGTTTTCTCCTTCAGGATTTTGAATGAGAGTAGAAATAATATTACTTCAGAATGGTGAAATTGAAATGATAAGGAACTTGTCATGTCAATGTTAGCAAAAGGGACAGTTGTGTTAGTAGCAAGAATGAAGTCATTCTACAAAGAGAAACAAAGTAAGAGTTTGTCCTTACAGCTAAGTCCCTTAAAAAAATCATTTTCTCAGTGCTTTTTAAATGATTTTGTTTTGTTTCTCTTCAAAAAATATTTAATGTTTATTCATTTTTGAAAGACAGAGAGAGACAGAGCATGAATGGGGTAGGGGCAGAGAGAGAGGGAGACACAGAATCCAAAGCAGGCTCCAGGCTCCGTCAACACAGAGTACCATGTGGGGCTCAAACTCATGAACCATGGGATCCTGACCTAAGCTGAAGTTGGACACTCAACTGACTGAGCCACCCAGGTGCCCCAAATTTGTTTCCTTAAAAAAAAAGGTTGATTTGTTTTTGAGAGAGGGAGAGAGAGAGCAATCAGGGGAGGTACAGAGAGCGAGGAGGACAGAGGATGTGAAGCTGGCTCTGCACTGACAACAGTGAGCCCAATGCAGGGCTTGAACTCACAAACCCTAAAATGATGACCTGAGTTGAAATCAGACACAACCGACTGAGGCACCTACGTGCCCCTAAGTTTCTTTTAACTGATATAAAAGTCAAACAAGCACTGTCAAATGTCTAAGGATTTTTTTCCCCAATTGCTTGTTGTTTATAGATTTACATTTGTGATCAACACATTATTGGTATATGTTAACATAGACTTTTCTTCCACTTCAGTTACTCTTTCTCTTTCAAGAAGAATTTGAATGATTTTATCACAGATTGTTTTATGAGTTAACTCAAAGGGAAACACAATTTCTGTAATTTTCAGCTTCTTCATTGACTGAATCTTATGGTTTTCCCATAACTTGCCTATGGTATTAATAAGGTTACAAATACAATTTCAATATAAAATATTAATCTTTTGTAATGGCATTTACTTTAAGTCCGGTCTGTTATAATAATAATCAACTTTATTATAGGGATAAATTTTCTTATTTAAAAAAAGTTCATCAGGAATGAGAAATGTACCACTTGGAAGTTTGGTAGAGTTTAAACAATATATTTAATAAATAATTTTATTTATATCATATCTTTCACAAATTATTAAAAAGTAATTTAGTTTTAAGTAATTCCTAAGTATTTATTCATATGAAGTTTTAAACTTTTAACAAACATTTTAATATTCAAAATACTATAATTAAAAACTGAAATTTAAAAGAGGATCAAAGTGGGGCACCTGGGTGGCTCAGTCAGTTAAGCATCTTGCTCAGGTCACGATCTCACAGATCATGAGTTCGAGCCCCACGTCACACTCTGTGCTGACAGCTCAAAGTCTGGCACCTGCTTCAGATTCTGTGTTTCCCTCTCTTTCTGTCTCTCCCTCTTTCAAAAAAAGATTAAACATTAATTTTTTTTAATTTTAAAAAGAGACAAACTGAGTGGATTAAGAGTACAGTTATCATGATGAGCACTGAGTAATGCATAGAATTGTCAAATCACTATATTGTACACCTGAAACTAATACAACACTACATGTTAACTACACTAGTATTAAAATAAAATAAGCATTTTTTGAAAGATCAAAGTGTATATATGGCACCTTATTAAATGTAAATATTGGCATTTGAAAGTTCTTGCTGCATTACAATCTATATTGTTTTTGCTAGGAAGCTTTTTATCAAATTAAAGACTAATGGAAACCTAACAACATAGAGATGACACTTAAAGTGGTTTTATTTATTTTTACAGTGAACAGTATGAATTCAGGAATGGATTTCACTACTTTTAAAAAACAAGTCTGCTTTTTTCCATTAACTTGAGCCATACGTCATCTTTATCAGTCTTATTCCCTTTGAATTGGTGCTTTTATGCTCCCTAAGAACATTCTGATGTATTTTCATTGCATGGATTTGGTTCAAAGATCCTGGATGTACAGAGATAAGCTACCACCTCAAACTCTCAAGTCAACATTAAAATTTCAATGACTTTTATTATTGTTGGCTATTGTGTTCAGTCTGAATTATATCTCAAATCTGAAGTGGCAATCCAACCTATCAAAAAAAAAAATTGAATAGTATTTTAGTACATGGTGTTAGTTGAGTTAAAATTAACATGGAAATCTCAGAACTACTTTCTAAGTGTTTAACTATTTAAAAGAGGTATTTTGATGTAATTAAAAAGTAGTGTTTATGGGGCGCCTGGGTGTCTCAGTCGGTTAAGCATCCAACTTCCACGCAGGTCATGATCTCACAATTTGTGGGTTCGAGCCCCACATCAGGTTCTGTGCTGGCAGCTCAGGGCCTGGAGCCTGTTTCAGATTCTGTGTCTCTCTCTCTCTGCCTCTACCCCGCTCATGTTCTGTCTCTCTCTGTCTCAAAAATAAATAAAGTATAAAAAATTGTTTTTAAAAAAGTAATGTTTAATTTCCAGAATACAATTAAGATTCCTAACAAAGTAGTATGTATATAATTTTGCATCTGTCACTAATTTTATATATCTCTTTTTCATTTGTGAAAGTAAGAAACGCTATTGTGTATTACTGTGTCTGAGACAGGGAGTTATCTATTTAAAATCTACTTAGGGTAATGACGTATACATCTTTACCACATTTATTGTTGACTACGAAAACAGTAAAAACTCAATGATTATTAGATTTTGATCAAAAATAATGACTCAGTCACAAAGAGATTGTCACCATACATTTACATATAAGCTATCACACTCTATTTCTTAATGATAATAAAAAGACACATTTATACACAACACACATTTGTTTCTCATCATTTTTTTCCCTAGACATGTTTCCTTAATTCTCTGCTAGGTCCAATTGACCACTCAAGTAACTCAATAACTTTTGCAATATTATTGCTGTGTTACCAGAAGATATTCCTCCTCATCTACTCATTTGATTAATAATTTTCACTTGTATTGATTGTCTCACAAAATAATTGTAATTTTGAAATTCCTTTTTAGCTGGGCTTCCCTTAAATTGAATCAAGTCATATTAGCTTTCCTAACTATGTTATTATTCTGCACCTCAGCAGGTAGATTATAAGGAGGTAATGGGCTATAGCAATTATTTGATATCCATCTGCATACTTCTAAGTGATCACTTCCTGCATCTAACAACAACAAAATTGTCAAAAATACATTTGTGGGTGCAAGTGAGAGTTCCCAAGTAAAGTCTAAAAGGTACCTGGTCCTAAGAGATGCTACTAATAAGTGCTCTGTGAAAGAAGTACCTTAATTAGAAATTTGAAGTTTCTGGATCATTTTCCCAGAAAAATGAATATTGAAATCTCCCAAAACAAAAAACACTTAATTTAGTAGGGTCATAGGTCCTGGAAACTGTGCTCACGACTTCAAGTGTTAGCATCTTTGTCATCAAAATCAGGGAGTATTCTCTAAAAAAGAGATATTGGAAATTGTTCTTACATTGTTAGAAGTTCTTGCTTGAATATATATAACACATATATCATCATACATGTATGTGGATAGCACATGATATGTATCATGTATTAAATATGCTACACATAATATATAAAATAATTTTAAAGCCTCTGAAAAATCCATTTAACTTTGTTTACCCTGGTTTATCTCAAACCTTTGTTTATATGGGAATATTATTTCTACATAAGACATTTTAGCACATAAGAATCCTAAGAATACAATTAAAAGGTTACCATACTAATTTATACTTGATCAGATCACCTTGATGGATCCGAAAGTTTCCATGTTTGAATAAAACATTTTTCAAAATTCAAAATACATTTTGGAGCATAATCCATAATTAATACATAACAGACACTTTAAGCAATTTTATATTTATAAATATATAACATTTCAAGCAAAGAGTAAACACTAACTTTGATTTGACCTTATAAGCCAGACTGAATAGGACATGGTTTTACAACTCAAGCATCCTTAAAAGCTTGTCCTGACTTTCCTATTGCTAAAAATAAAAGTAAACACTACTTGCAATAAACTGGTCTGTTAGATCTGCCAAACAAAAGCTTCTATAACTCTAAGCTCTAAAGTGACATGTGTACTTTCAGAAGTTGCAGATTTCTCAAGGACTAAATGAAGCATTTTCTTAAGTTAATGCATTTATCTCTTACACAGTTTCAGTGACCCTCTCAAACATTTCATGGAAACTATTCACATTCTGTGGTTTATTGTCCATAAGAAGACCATTTAAGTCATGGGAAATAAACAGCTTCCAGTGAACAGACTGACTCTTCAGAAAGTTCAATTTAAGTTAGTGATTTCATACTCAGAATTGTAGTTCCCTTTAAAGCCGTGTTGGCACTAGCTAGGCAATACAATACATCAAATTCTTAACCAAGGCACCTCATCTCCTTTTATAAAATGATTTCCTACAGTAAAAGATAAGCAATGACAACAATAAATACAGCTTTCTTACTTTCTATCATGAATTGTTGTGTAATCATCAAGTTAAAACGTTTTGAGCAGGCATTCTACTAGTTGTGGTAAAAAGTTTATCTCCTGGATTTATCTGAAATAATTTCCTGTTGATCAAATTCTAAACCACATGCAGCAAGATAGACAATAAAAAGTATTTTGGGTTGAGTATAAAATTTATGCCAATAGCCTTTAGATTAATGTTCCAAATTTGTTCATGTCGTTGTGAACATCTTATTTAGTATTTCTTAAGTTTGGTAGTTCACATACCCTTTGCAAATCTATTGAAGTTTGTAGATCATTTTCCTGGGAAAATAAAAGTTGAAATTCTCCCAAATTACATTTAATTTAGATGGCTTGTAGGTGATGAAAATTGTGTTCAGGGTCTCTAGGGTTAGTGTTTCACCAAAATTAAGAGCTGTTCTCTTAAAACATCATGAACTGGAAATTCCTGCCTGAAGTTCCTGCCTGAATATAATTTCATAATAAATGTTCATAACTACAACTACTCTGTCATTAAATATTAAATAACACCTATATTATTTTGTGTATAATTTGAAAATATATTAATGCTTGTCACATAGGGAGGAAACACTTGCTGGAATATCCAATGAAATCTGGTAGAGTTTATAAAGTAGCTGCTATAAGATACAAAGGATATCCAGAAAGTTGCAGGAAGGAACTTCTTGGAAGAATGATACATATGTTAATGTTGAGATTGTCAGCATTTGACAGTATTCTGTCATTGCCTATTATTCGCTCCTCATAAGCCGCATCCACAGTATATGATGTGGGTACTGTGAACTCAGGTATAACTGGAGGCAGATAAAAACTGAACTATATGGTGTAGAAGAAAGTGTAGAGGAATTTCTCATGGCCTACATGAGTCTTCATTGGAAATAGGCACCTTTGAGTCAGAATCGAAGAGTTATTTTGCTGATTTCCCATTTGATACTCTGACCTCATAAGGAAAATAAAAGCTCCCAGGTTACTGAAATCAGATTGATCGTTGTCTTCTTTTACAATAGAAATCCAAAGTCCTTAAATATCGTAATAAACAGAGGGCTTAGACCCTGGCAACAGTGAAGTTAAATTTTCTTATTAAAAAGTATGTTAGTACGGAGCACGTGGGTGGCTAAGTCTGTTAAGTGTATGACTTTGGCTCAGGTCATGACCTCACAGTTCACGAGTTCCTGCCCTACATTGGGCTCTGTACTGACAGCAGAGAATCTGGAGCCTTCTTCAGATTCTGCCTCTCCCTCTCTTTCTGCCCCTCCCCCGCCCCTGCTCACAATGTCTGTCTGTCTCTCTCTCAAATAAACACTATTTTTTTTAAAGTATGTTAGTGCAATTGCTGGTTACAGGGTAGTTCTATTTTTAACTCTTTGAGGAAGCTCCATAATGTTTTCTCGACTGGCTGCACCAGTTTGTATTCACACCAACAGTGCAAAAATATTCCCCTTTCTCTGCATCCCTGCTAATATCTGTTGTTTCCTGAGTTGTTAATTTTAGCCATTCTGACAGGTGTGAGGAGAGCTCAAATGTCCATCAATTGAATGGATAAAGAAGATATTATATGTATATAATATATGTATATATATATATATATACGTATATACATATATGATAGAATAGTCTTCAACAATGAAAAAGAATGAAATCTTGCCATTTGCAACAATGTGGATGGATCTAGAGGGTATTATGCCACGCAAAATAAGTCAGTCAGGGAAAGACAAATATATGATTTCAATCATATGTGGACTTTGACAAACACAACAGATAAACATGAGTAAGGGAAAGAAAAATAAGATAAAAACAGAGAGGGAGGCAAACCATAAGAGACTCTTAAATACAGAGAACAAACTGAGGGTTGCTGGAGGGGATGTGGTTGGGGGAATGGGTTACATGGGTGATGGGCATTAAGGAGGGTATTTGTTGGCATGAACACTGGGTGTTATATGTAAGACATGAATCCATCACTGGGTTCTATCCCCGAAGCAAGACTACACTATACATTAATAAATTTGAATTTTTTAAAAAAATGTATGTTAGCTTTTAAACAACGTTCATTATCCCACACAGAGATCCCATTAGTGAACTGGCATCATCATCATCTTCTATGCAAAGGAGCTGATAATGATCATTCTGTCCATTTATGTAGGAATACAGAGCTCAGGAATGATGATTCACATTTCTTTGCACATGAGTGTTGTTCTCACAGAATTCCTTCCCTTCTAACCTCCATGTAGTTGGTTATCTGCTTAGCTACTGTTAAATTTTATGCATAAAAAGACATTTAAACAAAGCACTTAGTTTTTCTAATCATTTTTACAGATGCAAGCAGTAATCAGTTTGTGGAGACAAATTTTAAAATAGCCATTTCTGTTCAGGTAACCAAGTTAACTGTTTAGATTGAAATTTTAAAAAAGTTAATTATGTAATTTTCCATCATAAAAAAATGTTCAGTATTCTTCTTTAAATTAACTTGGAATACATATCACACACATAGATGAATTTATTTATAGACCACCTGACATGACTAAATTGTTCTCTTTTACAGGTCTTTGCCTATTTATTTATAAGGTATGTAAAAATAAATGCAACTTTAGCACATAAATATTCATAGATTCTATGTATCTGAATGTTTATATAGCACCTGCCAACTACTTTGACAGGCATGATAGGTTAGAATGCATATTATAAGGGGGGAAGGATGTTTATTGGGCTTTAGGTTTCAGGTCACTTCTAAAACAAATGCAGTGTAAGTTTATACAGCACATATAAGCAAAAAGCAATGTTGCTTAGAAATGGACGAACAATGGTAGACTTACTTGCTATAACACCTTTATAAATATTGGGCTAAAATAAACTCTATATGGTGAAATGTTGGGACTCATTTTAATCTTGGTAGTTTTGCAGATGTAGTCCTTTCCTGAAAAAATCCTGGCATCATACCCATATATAAAGATGAGATGCCCCTCCTCAATAAGAATGTAGGACATGAGAATTCATTTTTATAATAAAATTCCAATGTAACAACCTTTTTATTCAGTTTCTAAAACACCCAGAACTACCTCAATGAGCAGTCTTAGTCTCGTGCTGATTACAAAATGCAGTCTTACTGTTTTATCTTGGGACACCCTTGGCATAGAGAAAACTGTAGAGAAGTTAACACAAGAACTATGATATCTATTCAATACTTTACATAAGCCTAAGAATTTAATCACAAGATCCTTATTAAATTTCGTTATCGGAAGACTATGTATTTCGAGCACGTAATACTTGCCTTTTGCATTTGCATGAATTGATTTTAGTGTGATGTCTCTTCAGCATATATCAAAAGTCACCACGTGTCCTTTCCATTTGGAATCTCTTAAACATTAGTGTTCTGCAGACTTCTGCTTAGAGTCTTTCTCTAGAATGTGAAGTAGGAGTATATGCTCTAGTGCCTAATTGGCATAATTTAACTTTCAGGTCTGACATTTTATAAGCAATGGGAACTTGGGAAACTTACTAAATTTCTCACTAAGGGAGCGTGATAGTAGTACCCATCTCATAGGTTGTTATGTGTATCAAAGGAATTAAAATGAAACATTTAGACTTGGGACTAAAACTGTAAACTCTCCCCAGATTTTGAAATCAATGTGTAAACTCTGCCCTTCTCACTCAAAAACATCTTTCTTCTTGGGCTAAAATGGATACCTAATGTTGGAAGACCATACAATGATTACCCACTTAGTTCTACTGATCTAATTAGAGATTGTTACCTAATTGTTCTTGGACAAAGAACTCTACCCAACTTTAAGACAATGCTCATCTTCATTCCCTCCATTGTAGTCACTTCATTCTGCTCTCTGATTTTTGTTTCATTCTATGTGTTAGGCCCAGACACTAATTCTGATCCAGGAGCAGTCCAACTGTCCACCTTTAAGAACATAGCTCTGGGTGCATATCCATTTCCTTTTAGCACTCATCCACCATGCCCTCAAGATCTCATCTTTCTCCTTCACAGCTCCTTTAAGATCTAAACCTCTCTGAGAAGGAAAATTCTGACTTTCTCTAGCTAATGATTACTCTGATACTTAACACTGAAGCATTCTTCCCCCAAGAAGATTTAGTGCTTCTTTAATTTTCTGAATAAATGTAATACCCAGAGAAAGAAAATTTAAGGCACACGGCTATAAAATGTCTTTCTCTGCTTTTGGATTTGCAGTAATTTAGGAATTTTTTTGTTTTATTTTTCTACCAAAGTTCTTAAAAATGAATGGAATACACTTTTACAAAAGGATATAGGCTTTTACTTCCTTTTAAAAATTCTTCTGTGCATGCAGCTCTGACATAAAAACTAATGATCATGGCTTCAAAATTAACAAATCCTGAGTCAATTTCTCACCACATGGCTAAAGTTGCCCTAAGTGACCCAAATAAAGTTTAAAACATTAATAGAAATAGAAGTGTACTGCTAATCTAGCACAACTAGTTACATGTTGAACTAACATTTTAATTCCAGGATAGTCTTAGTCTTCCACAGCTCAAGTGGATCTCAGGTGTTTTTGACCTTTAAAGATGTGGCTTGCAGACTTGGCTGAACATCTCAGTGAAAATAGGAAATATTGTTTTTAAAATGTCTTCCATTCCATAGTGTGGTTTCGCCGGATCTAAAAGTCTCTCTGAGGGTGTTTCCCCCTGCCCCCTCTGTTTCTCCCTCAATTGAAATTTCAAGAAGAAGCACATGGCTTAAGGTCTTCTGTTGGGGTCCACATAATGAGGCTCCCATGACTGTGTTTACCAAGGTTTCCATGGCAGCCATTTGCCTCTTCCCCCAAGCCTTTATTTGCTAATTTCTCTGTAGCCAGTGATTGCTAAAGCTAACATAAGTCATAATGACATGCCAAAGAAAAAATTTCCTAATGGTCATATTTACTAAAGCTTAAGGTCTAAAATACTGATGGCCTTTAAATGAGCAACATTCATTTAAAGACAAACACACAAGTGTGAGACTACTAACTTTCCTGGCACATTGTCCCTGTCTTCAAGACCTCTGGGCCTATTAGGTTATTTTTAGTTCCTAGTGGACAGTGAGTTTCTGTTCCCTTATCTCTGCTTTGCCAACCTTTATTCATCCTCAGGACTTAGCTCAATACTTTCTTCTGGATATTTTTCTTGACTCTCCTCACTAGATTAATCGCCTATTCCTTTGTGTATTATATTTCTTCTAGTATGACATTTAACATATTTTTTATTGTTTGTTGTCTCTTTTTTTATATTAAAATCAGACAAGCTTCTGGATAGGAGGCATTGGAGATCCACATGGATGAAAAGAGGAAGTCCTGAACAACAGTAAGGATTAGGTAAATAAAGTTCTCTGCCATATGAGAACATTCCCTGTTGCCTGGAAGAATTCTTGATCTATAGTAGAAATACACTGAATAATTTTAAATGAATACCTGAGTACAGAAAAATGCCCTATTTAAGCCTTCTCTTCCAATTCACTTTGAAATTGTTAAACATGTTGCCTAAGACATATTTTTTCCAGTTTTGATTTGAGAAATATATTGAATTACCCTCAGAAAGTAGTGACCTATTAATTTTATATTTTTGTTTATTAGCCAGAAGTCTATGATCTGGTTATATTCTTAATCCTTCCAGATTTTGCTCTAATCTCATAAGTGATAGATTGAAAGAAAATGGCCATGAGTTCTTCCCTGACTCTATTCATGCCACTGAAAAATAGTTCTTTGCAGGCCCTTCACTGAGTAGGGAAATCTACTTCCCCACCTCTTAAATCTGAGTTGGGCTTGTGATTTGCTTCGACCAACAGAATGCTCTTGGAACAGCTCTGTGATATTTTCAATCCTGCACTTCACAAGACCTCACATGCATTTGCTCATATTTTTGAAACTTTACGAGCTTCCAAGGGAACAATTTTGAGTTAACCTTTGAGATGATATATACGTGGTCCAGGCATTTTTGTCAACCCAGTAAAGAACCTGAAAGTATCTAGATATGTGAAGGAGGCAGCCCACCATGTGAGTGTGGAGGCATGAGTGAATCTAGCCAAGAACAACTGACTGTGGTTCAGATCTACACAATTACCTGCCTGGCCCAAACTCTCATGAGCCATAATAATTGCTGTTTTAAACCAATGAATTTTGAAGTGGTTAAGCAGTAATTGCTTCTGAGTAAGTCCTGCCTAAGTGATCCTATTTTAGAAGAGCAACTCCTCTTCCAAGTATCACTTTCCACTTCCCAAATTTCTATGTACATCTTTGACTATACACACACACACACACACACACACACACACACACACCATACTTTTCCTACTCCCAAATTGTAAAGGAATCTCCATATTAACAGGATCTTATTTGTTTTATTTGTTTTTTTTTTTTTTGTCTTTATGCTATCTCTCCAACACCTAAAATAATGCCTTGCACAAAATGGACATGTGATAAGTATTCATTTAATTAATTTAATTAATCCTGGCAATTTTATTTATATTTAAATATGAAATACTTGCTTCTTTTACCAAATTAAAATTTACCCCCTCTCTTGCTCTTCATTTGATCAATTCAGTTACAGCTTTCAGATTTATTGTTACCTAATATATTAATTATATTAAACAGTAAAAGTAAATGTATGCATGAGTGGCTTACACGAGTCACTATAACAATACAGTGAAACCCTGTTCTAATGAACAAAAACTATAACCTTTCCTAGTGAGGTTCAGGGATAGTAGCTAATTAGAATATAATCCCTGGGTTTTTCTCAATGTTTTATTTAAAAAGCTAATAAACATTATAAGAATCTAACAGAATATAGGCAGTTACTTATTTTCACTGAATTTCTGACTGTTTATGGTTCATCATCCCAAAACAGAGAAATGGGGTTGGTGTTTCTAACAAGATAAGAATGGTTACTTCTGCCCTGTGTCTCATCCCCTTCAAATAAGTAAGCATGCAGCTTCAGGAAGGGCACACGTGGAGGATTGCTGATGGACACAAACTAGCCATATGATGGATCAGTGCTAGAAATGAATTGTTGTATGTTCCAACTTGATCACTTGCATGTTGCATTACATATGCCTTTTAACATGCAAGAATTGGGAATTATTTTCTAAAATAAATTGGCTACATGAACAACCTAAGAAATCACTCAATTTAATACAATCATCTATTAAATGAGAAAATCAACACAAAACAAGCATAGAGTTTAAAAGATAAAAGATGTTATTGAAATTCCAGTTGAATTATTTTTGTTATTCTACACAGAGTTTATTCTAATGTTAAAAGGGAACTTCAAAAGGAAAATATTCTGAAATATCGTTCTCTTAAAAGTTAAACATATAAAAATTCTGTTTAACAACCTTAGAATAGTTGTAAAAAATAGAGAACATCTCAGAGTTCATGATATTAAAGCAAAGCATAATTTTTCAAGTCGTAGTAATTATGCTGACTATCACCCCATTACTGATATAATGTGAAGCTAATAAGCCAAGTAATTAGTATGCTCTGGGTCAGAATTTTCACCTCAGTAACTGAAGGGTAAATGAAGACAAAGCAGTATAATATTAAATGTACAAGCAAAGGAGTAGTAACATGTCATAATGAAAATCTGAAAGATCACATAAGAAAGAGTGTATTTTTATGTGCTTATTGAAGAAAAATAGGAGAAACTGATTTAGTTTTTAAGCTTAGCAAAAGTTAAGACATATTCGATTGTGTTGCCAGTGATTACTATTAAATACACAAACACTTAAATGTTAATACGTGTTGAACATTTTTTAAATCATGCATTAGGTAACTTATGCTCATTTTAATTGGCTGTTGTAGTGTCATAATTGTAATGAAAGTAATTTTTTTTTGCTGTCCTGAAAAAGAAAAACAAATAAACTTGCATTGAAGAGCTGGTGCCCTCATAATGAAGAGAAAAATAAACCAAAGGTAACCAGATATTGAGAGTTTTCCTATTGTTCTGCTAACGGGAACTAACACAATAGCTTTTCTTGAGGATAAAAGAAGGAAATTACCCCAACCCCCATTCTATGTTCAGAGAGCCCTAGAAATGACAAACAATCCCCACTCCGAGAGACTTCTTAAGACCTACAAAACTGGCACTAAGTTCACTAGCCTGCCTCTACCAGCATGCCAAAGAGAAGGTTGTCTCTTTGTGGTAGTACAGTGTTCTGGGAAAAGGATATTTCCTACGCTCTAGAGTGGAGGAGTGCTTGCCATCTTCCTCAAGTCAAGTTTTGCAGAATAAAAGGATGTTTATTAGGAAGCACAACTGAAATCAACATTTATGGAAATAAGGGCAAGGAATTAAGAATGCGTAGAGAGAGACGTTGATTTGTGGTACAAGATGGTTACAGTGAAGAACCCAACTGACCCTACAGAAAGTTCTAGATTTGGAAGGCTCTTCAGAGGAGACCTAAATTAATTTGAAGGGCCATACCTTTATACCTGCACTATGTGAAGTTACTGAATGTAGGCTGCACCTGGGGGCAGGTGTAACTCTGGGCAAAGCATTTAACCAGAAAATTCCTAAGAAGGCTGAGCACTTTCCAGTAACAACCTCAGCAGTTGCAGAAATAAGTTCTTCAGTCTTGAGGGTGATCTGTGTAGCCTAACCCATCATCCATTTCACTAATTCTTTAAATCTTGGCAAGACATATGATTGAGAACCTCCACACACAGAAAAGGCAAAAATGCTACACTGATTCTTGTACTTCCTCCTCTTTTTTTAATGTACATTATTTATTCTTTTTTTTTTTCTTTTGAGAGAAAGACAGACAGAGAAGAGAGAGAAAGAGAGAGAGAGAGAGAGAGAGAGAGAGAGAATGAGTGGGGGAGGGGCAGAGGGAGAGAGAGAATCCTAAACAGGCTCCACACTTAGCAGAGAGCCACATGACACGCTTGGCTCGATCCCACCACCGACCTTGAGAAATACTGATCGACCATGAGAGATCATGACATGAGCCAAAATTAAGAGTTGGAGGCTTCACCATCTGAATAACCCAGGTACCCCAACCCCAGCACTTCTCATGGCCTGACAGTGATAAAAATGATGGGTCTTAAATAAAGTTCAAGGACTGAAGAAAGTACATGAGATCAGGGATTTTCATCTTGTCCAAACAATGTTAGTATGGATGTGTGGACTGTACAAAGCTGTTGTGTACAGGCTGAAAGCCATGGGTCAAATGAAAGGGACTGCCAGGTAACATAAGAAAGAATCAAATTCTAGGGGTTTGTATAGGAATGAGCCATTTTCTGCCGCATCTAGCCCTAAGACATGAGTCAACCAAGGAGGGGATTAAAACCTTATTCAATTAAATGAGTAGACATAACTTTTTCTTATGCTTCCCCCTGTCCCATGACTAGAGAAGTAAGAAGTAAGGCCAAAAAAAAAAAATTGAGAAAAGGAAGTGTGAGGAAATTATACTTAATTCCCACAACTCCAAACTGCTAGAGCCACAGACAAACCTAGATTGCCCTAAAAGAGAAGGGGTAGGAACAATCCAAAAGTATTGGAGATTTAAGGTCTTTGGGGTAACAGGTGACTTTTGAGGGATTGAAGCCAATAGATAAAAACTCCCGTTTATTGCTTCCAGGGCAGAAAACTGTAAGACTTACTGTAAGATTCCTTATAATGATCTAAAATAAATCAGCACCAGTGGTCCTCAGTATGGCCAACTCATACAACTTTGTTTATTACCCTTCTCTTCTTTCTTGTTTCACTCTCCTCCCCCTCAATTCTGGGTACTGCTATAGTATTTCTAAACTTTTGTCTCGGTTGTGCTTTCCAGAGAACCCAAGTTGACATGTGCAAAACACATTATTCTTTGTTTTTATGTGAAACAGGAATCTTGTCATTCCCAGTTTTTCAGGAACCAATCATTCTATTAATAATACAAATTATAGCTGTAACATATTTGAAAGTTAGAAAATATTTTTGTCTTCAGTGCCTTCAGCACTTTTATTGAAGAAATTGAGATACTTCCTCTCAGCAGCTTTCGAATTGGAAGTATAATTTTCTTCTTCCCTAAATTTGATCAAAGATACTGGATTGCATATGTATTCCTCTCATATCATAGATCTTTGTAAGCTTTATATTGTGGTTTTAGAAATTTGATGGGCTTAGAAATATTTCTACTTAAACTCTCTAGTACCAGAAAACTATAAAAATAATATATTGCAACCTTGGGTTGGACTTGTATTTAAATAATCACAGAGACTATTCTAGGTTCTCTTTTTGAGGAACTACAGTTGTAGGACTATCAAAGTCACTCTGAAATATTCATGTTATAACTTATATATAATATCAGACCTTCCAATAACACACACTTTCCCTTGCACTTTATGGTTTCTGCAATTTTTTTCTCTCAGTAAAATGAATACACCTTGGACATTTATATAAATCATCAGTAGAGAAATGTTTGTACTTGTCAAGCTGAACAAATGTTCTACACCCCTTTCATTGCCATGAATCTACCAACTGACTGCTTATTTATTCATTGTGTTTGCATGTTTGATTTATAAAGGAACAAAACTACATGATTGGATACATTAAGTGTTACATCATTTTTTATAGTGAATAAATGAAAAGCATTGGTAGGTTTGAGAGAAATTTCCATTAAAATTAGATGCTGAGGATCTTAACTCTAAATTAAAAGAAATTTGACCTAAAATAAACATTATTTGAAAGAAGTCAAGATAAACATTTGAAACCTATCTCCTGAAAACTGAAAGTGAGGGACATCCCTAGTATAAAACAGCTGCCAGAGATGACACAGGAGAAGGGAAAGAAAGCATGTATAACCATCATACCCAAAACTCTTCTGCAAATATGCATGCTATTGTGTGTCTGTGTATGACAACATAATATGTTATCATTCATTTTAAGCCTCTTTGTCATGGTCCAAAAAATGTCTTTTTGCTTTTTTATGAGGAATTTCCTTTATGAGAAAAAAATAATTACTTTTGGAAAGTAGTTACTATATGATATTTATTTTTTCAGCAACTATCCTTAATAATAAAAGTAAATGTCTGGATATCCTGTTCTTTCTCTTCTCATTGCCCCAGTACTGACTTATCCTCCCTCTTTTCTACACCATGCCCTTGATTGTATATCAAAGCTAATAAAGTAATGCTATTGTAAATTCTAGTCCCTCACTAATAGCTTCTTTTGATAGAATTTAACAGGAGAAGTAGATGAAAGGCTTAAAACCTAATCCAGCTCAATCCAGCTCTAAAAGGAAGCAGCTCAGAAATGGCTACCTCTTAATCTCCAACTCAACTGCTTTGGCCATATGTGAAGAAAAGATCAATTTACCAAATGGTACTTCAAAATAGAGAACTTCCCACCCAAATCTCAAGGATAAGTTCCAGCTGCCAAGTCTAGCAGAAGCAGAAGCAAAATCAAAGGAAACACACGTACAAAATCTAAACAGTTGGCTCCAAAGAGTTTTTGATCTAAGAAAATGTGAGCCAAAAATGAAGACATTTCCCAAAGAAAAAGCATTTTCAGAATGAAACCCAGCAAAATGAGTAGATGAAGTATACATCATTAGCATTTCTGGAACTTACTATATGGCTGTTCGATGCATGTTTGTATAGTCTATGGGAGGAGATGTGTAATAAGATGTTAATGTGAGGCCAATAAATGGGCAAATAACAAATAATCAGAAATAAAGCTCTCATGGTCTCTAACCTCAAAGCTATAGTTGCCTCTTTCCCTCTCTTTTGCTCATTTCTTGTTCCAAGAAACTTATATTGAAAATCTGCTCAATTCCAGACACTTATTATTTTATTTATTAAATTCTTAGGATAAATCTCTAAAATAAAAAATAGCATTATTTCATTTTTAGGAAGGAAGAAATTGAGTTTTGAAGACATTATAATACTGAGTAGTTAATAGTTGGTAGGTATCAAAATCAGAATTCAATTCCTATCTTCTTGCTATAGAATTCCAGTGTGCTACCACACCAGACCTACCAAATTATATGCCAATTCACAAGCTTTCAAACTGTATGAAATGTCTATCCAAAACTAGTAACAGTTTAGTTTGCATCATCTTGCAACCAGAGAAGTTCCTGATAACTTTTAACTTCATTCTTCTGATTTTTCCCACTCCAATTCAGTATCCAAATTGCTACCAAAATTATGGTTATAAAATGCACATCTGTTCCTTCCCTCCTTTATCCTATACCTCTAAATCATGACTTCTTAGATCATGACATCATGACTTCTATTTTTCAAGTAGGCTGCAAAGTAACATGAGGCATGCTTTATGATCATATGACACATTTACCTTTCCTCCAGACTTAGAGAATATATTGAAGAATTCTGAACTCAACATTAACTTTCATGCTGATGTGCCACTATTTACTCCAGGACAAACAATCCAGCATATATTTGTGGGTAAGTTGTGCTCTAATGATAATTTGTGCCTGGAGTCCTGTACTGATGTGAAGGGTGAGGAAGTGTCTACCAGGGAAATTGAGAAGAGAGTAGTTCCATGAAATCAGTGGATTTGCCATCCCATGTCTCATTTCTCTATTTGCCTGAAAAATCTTTGTCCACACACTAAATCAAGCATTACCTCCTCCTTGAAATCATCATCAACTTTGTGTAAAGCAAAGTGAAACACAGTCTTCTTTGGTTTCACATGACAGTTTTTATAGATATCTACTTATCCTTGATTACATGTGGAGTGTAGTCAAAATGTATGTGCTTATCTCTTCAAACCTCACAAGTTCTTAAGGGTAAAGGGTCATGCTTTTCTCAATTCGTGTTCTGATGTATAGTACCCTGTCTGACTTTTGCAGTCACCAAATGTGTAATTAACTAGATTCTAATGATTAAATAGATGTCTTTGGCTGATCCTCTTAAAGTTTTCTATCTTATATTATTTTTCTTGAGATGAATGAAATATATATTTAATATGAGAAAAGGACAATCTCCAAGTAAAACAAATATTTATAACTTGAATTTAATATATCTTTAAAATGCTAGGGGGGTTAAAATAGCAATGATGCATATATTTATAAAAAAGCAACTTCAGTCACCAAACGTAAAGAACAAAACAAAACTAAAAAACCAAACCAAAACAAAACAAAAAATCAAAAAAACCCCAAAAAACTTGCCTTGTATATTAACAAGTTCATAATATAGCCATATAAAATCATCATTAATTTATATTATCGATGAAGAAAAACATCACACTTGCATTGTTATACATTATAGGTAACAGATAATATTGCAGATTATGTTCTGAAGGTTTAATTTTAGATATAAACAAATTATAAAAATATCATTTATTTTGATCTGTAGTCTATAGAAAGTGTAAAGTTTTGGTTCAATTTTCACCTATGGATTGGTTTCCAAAATAGTTTGGCTTTCCCCACAGCTTAACAAAAGGTATCTTTAGCATTGACATTTTTTGTTGAGCTACTGTATCTATGATTGTGTTCACTGATAGAGTGATACCCTTTCATCCTCTATTGTGAGAAATATCCATTAGGGATGGTTTCTACCTGCTCATGCATTCTCAAAGCATTCCACAAATCCATCAATTTGCGATGAGAATGAAAGAAGAAAACTGAAATTATTTTGGCAGCATTTCTGTTTTATATTCATAGACTCATAAGTTTTTGTGTGATGAAGAAATCACTGTAAATTTTTTCAAGTGATCAGGAAGCATAGTCCAGGCCTAAGGATAGCTAAGGACAGATATGTAAATGTGACTGTTTGAAAAATGTCAAATCTTCCACTTTCCAATGTTCTACCTATCCAAATGGATATTTTTAATGGAAAAGCTCCTGCTGACTAGAATGTCTGTAACAGCTTTTTGGTAAACTACTTTGTCTATGACATGCCATCTCATAATTTAATATGTACATCCATGGTATGTATGGTATACATGTGACAGGTATAACCTGCCACAGAAAAACTTGTTTATCAAAAGGCTGATGAAAAAAGGTCATAGGGGAGCCTGGGTGGCTTAGTCGGTTAAGCGTCCGACTTTCGCTTAGGTCATGATCTCGCGGTTCGTGGGTTCGAGCCTCGCGTCGGGCTCTGTGCTGACTGCCAGCTCAGAGCCTGGAGCCTGTTTCAGAGTCTGTGTCTCCCTCTCTCTCTGACCCTCCCCTCCTCACTCTCTCTCTCTCTCTCTCTCTCCTAGAAATAAATAAAACATTAAAAATTTTTTTTAAAAAAAAGAAAAAAGGTCATAAATAAAATACTTAATTCTTAAGGCATGGAAGTTGCTTACTGAAATTATATTGCCATTAAAACAAATGGGTTTGTGATGAGTATTTGTAAAATACAATAAAATTTTATCTTTGTGATAATATGCAATTTAAAATCATTGTTCCTTCTGACTTCCTATTTTTCAGTTAGTTACTAAGGTCTCTGCGTTTTTGAAAGTCTAAAGCTAAATAATATTGACAGTCTAAAAACATGGTAAACAAAATGGCAATGGAGAATTAATATAGAGATTTATTTTAATACCTATTATGTTCAAAAAAAAAGTATAACAGAGAAGTAATTAGGCATAGACATCAAGTATGCATTTTTTCTCCATACATTTTCTGAAAAATAAAATCACTTTAAAAGACAAATTTTATATGTAGATAATTTGCAGAAAAAAGTAGAAAATCCATAAAACATTTAAATACTAAACCCTATTTTTAATTAACACATTTCAAAATCCAAACAATAATGAAGTTCTATTTTTTACTGACCATACAGTTGCAAATTTAAAAGCTTAATAATGCTTGGTGCCTATGAGAATTTGGAGACAGGCATCCCCACATTTCTGGAGAACCTGATGAAACATATTATAGGATAATTTGGCAATTTCACTGCTAGTAATTTACTCAATGTATATAATTCCATTTGTATTCACAAACATACACAATTTTATTTCTTTGTTTTCAGTAGTAACAAAAATGTCAAAATAATGGGTGGAAGAAAGATAATTTGTTGTAGCACTGCTTACAATGAAAAACAATGTTGCTTAAAAAAATAGAGCCATATGAATAAATGCTGATGTGGAAAAACCTCCAAGATTTATTTGTAATGAAAAACAAACAATACAAATAAGCTTAGTATAATTGTACAAGTGTTGTGTGTAAGAAAAAGAGAGAGAGAGAGAGAGAGAGAGAGAGAAAGGGCTCTTTTCAAACTATGAAAATACATGCTTAAAAAAAGTCTCAAATGTTTGCATGCCCAGAAGAATGAAACCTGACAAGGTAGCTGAGGGAATAACATAAGAGGGAAATTATCTCATTTAAGTTATTGAAACATAGTAACATTAGAGAATAGGATAAAATTAACAACCAGCAAGAAAACTTTTAAGAGAAATAAGCAACTGGGAAAAAGAAACAAAAATGTAGTTTTGAAATCATTTTACTAAAATAGTGTGAATGATGTACAAAATTAGAAACAATATAAAAAATAGACTTTCAACAATAGAAGTTATAAAAAAAAAATCAACTCATCTCCTGCCAAAAATGCTGGATGAAAAAAAAAATGAGTAAAGAACTAAAAAGAGAAGTGTCGGTGTAGCTTAGTCAATCAGGTGTTTGACTCTGTTTTGTCTCAGGTAATCTCACAGTATGTGAGATGAAGCCCCTCATAGGGCTCTGTGCTGAGCATGGAGGCTGCTTTGGATTCTCTCTCCCTCTTTCTTTGCCCCTCCCCTATTTGCACTTGGCCTCTCAAAATAAATAAATGTTTTTTAAAAAGATTGCAAGGCCTGTGTGTGTATGTGTGTGTGTGTGTGTGTAAGACAGGGAGGGAGGGAGAGAGAGAGAACATATACACTCGAAATATTAGAAATATACACAAAAACCACAGAAGGAAATTAATATTCAAATCTAAGAGAATATAAAAAATAATGAAATATCCTTGGGGACAACTTCAGTGTCAGGTCAGCAGTGCCAGCCTCATATATATTTCCTTTTGTTATAGATAGTTCTAGAGTCTATGTGTCAAGAGTGCCCTGGTGGTGGTGGTGGTGGTGTAGTCATCTTGTTACTTGTTGAAATGCCTGAATAATGTCTTACTCATAGGTAAATTTTCACAAAGTACTGGGTAATAAATAAATTAATGTATTAACGGCAGTATGTTGAATTTAATGAAACAAACAAACAAACAAGCAAATATATCCATCCTATAGGCATAAGAATATTGGGACAAACTTTGATGTAAATATTTGGCCTAGAAATACTGATTTTCAATTCATTAATACAAAGTGAAAGAGTCTTGTGAATAAAACCTAAACAGATTGCAATTGTTGTTGTAGGACAGTATTAAGTGCTATTTATCTTATATGAACAACATCAAAATAATTTGAGAAAAGCACTTAGAGGTTATTTGCCTTTTCAAGTCATGTTTTTCAAAATTGGTTATGATATCAAATATCCACAATATTGATGAAATATTCAGTACTTCTCACCTAGCACAAAACTATCAAGAGAAATTTTGATTCTATGAAACATTACATTTCTTTGAAGAGTTTCATTCACACATGATTACGAGAAAAGAAGGATTTTCCACAGATCCGTTGAGAAATGCTTGAAAGGAAAGCATTTCAGTTACTATACCATTCTTTTCTATATCCCTAGCCCCACCTTGAAATAAAACTGGGGTACATATATCCTATAATAACTTCATGAAAAATCATCTAAAACTCTTATTTTTGTGAAATTAATGTGCAGCTGTTGAGCCTGTCTGCCAGAGAAGCACTGTAAAAATGCATCTCTAGACAAGAAAGAACATGATATTAGTGGAGGAGATGGAAATGTAAGATAAAGAAACAACACATCTCTTTCCATCAATAGATTGTATGGGGAAAACATTGAGAAGGAAAAAATGGACTTATTTGGGCAATTGAGACAGATACTATTTTCAACAATGTGAATCACATAGTAGTCAAGTATCAGAGAATAAGTTCATTTTTACTATGATATAATAAAGCAGGAAATAACTTAAAATATATAATGTGAAGTATATTAATATATGATAATAATAGATGATACTGTTTGTTTAGTCCAATTATATTTCCTTCTTTAGTCACTTAGTAGAGCACATTCTACAGTATTTTTATATTAAAGAAAGACATAAAATATAACATCTCTCAACATATATACTTTCTAGTGATTATATTTAAGTCATCCAAATATAGTCATTGTCTTTGGCAAAACCTATTTTTCACATGAAAGCCAAATTGAGAATTAGCCACTCAATTTTAAAAATGCTTTGGCTCATTCTGGTTTTATATTTTCTTTTGTGTAAGGCTTTCTATTTTCTCAAGTGTAAGGGTATGTATTCCTTTAAATGCAGAGATTTTTTTATGGCACCAAGGCAAAATAAAGACTTTCAACCATTTTTCCCACGATAACACAAATGCTATGACATAACAGAAACATGAGCACTAACTCAGCATGTAGTTACTTGTGAAAATGTCTGAAATTAAAATATATAAAAAAGAAATAAAATATTGTACATGATTTATGTCATCACAAGGTTAATATCCTCTTCTTTGTTTACCTATATTCTTACCTTGCAACACATATGATATATTCTTAAGTATTTTATACATATATACACATATATGTTTTTAAACTTATACATATACATATAGAGGGAGAAAGAGAGAGGGAAAGCGAGAAGGAAGGAAGGAAGGAAAGAAGGAAGGAAGGAAGGAAGGAAGGAAAGGAGGGAGGGAGGGAGGAAAGAAAAAAGAAAGTTCTTAGAATATATTAAATTGAAAACATAGGCCAGAATGAAAGATACGACTCTAATAACACTGAAAAGACACAGAGAATTGAATCTGTTATAAATGATTTATGCTCTAGGATCATGAGGTTAAAAAGGCAAACGCTTTAATGCTCACTCATGCGAGAATGTCAAGTCACTGGTCTAGATAAAGAATTTGACAGTAATAAGATTTTAAAAGCGGATATTTTCTGGTAGCATTGTCTGCCATAATAAATAGAGGTTATAAAGCTTTGGTCTAAACATATTCAGGGGGGATTAATACTGCAAGCAGATCATTCATCTGAACTTTGAGAATGTACTTATAGGCCAATTTAATAAATGGATAATGACATAAAGACTATTTGTGAGTCTCAGGGAAACATATGCCTCTTCTGAGATTTTTTTTTATTTCACTATAATTCTTCTAATGAATAATTTTTACTGCAAATTTGAACAAAGTTATGCTGCTTTTTGAGTAAAAAAATATAAATCACTTATATTCACTACAATAACAGAAATGTCACCACCACCATTAATTCCTGTATGTCCTAAAAGATACTGAGAGAAGTGAACCATATAATGGAAATGGATTTATTTTAAAGGAAGATAACTTTGAATCTGAGTGTATCACTCATTTAAAAAATGGATTCATCTTCTAGGAGTTCACCTTCACAGAGATGGGTTGTCTATTATATTTGACAAATAATCCTATTCACTTAGGCAACACATCAACTTAAAATACAAATTTGTTTCAGGGGATATGAGTTAATGATTAATCAAAATTACTTGGTCTAAATGGAACATATTATGGAAATATCTGACTTTCATTTAGTACAGAAACAAAGTTTCCCTTCGAGTTCTAATACTAATGTTCGACAGAAATATGGAGACAGAATATTAGCAATAAATCAACCATTTATTTATAATGATCACTTGTTCTCAACTTAGTTTAATCTACAGAATTAAGATGGCTTTAATACCTTCATTGCATATAAATATATAATTATCCAACACATTAACATATGACATTTTAAAAATTTGGCACAGAAATTTGCAAATGCTGAAAAGGCATCTGCTTGGCAGTGGCTCACAGATGAGCCTATTATTTTACCATTAAACACTTACAGGTAGGAGAGATACAGTTCTTAGAATTCATAAATGTGTATGCATATGTGTTTGTGTGTATGTATAAAATTATAAGAAATTTGGAATTTGCATGATGCAAAAAGAAAATAATGTCACCACAAACAAGATCCAAAAATAAATTATACTAAGGTTTTAACATATACCACATTTCCAAGAATTACATATATATACTTTCCCTTATTAAAAAAAATCATAAATCACCATGTTACCATTATAATGGCTTCAAAATGTTGTCATTTTATTGTACCACTATTTGATTAAATACTCTACTATTCATTTCCCTGTTGAATGGTTTTAATAGTTCAAGATGAGCATATAATATGCATTTTGAAGCAGGAAGCTTTTAAATAATATTTAACTTTTAAATATGGCTAATATTTTTAAAGTTTCAGATGAAAATTAAATAAATATCCTACTCTGTAGGACAGATCTATCTATAGGACTTTGTGTACTAAAATGCACTAAACTTTTACTACAAGCCGTGACTATTATCCATAACAGTTATTTTATTCACTTCATGTTTATGAATTCTTTAAGTATACACAAGAGACATAAGAAGTAATTATAATTATTTACCCAGTTTTGTAGATGAGAAAATTGAGGAAAAGATGTTGCTGACTACTAAGGCTAAGCTCACTCATCAGTTGAGACAGTATTTCAACCCAATCCAACTCTCTGGAGGCTATACTCTTAATCACTACCTAGTAATGTCACCAAAATCACATGATATGAAGACATTTTACTTTTAGAATTTCCTTGGATATTATTAAAACTGATACTGGTAAGTGTACTGTTCCCTGAGAGAGCTTTGAAAATATTGCCAACCCCTTTTCTTGGGGGTTGACCCCAGCATCATTTGAATTTTGTACCTCTTTGCAGATTAAATCCCTCTCTTTCTTTCAAATTATTTTAATACTTTGTGTTTGTTACTGATGTTCTGAAATTTTATTAGTATAACTCTAGATGTGAAAGAGACATTTTAAATGCATATAAATATCCTGTTTCTTAGTAGTTTTGGCATCCATTGATTATTCTTACTTGAATTAATTATTACAAGGATGACAGAAAAGTCGTGAATTTCTATTCTCATAATTCTTCTATATTAATGACTGGGTATCCCATTGTAAGAAAGAGGTTTTAATTTATGAGTATATATGGATTATCAGTATTATCAATGTCACTTTATAGATTCTTTATTTCATGATGTAGAAGCTGCTGCTATCATATAATATCCTAAATTTGACCAGTGGAGATCCTCTTGGGCTCTCCCTTATCATTTTCTTTGTTTTAGCAGTTACTTTATGGAAACTGAATTTTTAAGCTGTGCCCTTTCCCCAGAATCAATTACCTCCCACAAGGTGTTTTAAATCGCCTTGTGTTTAAATGGAAAATTGTATTTAGAAATCAATATATGGGTGCTAGTCTTCCTCATTGGTACTGACACGTTATCGTTCATAGGCATTTCAGCACACATAAACATTGAACAAGTTAGTGACAAATAACAGGATATTCTGAGATTTGCTTCAAAATAATGCAGTTGAGAAGAGGGAGTTGGCAGAGTTAAACACAAAACAAACTTAGTCATAATCACTGAAGTTAGTTGATGGCCACATAAGTTTCTTTATACTATTTTGTTTACTTTTCCAGAAGTCTGAAAAATTCCTTAATAAAAAAATTTCAAATCAACAATGGCAGCAACAAAATGCAGACAAACTCCAAACACACACACGCAAAAATTTTCCAGCAATAATGGTCTTGAGCCTGAAAATCTATTCAAATGTATGTACAAGTATTTGGCATAAGCAATATAATTTATTGATTCATTTATTTTCATATTTTGAAATTTTATTTCTTATTCCCAAAATTCCTCTTAGTGAGTCGACACTAATTCTAACAAATTGTGTTTAATGCTTCAGATTTTTCATTCATTCATAGCTTAACTCGATCTTAAGTTCTGGATCTTACATGAAACTTTCCTAAATTGATCACAAAGAGCTCTATTCTTTTCCATGTATGTTTGGGCCCATCACCCCCCCCCCCACCAAGCGACTACTTTTCTTCATCATTGAATGCTTTTTCACTCCTGTAATACTTAAGACACAATCACATGTGTCATGATTTTTCACTTCCGTGGTACTAAAGAATCATGTTCCCTACTCCACCTCAATATTTCCTTGTCTTATGGACCATAAAGCTCATATCCACCACAATGGTCCTACAGTGAAAAAAAAAAAAAAAGACACTATTCCCTTAAAATTGCATGCATTTTTATTATCAGGAGGCACCCTAATTAACCCACCCTTTATTAAATGTCCAAAACTGTTGTTAGACATGAGGAAACTATGCCTGGCCACCCCGTGCAGAATCAAATGATTCTCCTTTGAGCTGCGTGGAGCCAGAAGAAAACAATTGCATGTTTCAAAATATGGGGTAGAAAAAAGTACTAGGAATATCAAAAAATTGGTATCTTCTATGCTTTCAAGGCTCAATATATTGTGGATCAATTTATATATCTAATTAACTTTCTAAAATCTGTCTTGTAAAAAAATTATGAATGCATTATGTTTTACTAAATTCTGTTCCCCATTAATGGATATTTGTCCCTAAATTCTATAACTATTTTTTTTAATTTTTAATTTATTTGTGTGAGAGAGAGACAGTGTGAGAAGGGAAGGGTCAGAGAGAGAGGGAGACACAGAATCCGAAACAGGCTCCAGGCTCTGAGCTGTCAGCACAGAGCCCAACGTGAAGTTCAAACCCATAAACTGTGAGATCATGACCTGAGCCGAAGTCAGCCGCCCAACTGACTGAGCCACCCAGGCGTCCCTATAACCACTTTTTGTAAAAAAAAAAAAAATCACTCGTAATTGAAAATTGAAAATTATAAATCCTAGAATATTTCAATTAATTTAAGATTTCAGTTTTTTTCGGGGCGCCTGGGTGGCTCAGTCAGTTAAGCGTCCGACTTCGGCTGATCTCACGGTTCATGGGTTCGAGCCCTGCGTCGAGCTCTGTGCTGACAGCTAGCTCAGAGCCTGGAGCCTGCTTCAGATTCTGTGTCTCCCTCTCTCTCTGACCCTCCCCTGCTCATGCTGTCTCTCTCTCTCAGAAATAAATAAAATAGCATTAAAAATTTAAAAAGCTTTTTCAGTTATTTGCATCAACATATTAAATGATGATTACTGGGAAATAATCAAAATATTTTTTAATTTTATTTTTGACAGAGAGAGAGACCGGCAGAGTGTGAGCGGGGGAGGGGCAGAGAGGGAGAGGGACACAGAATCCAAAGTAGCCTCCAGGCTCTGAACTGTCAGCACAGAGCCCTATGTGGGGCTAGAACCTATGGACCAGAAGATCATGACCTGAGCCTGAAGTCCGGGCTCAACTGACTCAGCCACCCAGGCGCCCCTATCACAATTAGATAACAGATTTTCGACAAACATTAACATAGCTTTTCTCAATGTAGTCATACAGAGAGAAAATTAACATTTGTTGGACTAAAAGTCAATTTGCTGAATACCTTTTCCTTATAAACTAGTACACTATCAAATCTTTACAAGAAGATACAACTGAGCTATGGTGGAGATATATGTGCGAAATAGTGGCAGAAGCTCTCTGGCAGTCAGCTGGAGTATTCCCAAACACATCTCCATTTCCCGACATACACTGCACAGACATTATATTGTTGTCTAATTGAGAAAAATGTAAAAATCACTGAGTGTGAATAGGACTATTATGCAATATAATGAGCATGGAAAATACTGCTACAACAACAGAAAACATTTTGGGGTCTTTCAGGCTTTATAGGATGTGCTAATTTCTATCATAATTCTGAGGCCTGTATTTTTAAACTCTGTTCCTTTAAATATATATTTTTATCATTGGGTTGTTGGAAGGCAAAGCTCCTCTGAATCTGTTTTTTTTTTTTTATCCCTGAAATTAAATCGAACACAAATACTATGCTGTGTAAACACACAAAAGAAAATTCCATAACTCACAAGGTCCAAAAAATTAATACCAAAATAAGGTTAACATTTGTATACATCAACTCAGTTCTGGTTTGAATAAGATTTCTTCTCTCTCTCTTTTGAATAATATGTGTATGTGTTACTTGAAGTACTGAAAATGTAAAACCTATTAGAAGTATCTCCTTACCTTATTATAACTTTTTTTTTTGGCTATCTTTTTTGTGTATTACCACATGGCTCTCTGTCACTTTAATCCATGGTCCATAAAGAAACAGGCTGCCTGTGAAACAACATCTTGATAGAAAAGAAATCATCCAGTCATGGCATATCCCTAAGCATCTGGTTTGGGAAAATAGAACAGGGAGTCTAAGCATCTTGACACATCTGTATGAAACACAGTGGAGCTAGTTTCATTTGTTTGTTTCCTCTTTACAGTTTAGAAAATGAAAGCTGATGCATTTGAGGCTTACAATAAGGATAGCAAATATTCCAAAGGCATTCATATGCAAAATATTTTAATTGCTGAAGGACTCGGAATAAATCTTGGCTCACTTGCATTAACATTTCTCTTCTTGGGACTTCTGCTTCATTTTCCACAAAGTTTGTATTATTAGTACTTTGTCAAATTTCTCATTCCTTTCTTTTGATCTTCTGAACAGTAGACCTCCCCCCACCCAAAAAAGAGCTTACACTGAAATTGAATTTCATAATTAGTGTTCAAGCAATAGCAGTTTTCTTAGAAAGTTTACATAATAACTGATAAATCAGCAAACCATGTCTATTCCATTTTGAAGCATCAAACTTTTGAAGTTTTTAGGAAATTGTGGTAGTGATATAAAACCTGAAAAGATATAAGATTTAATTGATGCAACATTTCTCCTAGGGGGAAAAAAACCCAATTATCATTGTGATGGCATAGACTACTATGAATTCGAATGCTGACGATTTCCAGTATTTGTGTTCTCCCTCCCATTCAAGAGTTGAAATAAAACTTTTCCAGTCTCATTTACATTTAGATGAGGCCCTGAGACCTACTTTTGACCAATATAGGGTAAGTTGAAATACAAAGGACTGGATCATTAAAAAAAATTACATGTTGATTCTGTCTCTATCTTTCTCCATCTCTCAGCCTAGGCAGAGGTACCAGCAGATTCTGGGGCTCCAAGAAACGACAAAGCCACCGGATGGAAAGTACCACAGACTCCAGGATTCCTTGTATACTATCAAGTGAGCAATAAAGAAATATATTAAACTTCACTTGATCTTGGGGTTTGATAACAATATCCTATTCTGACTTTATCTTCAGGATTATCTTGTCTGTTTTGGGGCCTTTAAATCTGTTTATCTTGTTTGGAATCAGCTAGTGAATTGCCACACGCTCACACACATACATGCATCTACACACACACACACACACACACACACACACACACACACACAGCAAACCCCTGCCAGGATTGGAATTGCAATTGTACTGAATCTATTTATAGGTTAATTTGAGGGTAATTTACAACTCCATGACATTAATGCTTCCAACCCCAGCCATAACATATCCTTTTACTAAGTTCTACTTATGTTTTTACAATACTGTATTATAGTTTTCCATGCAGATGTCTTATGCCTTCTTTCATTAGATATATTTCTAGCTATTTGTAATTATAATATTTCTAGATAATATTTTTCGAAATTTCAAATTCTTATTGTTCATTGGTAATGTATAGAAAACTATTTCTTTTTTTTTTTTTTGAAGTCTAACATACAAAGTGCACTACTATTAAATGCACAGCTTGTTGAAATACTGAATATGTATACAGTAAGGTAACCAACACAGACATCAAGAAAAAGAACTATTCTGGAAGCCAAACTCCCTTATGTACCTTACAGTAAATAACTCTTCTGTGACCCTTATTCTAATTCCTACCAGCTTACCACCTTTTATGTATATATATTTTAAATTTATATAAACAGAATCATACAGTATGTACTCCTTTAGTTTCTGGCTTCTTGTGCTCAATATAAACTTTTGAGATTTTACCCATATTGTTGCATGTTAACAATAGTTCGCTTATTTCCATTGTTGTGTGTGATTACATGACTATATCGCAATGTATTTATCATTTACATGTAAATAAACATTTAGGTCGTTTCCAATTTTTGTCGATTAGGAAAAAGAAAACACTCAACGAGTCTTTATAGGTTCTGGTTTTAAATGGCAGGGTAGGATGATCCTAGTGTACCACCTCTCACAGACACATTGAATCTACAGCTATATATGTACGGATTTCCTCTGAAAACAACCTAACCCCTGGCTCAGCACATATGCAAATAAGAGGGAAACCACAGAAACGTGGGTAGGAAAGGCTGGTACACAGTTCACCATAAGCCCCACCCACCCCCAGCCCTGTGACTCACAATGGGAAGGGCATTCACAAACTGGGAACTTCTCCCCAGAGGAGCAGAGTCCACCAGCATCAGCTACGCCAACTTTGAAGACTGGTATCTAAGAGACAAGCCCTGAAAACTGAAGACCAGTGGCCCACACTTGCAACACGTGTGAGCTGTGACAAACCGAGGCATGGCTATTGAAAGGCCGTGTTCTTGGATTCACCTGTCCCAGGGCCCAGAGCAGAAGAAGCCCTTTGAAAAGTGCCCAGACTTCATGTGAAAAAGACTCAAGTTCATAGATACAGAGAACAGATTGGTGTTTGCCAGAAGCAGGCGGTGGGTGGGGGTGGACTAAATGGATGAAGGAAGTCAAAACGCAGAAACTTTCAGTTATAGGATTTATAAATCATTAGGGTATAATGTACAGCATGGTGACTATAGTTAATAATACTGCATCGTGTATTTGAAAGTTGCTATAATACTAAAAGTTCTCAACATGAGAAAAAAGTATGAAACTATATGATGACAGATGTTAAATAGATTTGCAGCGATCATGCTGCTAAATACACAAGTATCACATCATTATATTGTATATGTGAACATAATGTATGTCAATTATTCCCCAATAAAAAATTAAAGTTTTAAAAAATCATAAAGAAATTCTGTACATATCTTTAAAATTACATATACACTCACTACCTTAGGCATATACCTCAGAATGAAATTACTGCATCATAGGAGATGCTTATGTTCAGCTTCAGGTTTGAAGGAAAACAGGTTTGAAAAGTAGTTATGCCACTGTTTACACCTAATGGCAATGCTTGAGAGTTTCAGTGGTTCTATATCCTTCTTTACATTTGGTATTAGAAGGTTCCTTAAAAAATCACTTTAGTCATTTTAGTAAGTGTTAGATGGATTTACTGTGGATTTAATTTGCATTTTCCTGTTTAAGGATACTGAGCACATGAGTATGTGTCAAGGGATATTTGGATATTTTCCTTCATGAAGCCTCACTTCAAATTTTGGTGCACATTTTATTGATTTTTAGAAGTTTTTTTGCATACGTTGGAGGCTGAAATTTACTTTTTGCTCTCTTATTGATGTATTCTGATGAGAAGAAATTACTAATTTTAATAAAGTCCAATTTGTAGGTTTTTCTTTTTATGAATAACTCTTCTTTGTTATTTTAAAGAAATGTTTTTCTACCTCATAGTCATGAATAGTGTCTCATGTTTTCTTCCAGGAGATTCATTGTTTTATCTTTTACATATATGTCTATGATTCACCTTAGTTAATTTTTGTGTATGGTGTCAGGTAGGGATTTCCAAACAGATATATAAATTAATATGGCATCATTTTTCAAAGGGCCATCCTTTTCCCACTAGATTACATTGATGCCCTTATCTTGAGTCAATGACCACATGTGTGTGAGTTTACATGAACTCTTTCCTATTGATATATTTGTCTATCTTTGTAAATTTTATGTCATTATCATACTGTCTTAATTAGTGTAAGTTTATGGAAAGTCAGAGTTCTTATTCTGCAGATTTTCAACTTTGTTTTTCTTCAAGATAATTGTGGGTATTTTTGGTCTTAAGTTTTGATAAAATTTTAGAATCATCTTGTAATTTTTCAAAAAAAGAATTTTCTGAATTCCTAAAAAATGATATTATTATTTCTGAAATGTATTTATATTTATGGTTTGTCTAAAAAAGTAAGAGACTTGTTTTATATTGATTTTATATCCTGTGATCTTGCTAAATTTAATTATTATCTCTATAGTTGATCAATTATTTTTAATTTTCTACTTGTAAATATATCTTAGAAAATGACTTTTTTCCTTTTCAATTATTATAGGTTTTTTTTTTTCCTTTCCTGGTGTGAAAGATCTTATTATACCAGAATGGGCCCCTGATACAATACTGAATATAAGTGGTCAATTATTATAGTAGCTTTTTAGGTCTTAGGAAGAGAGCATTGCATATTTCACTATTAAATATGATTTGCTATAATTTTTCTTTTGTAAATACCCATGACTGGAACAGGAAGAATATAACATACTTGTAAACGTGGTATGATTTTTTAAAAAACTATAAGTAGCTCTCAATTTTATCAATCTTTTTTTTATAATATAAAGAGGTCATGTGGTTTATTCTGATGTGATATTAACTAATATTAGTTAAAGTTTGAATATTAAATGAAGTTGATAATTGGAATAAAACTCATGATCATGAAAAATTATCTTTTTTACATCACTGATTTGCTAATATTTTATTTAGAGGTTTTTCATCTACGGTAGTGATAGAAAGCCCTTTACCTTGACTTTTTGTAATATTAGGTTGTGTTATCAAGATTATGGCATATTTTTTTTTGTATTATTTGAAAGTTTTGTGTAAGCTTGATGTTAAGATATTTGAAAGCATTTTCTTGGGAAGGCAACTGGGCTTGAAATTTTCCCTTCAGGTAAGTTTTTAGTTACTGATTATGTTTAGCTAATAGATATAGAGCTACTGAAACGTTTTATTCACTCCTTCATATATTCTGGCAATTTGGTTTTTAAATAATTTAAGCTCAGTTTTGAGGTTTATCATGCTATATGTTGACAATCAATTATTGTTTTTTAAAAAATATCCATGGTATCTAGATTGATGGGCCTCCTTTAATTTCTAGCATCATTGGTAATTTGTAGTCCTCCAATCTCTCACACATTTTTTAGTGATTAGATTAGATTAGTTTTGCTAACAAGGATTATCAGTCTTATTAATCTTTTCAAAGGAGTAACATGGCTTCATCAATTCTCTTTCTATCTTCTTAACATTTATTGATTCTGCTCTTTATTTTATTTCTTCTGTTTTCTCTAGCATAGTACAGTGTTCCTTATGTAGATTCTTGAGGTCAATGCTTAAAGAATGGGTTATAGCTCCTCTCTTTTCCTTATATGCATTTAATGCTAAAATTCTATTTGATCATTTCTGTATTCCAGAAATGTTGATATGTCATATTTTCATTTGTATACGGTTCAATTATTTCCTAATTCCACTATAATATTACTCATGGAAAACTTGTTATTTAGGAATATAGTGTTCAATTTTCAGATC
This sequence comes from Hyaena hyaena, assembly GCF_003009895.1. Taxonomy (NCBI): domain Eukaryota; kingdom Metazoa; phylum Chordata; class Mammalia; order Carnivora; family Hyaenidae; genus Hyaena; species Hyaena hyaena. Next base: position 415,662 of record NW_024081598.1, read on the forward strand.
TTTGAGGATTTTCTTACCTTTCACAAATTCTTATCTACCTAGGTTTCACTGTGATCAGAAAAACTGTATGAATGTGTTCTTTGAAATTTATTGTTACTTCCTTTACAGCCCAAGATATGTTTTATTTCAGTAATTGCTCTATATATACTTTATAAGAATGTGGACTGTTAGTGCTAGACATAGAGTTTTCATATGGAAATGAGAACAATTTATCTCTCTGTATTCTGAAATATACTGTATATTTACTAACATTGGATTTGTTATATTAATGCCTGAGAAAATATTAATTAAAAATTCCATATATAATCATAAATTTGTTCTTTGAATCATATCAGCTTTCAATTAAATATTGAGTCCCTATTGTTGGATGCATAAATATTTAGGGCTGTTTTTTTCCTGTTTAACTGTAGTCTCAAATCTAGACTACATTAACTTTTGGCCTTAGATAAATTCTTAATCAACTCATTACTTTTACCCATGTAAAGCTAACACAGTAAAATAAAATTATGTTACATTTTGTATGTAATTCTTTATAATTTAAAAACATTTTTATTATTGTTTTCTTTTTTTTTTTTTAAATGTTTTATTTATTTCTAGGAGAGAGAGACAGCGCGAGCAGGGGAGGGTCAGAGAGAGAGGGAGTCACAGACTGAAACAGGCTCCAGGCTCTGAGCTGGCAGTCAGCACAGAACCCGACGCGGGGCTCGAACCCACGAACCGCGAGATCATGACCCAAGCGAAAGTCGGACGCTTAACCGACTAAGCCACCCAGGCGCCCCTATTATTGTTTTCTTATCAGGATAAGTGCACTCCTTAATTCCCTTTACCTATTGCACCCATCCCCCACCCACCACCTCTCTTACAACTATCAGCTTGTTCCTTTAGTTACACGTATGTTTCTTGTTTTTTCTCTCTCTCCTTTTCCTTTGCTCATTTGTTTTATTTTTTAAATTCCACATATGAATGAGATCTTATGCTATTTGTCTTTTGCTGAATGACTTAGTTTGCTCAGCACTATAGTCTCTAGCTCTACTCGTGTTGTTGCAAATGGCAAGATTTCACTCTTTTTTATGGCTGAGTAATATTCCCATTATATATATAATACATATTATATATATAAAACATATACAATTTATGTGCTCTGTTATTTACACTTCAAAATTACACAGTCAGGTTATTATTATTATTATTTTATTTTTATTACTGTTATTTTTTAAGTTTATTTCTTTATTTTGAGAGTGAGAGAGAGGGGAGAAGAGAGAGAGACTCCTAAGTAGACTCCATATTGTCAGCATGGAGCCTGATGCAAGGCTGATTCTCAAGAACTGACATGATAACCTGAGCCAAATTAAGAGTCAGATGCTTCACTGACTGAGCCATCTAGGTACCCCAGTATAAATTTCCTGTAATGTTTTCTCGTCTTATCAACACTTTCCCAAGTTCATGATATGCTTAGATTCAATTATTCTAAATTCAAATTCTGTTCTCTTCCAATCCTCTGTGCTTAATTTTTAGTCTAAGAAAAATAAATTTATTCCTCATATCTGTATCTTTTTTCCGTTTAATTATTTATGTTTATACCTAGGGCATTCTAACATCTTTAAATACAATCTTCATCTAAGTCAAGTAATAAAAGGATCTTTATTAAATACAATCCTCTTTAAAGTCAATCCTCATCTATGTCAAGTAATAAAAGGATCTCTGAAGGCAGCAATGATGTTTGAATAAAAGCATGATCAGATTATAATTATTTTTATTTGTTTTAGTCATAAAAATCAAGTCATACTGAAAAATTAAGTAATATTTAAGAAGGAGGCTAATTTTGCTTCATTTTTCTTTTGATTAGTTGGTTGGTTTAGCAAATAAATTAACAACCATGTAGAAACGCTTGGTCTCAAATGGGATTGATATAGTATAAATTTGAAAATTGATTTACTAACAAAATTCTCTTTATTTGTCATGTTGGTTGAGTACTATGGATTGGTAGACTTTATGGGTCATCAACACTAAGATTTGTTTTTCTAAAGTACTTTTCCTACTGAATAGTATGTGTTATAGACTAAATTGTGCCTCCTTCTCCCATTTGTATGTTGAAGTCCTAACCCTCAATGTAATTGTATGTAGATATAAGGCCTTTAAGGAGGTAATTAAGGTCAAATGAGGTCATTGGGCAGAGTCCTAATGATAGGACTGAAGAAGAGGAAGAAACAGCAGATGCTTCTCTCTCTCCCTCTTTACATGTCACAGAGAAAAGGCATTGAGGGCACCTCAATGGGTGGGAAAGAGGCCCTCTGGTACCCAAGGAGATAGGCCAAATCTGCTGTGATCTGGACTTCCAGCTTCCAGAACTATGAGAAATTTCTGTTGCTTAAGCCACTCAATCTGTGGTAAACTGTTACCACACTTACAATGGGTGTTGCTGAAGAATAGAAAATGATGTTACAAAGAAAGAAGAGAACACATCTCCTTACTTTTGCACACACAATGTTACGTATACCCTAAAAATATATTTCCAGGGTATGCGGGTGGCTCAGTTGTTAAGCATCTGACTTTGGCTCAGGTCATGATCTCATAGTTCATGAGTTCAAGTCCCATATCAGGCGAATTCAACCCCACTTTAGGTGAGTTCATGCCCCTCTTCAGGTGAGTCCACTCCCACCCTGTGCCTCTGTCTGTCTCTGTCCCTCTCTGCCTCTTCTGGGATTCTCTCTCTCTCTCTTTCTCTCCCCTTCGCCACTTGCACCCTCTTTCTCTCTCTCAAAAAAAAAAAAAAAAAAAAAAAACAACGAATATATATAGTCCTGAAGATTATTGAGTTAGAAAACAGTTATTTCCATTGTTCAGGCTATTTTATTCTGTAGTATTGGGGTGGGGTTGAAGGTAGAAAAATTACTAAATCATTATCTAATATTTTAATAGCCTATTATTTTCAGATACTTCTTTTTTTCGATAATGGCTTACAAGCTTTATAAACTAAAGTTTGTATTATTACCTACAAATTTTAGAAATCACTTATTTCAAGAAGAAATTTGTTTTAGTAAAGTGAAACTTACATTTATAGTAATATTTTTACCATTTTCAGAATACTGAGAGTATATTATATACACAGTTATAAGCATCTATTGACTCTATATTTGCTATAAAATATTTCATAAGGACTCTCAGTGATTTTCCCATTTTGCAGTATGACTCATCAGTTGGCAAGTTTCCACTGTTATTTGCTATAAGCAAATCCGGTAGCAAATGGGTTTTCTGAAATACAGCACTGCATAACTACCAGAGTTCTTAGTTTTATGGTATCACGTTAATTCATGTACCACTACCAAGTTTGCTTCTCTTACATCCACTATGCAAAAAAAATTTGTGGGTGTGTGTGTGTGTTTTGAGAGTTTGAAACTATGGCAAGGAAATTCTGGAATATGGAAGTTAGGATGGGAAATTAGAGTTCACCTATAAAAAGTTTTCTGCAGCTAAAGGGCAGGGAATGTCTTATTCCAACCACTTATAGCTTTGAACTTCTGTTCAAAATGTAGTCTTATGATGATTTTTGGTAGATATTAAGTCTTCTTTTTCACATTCTGAAATAATTCTGTTTCCATGAAACAGTGAAGAACCTAAAGGCCCTCACATCATAGATTTTATAATCTTGCAGAAATTAACAATTAAAGGCATTAGAGCCTAATTCCATGTAAGCAAGTGAAAAATAGAGTGTTTAAATCATCATTGCAAGAGGCCTTTGCTCAAATTCTGTGTCAGCATTATGAAACTCCCTTAAAGTTGACCATACATTTAAAAATTCATTTTTTTTTCTTGAGGAAAAAAGAGATAGAAACAAATCATGCCTATTTGCTATGGTTATCAAGTAAGTCATTGACAAATTATGTGCCTTTTTGTAAAAAAAATATATATATAGTGTTTACAATTATTCCGGTAAATGGAGCACAAAATGTACAAAAAATTCCTGTGAAAAATTTCTGCTTCAGTAGGTGTCTGGCTTGCAATTTAATTCATGTACTAAAAAACTGCCTAAAATAAGCTTACAGAGTTAGGATTGGATATCATTATTTGCCATCACATCTACTTTTAAGATTGGTTACCAAAAAACAGTATATAATGCTTTCTTCTTTTGAAGCAGATAACCAAATTGGAGTAAATGGGTTAAAGTGTCCAATTACCTTGGATATAGGAAAAGGATTAAAGTATGCAACAGAGGGTTGAAACCAATATATTAATATCTTCATGTAATACAGTGTTACTTTAATTAAAGAGTAGAAGAACAGCATAACAGTCATTTGACTAATATCTGGATACTTTGGTGTACTGAACTCTCTGCTATATTACTTTAAAAATAAAGAAAAATGTAACAAAACAAAAATTAGATTTTACCTACAGAAAAAGATGATTTCTTTATTTTATTATATATATTTTAATATATATGTATATATCTTTATGAGTAAGTGCATACATACAGTTGTTTCTCAGCTAAGATCTCAGAGAAAACCAATATTAATTAGAGCTGTAGCTATTCATACAGTATAAGTGAGAAGGTTTTGTTTTTGGATATAAATCGCATTTAAAGTCATTTGTTTTTATAGCATAACCTGGCCAATATTGACTGATATACTTAATTATAAAATATTGATGTTATTAACCAAAAATTCCATATTTTAAGCCTAACATGATTAGTAACTCCTTTCAAAAAATTTTTTTTGCCTTCTCTAAGTCCTAAAGAATCTATCTTCTCATACTATCACACTTTTATAATATAGGAATTGATCAGTAATTTTGGAGAGGAGAAAGGGCTATGTGCCAGTCTCAAATCATGCTGGGTCATAAGAGTGTACTGTACTGTTCTAAAACATGTACTGTTTTAGAAGCTTATCTTAGATTTGTCCATCTAAGATATGGGTCATTTTCCTTACAGAGTGCCCTCATCTTCATAATGGAAAAAAAAAAACATAAAACCCTAAATATTGTTTTAATTCTGGAAACTGAGTTTGGATTTTAGATATTCTATCATCCTTTGTTTCTTTTTTTAACTCATCTTTAGTTTCAAATATATCACCTCCGGCTTTTTGTGCTATATGTTATATGTGTATGTAGTGCATGTTTCACAGTAGTGCATGTGGCAACTACTCTACAGTTCTAGCCCCCTTAATGTTGTTCCCAGTTATTTCTTACATTTCCATGTATAATTTTTCAGAAAAATCTGGTAAATATCAAGTGACCTCCAGCAATCAATTTCCCTTATTTATACTGTCCTTCAGCCTCTCTTCAAGGCTGCTGATAACTAAAATCCTACACACTACCCATTGGGCTCTGCCTCCCATCTTGGATGCTTAAACCTAAATGTGGACGAGGCATTGTGGCCAATGAGCCACAGACATGCTATATTCTCTTCAGTGTATTCTCCTAACACTGAGAAACCATTATATGAATAGATCTTAAATTAAATATTATAAATATGGCTGTAACTTACTTGGAGATTGTGATATACCTGACATTTAGCTAATCCGTGTAACACATTATCTTATTTAATACCCAAAATAATTGTATTAGACACTAATAATCTGTCATGTTACATATGAGGTAAATATGGCCCCCAAATAATAAATTACATGCTCTAAGTCTTGCAAAACAGATATGGAGGAGACAAGTTTAAAGTTGCTTTTGAATTAGAACTTGCACCCTTGATCATTCATTTATGTTGCTTCTCTCATAGTACTCACTGTACATTAACATGAGATTGCATTCTTTCTCAATATGCTACTCAGTTTCTTGTCCTAACAGAGTCTTGGTTAGATTTCCAACCATTCTCTCAGACATCATAAGATATATCTGAATCCCCGTAATGGACAGAGTATAAGCTCAAAAAATTGTAAATTATAAAGTTGTGCAAAATTTAGGATGCTCTTAAAGAATTGGAAATATTCCACATTGTCTATAAACTGAGGCCATATAGTTGATTTAAGAATATTTTAATAGGGCCAAATATATTCAGTAAATTTTATTGATAAATTATTAAAAACACACCAGATTTGGCAGCTTAAAAATACATCTTTTTCCCTAGAATTTTACATGCTCTAAAAACTCCATGTCAGTAGAACACAATGAAAAACAAAACATATTTTACACTCAACATAATTAAGAATTACAAACTATTTCACCCTTTCCTTTTGAATCCATATTTTAAATGTTTAACATACATGACTAAAACCTGAATAGATAAGATATACATACATATTTCCCAAAATAAAGATAAACAAATATATGAAATACCTATAAAATAATGTGGAAATGTCAAATCATATATTCATATTTATATTATTTAGGTAATGGGATTGCATCTAACTACAATATGTTATGAAATGTTTTTTGAAAGCATTTGTATTGTGAAATATGACAGAGAAAACTGCATAAAATATATACAATTCTGAACTGGATTCCCCTATAATTTTCAAATAAGTTAAAATATTTCAGAAGCCTTCACATTTCTGAAGCCTTTCAGAAGGCTTCATCAAGTCTTCTTGATTATAACTTCCTTTATTTTCTGAGCAGTAGTCATTAATCTAACATTGTAATATTTACCTCCTTAGTTTTCTTTTTTTCTATGTGTATTAGTATCTATACAAAGTTTGGATTTTGTTTAAATGTAATCAAGCTGTCTATATTCATTGTGTCCTTAAGATTCTTCCAGGTTTTTGCTTGTTTATGCAATTCTTTTATTTTGTTATTGTATAGTTTTTCATAATATTAATATCTCATGATTTGTTGACATATTGTATGGACATTTCCATACAATGTTGTTTTCAGCTTTGATGTGTCACAAACAATGCTCTCATCAGCCTTGTGCATGTTTATGGATACTCGTAAACTACCATTCTTATGGAATATATACCTAAGCATGGGATTGTTGAGTTATAGTTTATGTTTATCTTTTGCTCTGTTAGATGCTGTCCAGCCTTTTCCCACTGTACTTGTTCCAATTACATATTGCTCCACATTCTCTCAAAACTTGTTCAGATTTTATAATTTTTTCAAACTTGCTTGTGTGTCATGTTCTCATTGTGGTTTTCAATTGCATTTACCTGCTTAGCATTTATGAAATTGAGGACATTTTCATCTTTATGAGGCATTTGAATTTCTCTTGTTATGAAGTCAGGTTTTAGGTTCTTTACCCATATCTCTATTTGCCCTTTTTTTTTTCTTTTGCTGATTGATTAGTATGCTTTATATATTCTAGATACAGAGTATTTGCATGTTATGTTAATTTCAAATGTGTTTTGTCATTTTAGTTTGTGTAGTTTTGGTAAGGAAGGAAGCCAGGAGTTGTAGTACAAATGTTGCAGGCCATTTTTGAAAAGTAAATAATTCTTAAATGAAAACATAATTTATAAAGAAAATTACTAAAAGTATCAACTACGTAAAAGAATTTCTGTCCATATAAAATTCTAAATAAGTAGTTAAGTAAGTAATTTGAAAAGTTAAAAAAAAATCTCAGCAAGAAGAAGATATGGCAAAGCATATGCCAATAAGGCAATAATAAAATTATATTAGATAGATAGTCTTACCAATCAGAAATAGAAAAAAAGAGATAGCCAAGATGCATGACTAAGAATGTTCACAGAAGATGAGACAAGAATAATGCATCAATGTAAAACTGAAGTTTTAGCCATCAGAAGTAAAGGGCAATACTGAGAAATACAAGGTCATCGGCCTCTTTTCCTTGCCTGTTATCCTTTTTTTCTCCATACCCAATCACATGAAAGTAAGATGAGTGGAAATTTAATTGGTTTTAGATACTCTAAATTATATTAATTAATTAATATAAAAATATAAAAGGAAATAAAATCTCAAAGTATTAGAATATAGCCTTTTTTGCTTTGTATTTTTTCCTATCGAAATGTTGCAATGGGGAGGTGAAACTTTCCCATGTCATAATGAAAATCCAAGAAGCCAGAATTCATCCAGAGGAAGTCAGCAGACTCTTGGTGAGTATGTGGATTACATTGTAGTGATCCACAGACTTGGATATGAGATAGTTGGTTACTATATTATCATTTAAGTTGCTATATTATCATTCAATGGATTCTGAAAGTAAGGCAATAAAACCCTAATAGTTGCAGCAATACTCTTCAGAGTAGTGTAGCAACCAGCTGACTACAGACTCAACTGTGACAACATGTTAGGTAAGCCATGAGCTTTCAATAATTACTTGGAGGGTACTCTGTATGGTGTTTCAGTTTCAGCATCACTGAGTTGTACCGAGACTAGGATAATTAGGAGCACTATCTTTATTGCCAAGCTGATAAAACCTAGTGTACTAACATACACACTTTTGAAATCTCATCAAAAACTGTTGAGGAAACAGGGTGCAAAGGTGCTAATCACCACTGGGATGTAACCAGGAATGTATCCCCATTCCAACCATCAAATTAGTACTTGAATTGCGCTGTGTGATGCAGATGATACTGACAGTTTGTGCCAATCTTTATAATATAAACCAAAGAAAAAGGAAAGATGGTAACACCACATTTTTCATACTAGTATTGGGGTCTCTCATAGTAGGATATAGATAGGGAAAAAAGAATTCTAGATAAAAAATGATAGATAATAGATGGATGGATAGATAGATAAGAAAAGGGGAAAGAAGAAAAAAGAGAAAAGAAAGATAAAAAGATGGATAACCCCTCTTTCAGAAAGTAGAGCTTAATCTTTTTCCTTTGAGTATGGGGTGGACTGAATGCCTCATTTCCAAAAAAAAAAAAAAAAACTGTATGAAAAATACAGAAAGAAAGTAAGTTTACAGTTAAGACAGTGGCAAAGAACAACTTAATCAAATTATTAAAGTTAATACCACCAGTGATAGATCATGTTGATATCATCGCCCGTGAGATGATACAATGAAAAGGGACATCCATCTCTGTGGTGTTCTTTACAAAAACTCATAGCCCCAGTCTAATCATGATAAAACATCAGACAAACCCAAATTTAGGTAAACTTGTCAAGGCTGGAAGATCTTCAAAAACAAGGAAAGCCTGAGGAGCTGTCAGAAATTAGAGGAAGACTAAGGAGACATTACTACATGCAGTGTGGTAGCCTGAACTGGACCCTGGAAGAAGACATATGTGGAAAAACTGGGGAAAATAAAATAGAGTCCCTAGTTGAGTTAGTAGTATTGTATGAGTATTAATTTCTTAATTTTAACAAAAATACCATGGCTATAAAAGATCTTAACATTAGAGGACGGCAGTAAAGAGTATACAGAAACTTTTTGTACTATGTTTTTAAGTGTTGTAGAAATCTAAAATTATCTCTCAAGTAAGTTTATTTAAAAGTTTTAAAACTAACTAATAAGATGATAGGTAATGAAGTAAGTCCTAATGACCATAACTGAAGTCACACAGTCACACATACAAAAAGCTGGGGGTGTTTTCAGAACATACTGTGCTAACACCTGAGAGAGAAAGTATTTGAGTTTGGTTAATCTATGCCTTGGAGGAGAGAGAAAGTTATATTAAATTCCGTAGGGCTCTACGTTAAGATCATTCATGATCACAAAGTATCTTATCCTTGGGGCCTGTGTCTGATAACTTAACATCACTCGAATAGGCACGGCACAACCTGATAGCTTTTGTGTCTCTATCATAGTTAAGAGGCGAAAAAAATCTTCTATGTCAGTAAAATTACTGACCCAGCAGAAAAGGATGAAAGATCTGAATCATCTGTGATAAATTCAACTACATAGGTTTCAGTAGTGCTAAAGAAGTTAAGAGTCCATGTATTCCAATGGAAATATCCCCAAATTTCATCTTAATAGGGTAACTATAGAGGAAAAGTGGATGGAAGGTGAACCTGGTGCAGGGTAACTTGATAAAGGCCTTTTCATTGTTTGCTTTCACGCTGGCTCAGTGATTCAAAAACAGAATTGTATCACAGAAGATTTCTGAAATAGAGGCTATCCTGGGGCCTCCCCAGGATGAAAATCTCAAAGGAAAGAAAAACAACCAAACAAGCAGACGTGTTTTAAGAATCTGTAGGTGTAATTTTGCTACTAGCATCAATGAAAGACATATAAGCCAGTCAGGTATAAGTACCTGGTGCTCAGAAAAACTTTGGCCTCAGTCAAGAAACACTGGCAAGATGAGCAGGGCGATATCAAAGCCATGACATTGAAGAACAGCAACTGCAGAGTCATCACCGTTCTGCCAAAAAGGATGTGCTCCCAAGGTAAATTGCAACACTTTCTGGAACAGCAACACTCCCAAGAATTACTGGTTGTATGAGAATGGATCTTTTTTGCAATGTGTAACACAAAGAAAAATAGTCTTTAGTGATTTGACACTAAGAATTGCCTCAGAAGACACCAGGAAAAACCAGAGTTGTGAGCTGCATTAGGCCCTTCAACAAATAAGACCATATATTAGATGCATGAGCGACAGCAGCTCTCTTTGTTCCTCTGAGACAACAAAGCCCCGACAGGAGCAGAGGGAGGAGTGACCATGTCAGCACCAGGTCCTCCTGCAATTTGGCATCTCAGGAGAATTCCAGAGAGAAGCATTGTTCTGAAACTCTAAGGATTAGGTGAAAGGGCAAGGGGAGTATGAGCCAGATGGGGGCAGACTGCATCTCTTCTGGCCGCTAGAGAGCTCACGATTTCAGTGGTGGAATATATTTTAGAGAATTCAGAGGTGTGGTTGGGAAAGTCAGCTGAGGAACTCTTTCGCCAGGTCTAAATATTAGATACTGCCTGAGACTCAAAGACAAATGCCAGTTTTTGGGCTCTGCAGAAATTATAGCTGAATTCCCCAGAATTGAGATAAATTCTGTCTGGAGGCTAATGTTGGAGGGACTCACTAATGAAGTGGAAAAATCTCTGGGTGGATAGTCAGCTCCCCACAGGGCATGCTATACAATTCATACTGTGATGGTCCTGATGCATCAGAAATGGTGTCACACAAACACCCAGTCAGTGAACAGACTCTGGAAGAGAGTCTCTAGGAATTTGCCCAGACATATACCAAACTAAATTAACCTACTTTTTTCAGACTTATATTTGGTATTGCTGGCCACCTATTCAAAACTTCAGTCCTGCACTGCCACAACTCAGCTCTTGTCATTCCAGATTTCTCCTCATGTGCTTCACTAGCAAAACCAGTTAGGTTGAATAAGAAGTCACTGCATAGTTTCTATTTTCTGGTATGAATGTCATCAAATGTATTCACATGTTTTGTGTTTGATTGTTTTTCTTCTTCATATGCTGCTTTGCTGGATCTACTGTATGCACAACTCCTAAAATACTTTTCAGAAGTGGGTAATGTATAAATAATGAATTAAGAAATAAGAAAAAATAGAAAATTTATTGAAGGTAGTAAATTTATAATTAATAGCAGAATCTGGATTAGAATACATTCTGTTTTCTTCATTCTCAGTTTACTTGTCTTTCCACTGAGTTATATTGACTCTTAAACTTTCAATAAGGATTTTTTATCAGTTAAAATATTATCTTGTGATATCAGTTCTATGGAAGAACTACAATTATAATTATTTTTAAATGTGCCTAGAGAGACAGAATTCTAAGATGGTCTCCAAGATTCTGCATCTGGTGTGCACTCTCTGTAGAATCCCCTCTCCTTGAGTGTAGGTGTATGAATATGGTGGATAGTCTCTCCTATAATTGGCTTATCATATAAGAAAAAGGTGACGGAATTTTGAAGATGTAATTAATCTCCCAGATCAGTTGATTTTTGTGTTGACAAAATCGATTATTCTGTCTTGATCTGGTAAAGGTTCCAAATAGAGGTGGTGGGCCCTTCCTGAAGACAGATTCTCCTGTTGGCTTTGAAGGAAGTGCGATGCTGTGAGAGCATAAGATGCCATGTAGTAAGGAAGTGTGGGAACTTCTATTGTCAGGGAGCCATGCTCAGTCAACAAGAGAGTGGTGGTTCAATTGCACAACATCAAGGAGCTGAATTTTGCCAACAACTTGAATGAGTTTGGTAGAAGACTTTTTATCGTCATAAAAAAGGAAGGAAATTCTGCCATTTTTGGACCTGAAAGACATTTAACTAACTGAAATAAGTCACACAGAAAGGCAAATATTGTATAATCTCTCTTATATGCAGAATCTAAAAACAAAACAAAACAGAACTCATAGACAGAACAGAATAGTGGTCTCCAGAGGCAGGGGGTATTGTGGAGAGTGTGAGTGAAATGGGCCAAGGTAGTCAAAAGGTAAAACTTCCAGTGATATAATAAATAAGTATATAGTATGATCATTATAGTTAATGTAACTATATTTGAAAGCTGCTAAGAACGTATATTTATTTTTTTAATATAGTTTATTGTCAAGGTGGCTAACATACAGTGTACATATACAGTGTGCTGTTGGTTTGGGGGGGTAGATTCTCATGATTCATCACTCATACAACACCAATACTCATCCCAACAAGTGCTTTCCTTAATTCCATCACCCATTTTCCCTCTGAGAGTAGATTTTAATAGTTCTAAACTTTAAAAATTTGTAACTATGTGTGGTGATATGTTAATTAGACCTACTGTGGTGATCACTTCACTATATATATAATATACACACATATATATATTGCATCATTACATTGTACATTTAAAACTAATATGATGTGGGGCGCCTGGGTGGCTTAGTCGGTTGAGCATCCGACTTTCGCTTAGGTCATGATCTCGAGGTTCGTGGGTTCGAGCCCTGCGTCGGGCTCTGTGCTGACTGCCAGCTCGGAGCCTGGAGCCTGTTTCAGAGTCTGTGTCTCCCTCTCTCTCTGACCCTCCCCTGCTCATGCTGTCTCTCTCTATCCTAGAAATAAAATAAAAATATTAAAAAAATAAATAAATAAATAAATAAAAATAAAACTAATATGATGTATATCACTTATATTTCCGTTAAAAACTGTTATCATTTTATTCTAATAATTAATTATAATATCACTATCACTCATTTTTATGTATGTATGTTTGTATGTATGTATGTATGTATTTTTAGAGAGAGAGCTTGGGCAGGGGATGGGCAGAGAGAGAATACCAAGCAAGCTCTATGCCCTCAGCTTGGAGCCCGATGCAGGCTCAAACCCATGAACTGCAGGACCATGACACGAGCTGAAATCAGGAGTCTGACACTTAACCAACTGAGCCACCAGGCACCCCACTATTACTCACTTTTAAATTTCATGAGCAAAATCTTGAACTTACAGAAATTTACCCTTGCCTTTGTTCTTGAAAATGTTTTCATTCCAACATTCACAGACTTTTACCTTAATATATTTTATGGCAATATAGTCTTTAAATTGTCATCATGTAAAATGTATCTATAATAAAATATTTATCTGTAATGTAATTATAAATTTTATTTTATTACCTGAGACCATAGTCTTTATAATTGATTTGTAATTTATAATTGATGTTATAATATTTTTATTACATCTTACATAATACATACAAGAAATATACATCTTATGAGATTAATCATAATCAACATTTTTAAAGGTACCCTCTTTTAAATATATACCTTTGATATTTTTAAAATAAAACTTCTCTCACTACTTAGGCAAATTTCATACCATCATATTAGAAAATTCTCCTTAAATAGAATTCAAGTGTCAAAATAAAATTTTCTGTACCTTTTAATTTGCTAAATTTTTGCCTAATGAGAAGGGCATACTAAGAATAGTTTCTTGTACAATAATTTGTGTATTCAGCATCTCTGAAGAAGCCAGAAAATCAAGCAAAAACCAGATAACAAAAAGGAAAAGAAACAAAATGAGCCAATAAACAAATGATAATTTAAGTGTCATTAAAATTTAGTTTCAAGACAGCTTCCATTTCCATTCCTGCTTTATATAATAAGTGCTGTGCCAAATCCACTTAAATCATGACATTAATTTGTGGAGTTAGACAGATTCAACCAGAAATTTTTACAATTCCTCAAAGCATAAAAAAACAACAGCTCAGTATTGTAGAGAAAGTTGTCATATATTCACTACATCTGTTACTGTTTGCAGCTGAAATAAATTAACTTTTTATGTCTTACAAAGTAATTATCTAAACAACAAAAAAATACAGTAGTGATTTTTTTCTAATGTTGTCAAGTAGCATGAGAAGCACCAGAATTCATGACACAAAAATACTAATGAACCATACATTAATATTAATGTACTCCTTTGGGAAGGGAGGGAGATAATAGAAGTCTCAGAAAACTTTTCTCCTAACTTAACTTCAAATACAAAAGTAGACATAATTTCTTATGCACGTAAAATACAAATGAAAAGACGTTTTGAGTATTTTATATTTTGTCTTTCTTCTCACAAGTCTAGTGTTCATTTTTGCTGAAAAAACAACCACTTGGGGAAAATTCATTTTATTGTTTTAGTTCAGTAAGTTGTGAATTCTACACTTCCTTGATTTTATTCAATAAGGAAGGAGAAAGGGTGACTTGCCCCACAAATTTTATTGAATATATGAAAAAACTAAGATTTGAACCAATTCAGAGATCATATCTACCCATATCCCACGGGGTTAAGAAAGAAATGAGATGTGGATTTATTGTCTTTTAAATCACTAATATGAAATATTAGCAGAACTAACATTAAATCTGTAACAGGGATTGTGTTAAATGGGATATATATTGCATCCAAAAACATTCATCCAGTAACATATTATCCAAATCTGGGGCTTCTGGATGTTTCAGTTGGCTGAGTGTCCGGTTTAGTTCAGGTCATGATCTTGCATTCATGGATTGGAACCCGCCTCGCTGGGGTCAGTGCTGACAGCTCAGAGCCTGGAGCCTGCTTCGAATTCTGTATCTCCTTCTCTCTCTGCCCCTCCCCTGCTCATTCTCTTTCTCTCTCTTTCTCTCAAAAACTAAAGTAAATCTTAGAAGAAAAAAAAAACACAAATCAAATTCCCTCAAAATGCATTATTTGTAGCTACTTATATTTATGTACAGCCAGCTAAATGAAAGGTGGCAACCAGAAAAAGAAAAGGAGATAAAGACAAGAACAATCATTGAATCCAGCGAATTATTTTCATGAAGAAAGATGCAGGAGATTAAATGACATCCCAACTGGTTCAGACCTATCTAAATTAGACCCAACTTAGGCCTCTGAATTCTCAGCAACAACTTGAAGCATTTAAAAAATTCTGGTAAGTGAAATAAGAATCTACCACAAATATCTGAGATATAAGTGTTTAACACTATATCCAGGTCTTTCCAGTGTGGTGCTGAAGCCCCTTGCCCTGCCTTATAGAAGCTGATTTTAAAATTTTCAGGTTTTGAAAGATAGTCATTGTTAAAAATGTAATTGTAAAAATTTATAATTAAATTATATTAAAATCAAAAGTAATACTTTAAAATCATCATGTTCTAATATTTTATTACATTTGTGATTATCTATGGTTTTGATGTTATTTTATCTTTTATATCTTGGTGGTGGAAATACTGTATAAGGGTATGCTACGGCACATCTCTTCCAACCTGTATTCATTGGCATCATGTTGGTAGCTGAAAATTAGCCATGATGGGGTATTTTTTCATGGAGATCAACAGACTGTAAATTGGCTTGATTTATTATTTTATTGATTGTCTAGACTTAGAGATATGATAGAGAAATGTTAATAATTCAGGTTAAACTTAATAATATGTCATGTCTATAATTGTTACATTATGAATCATACAAAAATTTGAGGAAATATCCATGTTTCAAGAATTATTAGTAGAGTCAGTCAAGAAGTGGCTTATGTCATTAACAAACAAGAATAGTTCTGACATGTAGCTTTGACATATCACTTCTTACTCGTTATTGAAAAGGAAAATATCAACCAATGCGTGTGTTAGAACTCCACCCATTTGGCAGTTACAACCACAATCAGGCTATACATTTGAGAGTCTGGAAAAAAATTGAGCAGAGCATTCTGTAAGAATAAATTGTTATATATAATTTTAAATATTAAAGAGTATTATATATTTTATTATTTAAAAATATTTAGAGGTGACTGGGTGGTTCAGTCAGTTGAGCGTCTGGCTTCAGCTCAGGTCATGATTTCATAGTTTGTGGGTTGGAGCCCCACGTCTGGCTCTGTGCTGGCAGCTAGCTCAGAGCCTGTAGCCTGTTTCAGATTCTGTGTCTCCCTCTCTCTCCGACCCTCCCCTGCTCATGCTGTCTCTCTCTCAGAAATAAAAATAAATAAATAAATAAATAAATAAATAAATAAAATATTTATAAATTGCTATAGAGCTTTCCATTTTCTTTAGTAAAAGAAAAAAAAACTGTCTCTCTATTACTCTCTACCTCTGAATTACAGCCTACCCACTCCATTATCCACTGGGTGTTTGCGTTACTTTCCTTATTGTTTTCTCTTCATGTCTCTCCCCACTGCTTCAGAGTTTTCTTATCATCACAATTTTCTGTCAAAACCATAATATGATTGTGCAAATCCTCCCCTGCCTACTTTTCAAAATAATGATGTTCCTTAGTAGGTTAAAAGAAGGATATAAAATGGGGCGCCTGGGTGGCTTAGTCGGTTAAGCGTCCGACTTTCGCTTAGGTCATGATCTCGCGGTTTGTGGGTTTGAGCCCCACGTCGGGCTCTGTGCTGACTGCCAGCTCAGAGCCTGGAGCCTGTTTGGGAGTCTGTCACTCCCTCTCTCTCTGACCCTCCCTGCTCACGCTGTCTCTCTCTCTCTCCTAGAAATTAAAAAAAAAAAAAAAGGATATAAAACTAACAAAAATAATTCTAACAATTTAATATGATATAGTTAGACTAGGAGTTGGAAAGGTTTTCTGTAAAGCACAGGGAGCAAACATTGTACGTATCAAAAGCCATAAAGCCTAAGGTCACAACTGCTCAACTGCTGTTGTAACATGAAAACAGCCATAGACAATATGACAATAAAACTATGAGGGTGGCTATATTAAAAAAACAGTTTTATTTACAAAAAGAAGCAGGGGGCAAGATTTATCCTAGGGTCATAGTTTGGTGACCCCAGTACTAGATCAGTGTAACTTGGTCCCAACATGGTTAACAGGCTTTATTTCACATGAATGCTTTGTGAGCATGGTAAGTAAAAGAAATAGTTAAATGCCCATTATTTCCTAAATATTTTTCTATTGTATTATTCTATACTATTTCTTAATAGCTTAATAGTTGAATCTTTTTCTTTCCTTCCTTCCTTTCTTCTTTCTCTCTCCTTCTTTCTTTCTTTTTTTCTTCTTTCTGGGAGTTGAGGGAACAGGATAAGATATATTTTGAATATGTTAATTCTTTTAGAAATCTGTGAGTAAGGTTTCAATGACCAAAACAAGCAGTTAGATGATTCAGAAATCAGGGGGTACTATGTAAAATAAACTTGGGTATTTTCAGGATATAAATGCTAAAAAGCTATGGGGTGCTTCATCATGTAAAAAACCTAGAAGCCATCATTCCCATTCTTACAACAAGAGAAAACTGGACAAACTGAAAATCAGTAACTATTCTTGGACTCTTAGATCATTAAGCTAATCACCAGCCCAAAATTTGAAGAGACAAGTTGTTATGAGCTTAACTGTGTTCCCCTACCCACAAAATATATGTTTAAGTCCGAAGTCCCAGTACATCATGATGTGACCTTATTTGGAAACAGCATCTTTACTCAAATTACAATGAGGTCATTAGAATGGGTACTAATCCAATTTGACTGGTGTCCTTACAAAAAGGGGAAATTTGGACACACAGATGGATAGGGACAGAAAGAAAACAATGTAAAGGCACAAGGAGAATGCCATCCACAAGCCTAGTTAAATGACTGAGGCTGTCAGAAATTCAGAAAAATATGTGGAATAGATCCTTCACAGTCTTCAGGAAGTCCCAATCTAATCTTGGGAGTGAATCTGGCCACTCAAAATTATAGAGTGTGATAAAGTGAGATATTGAAAAAAATTTAAAAGGACCTGAAAAATGAATAACTGGTCAAAAACATGAATCATAAAGTATATAATCCCTAAATAAAATACATCTCCTTTCTAAGGAAATAAGTCAATTCTGAAGGTCTGGAAGCCTTTAAAAAATCTGAAGTACTTCACTCAGGTTCTAAGGGTTATTACTGAGTAAGAAGTCAGAATCGGAAGTCCTTGTATTTTTTACCAACTGGTCTCAGATTCCTGACTGAAACTAACCATTATACTATGTTCTAACCTCATACTGCCAGATTGGTCCTGGAAGATAATGTCCTTTTGAGAGTCACAGCTTATGGAAATAGTGCACAACAGCAAATTTGAACTTTTGGAAATTTGAGTTGTAGATGATCGTATGTTTCATTGCCTAGTTGGAGACCAGCAATGTACTCATATCAGAAAGTTGGCAACTGTATGGTGGAGGCAGAATTACCAACTGTTATGCAACTGGAGGACATTGTATGTAGATCCATATGTGTGTGTCTAGAGAAAATTAAAAAAATAATTCAATAAAAAATATAAATAATGGCAAAATAGAAATATTTTAATAATTAATTTAAATTTAATACAATGGACAATAGGGATTTGAAGGGAAATAACTGAAAGTTCAAAGTTCCCCTCTGTAGTAGATCAAAAGAGGGAGAAAAAAATAGCAGGATTTATCATACAGCAGGGAGTCAGTAAATTTTCTTGATTGATGTGAAAATATGAGAAAAGGACTTATTTGATATATAATATTAATAGAAATGAAAGAAAGTAATAAACAAACCAGTTATTTTTATATATGTGGATTATGAACCAAAAAAATAAAAACAGATCAGTTCAAGAAAAAAAAAAGCATTTGTGCACCAGATAAAATACAATGGGCCTTAAAATGGGCCTCAAAAAATAAGTGCTAAAGTCAAATATGAGATTGAAAATGAATTTTCTATTTTCAGAGCCAGTAAATCTAGATTTGGTCAACCTATCATAAGAAATGGACTAATGGTCTTCAGTTAGAGGCAGTCTAAAGGGTGGTCCAAGATTTTTAAGATTTTTAAATGGGTCCACAGATCAA
This sequence comes from Hyaena hyaena, assembly GCF_003009895.1. Taxonomy (NCBI): domain Eukaryota; kingdom Metazoa; phylum Chordata; class Mammalia; order Carnivora; family Hyaenidae; genus Hyaena; species Hyaena hyaena. The sequence continues at coordinate 434,676 of NW_024081598.1, forward strand.
GTATAGGTTTGTAATGCGACGCATCTCCATCAATACTGAGAACAAAAATAACAAGAGAAGGAATGTTTTACTAAAAGTAACTGGACACTTAGAGCCATCATAAATACTTTGAGTTTTAAGTAAAAGACCCAGCACCAGTCAGGACTTTTTTTTTTTTTTTTTTTTGGCTTCTAGGGTACATTGCTGTCTGAGCATCATCTTCAAGCAGAAAAACAAAAAGAGCAGAAATTATAAATATATAATAGTACTGTGATAAATACATATAAATATGTATGTATACATATAAATATATATGTATATTTCTATATGTATAAATAATATATAATACAATCAAAAAAGAAAATTGACCTGTAAGGAATTATGAATTTGTAAGTAATGATGAATAATATTAAATTCTTACACTTCAGGGTTATAAACTCTTTAAGAGGTAGCTGAGATTTAGATTTCAGTAGGTGTAATGCTCATATGCTAAGAAGTTAGAATTGTTAGGATAAGTTGATTTCACATCACATTTGCTTAATTTGAAAACCTTTTTGAAACAACCTCAAAAAATAAGTGCTAAAGTCAGGGTTTGGAGTTGAATTGAAACAATGTTGCACAGCTGTCCTGAGAGATTAATGCTAACACCAGCCTGCTCAAAATGTATGCACAGCCAGGTTTTTATGAAAATTAATTTCTAAAGTTGTGTGTTTATCAGCTTCCTGGCATAATGTCAACAGAGGACCCAGCTTAGTTCTTAAAGCATGAAGTGCTAATTATGTCTTTCCCCCAACTTCCATAAAGGTGGAAAATCTTGGCAGTTACCAACAGTTTTGCAAAATCTGATCTGCCTTTGTGCAGCTTCATGAATTTCAGGGTATTAGGCTAAAAGTTTACTTTGTTAATTTTTCATATTCCTTTTGTGAATTTGAAGGCATGACAGAAGATTTCTGAATAAAAACATTTGTAACTATAAATGATGCTAGTTAAAAAGATGCATGCTTGCAGAGCTGTTTTATAATCATCTCCTATTTAAGTAGGCACATTTCTAATAGAGATACTAATTGCAAAGTGAGTAAAAATATTGATACCATCATAAAAAATACACTTTGAAATTTTTAAGTTTTAAGAACCTGGGAGCCAGTTGAGGTAACAGAGAAAACATTGTTATCTCACTCTCTATATTGGTTGCCCATGGCTATCGTAACAAAGTTCCACAAAGCAGGTGTCTAACACAACAGAAATTTGTCTCCCAGTTCAGGCGGCTACAAGTCTGAAACCAAGGAGCAGCAGGGCCGGGCCTCCTCTGAAATCTATAGGGAAATCCTTCCTTGCTTCCAGTGGTTTACCAGCAATCTTTGGCATTTCTTGGATTATGAAACATCAGTTCACTGTGTCCACATGGCCTGCTGCCTGCATCTCTTATCTGCATATAGAATTCTTTTCAGAATAGAAATAGTCATATTAGATTAAGGCCCCCATCCTAACACACCCCATCTATGACCTCATCTTAACTACATCTGTAACAACCCTATTTCCTACAAGGTCACATTTCAAGGTGCTTCAACATACACGTTTTTGGGGGGATGGACACAATTCAACTCATAACAGTCTCCCACAATGACAAGAAGAAAGAAAGAAAATGAGAAACAGAGAGAAAGAAAGGGAAGTAGGTACTGGTCCATAACCTCCTCAGGGCTTCCCTGGTGTAATCCGAAACTGGACCCCAAACAGAGAGGGCTGAGAGAGACTAAAGAAAGAGGCAGGTCACTCCTGGTTGGCAGGTGGCAGTTTTAATAAATAAAGGGACCTTACATATGAGGCTTGCCTTGGGTGGCAGCAAGGCAAACACATCCTGACATCTGCCCACCAAACTGTAAAAGTTTGTAAAGAAGCCTTAATTGGATTCAGTCATTATATTATGTAGGTATTCTCAATATCACATCATAATCTCAAGGATGTGTGCTTGAAGCAGTCTCTGTAAGAAGGCAAGTGGAAACCACATTCCAAGGATGTGGAAGGAGGTGAGGAGCCTCTGAGAGCCTGGTCCAGTTCACAGGTCAACTGGCAGTCACATTCTTTTGATGACTCTCCCAAACAGGAAGAATGGAGGGAGAGGAAAAGAACAGAAGAATAAGAGGCTATCACAATTGAAACTATAAATGGCAGATTTTGGTCACTATATAGAGTGCTACTTGGACTGATTCTAGAGAGGGTGGATAGCTAGCTACATCATACATATATACACACACATACATAGATTTAAACCTATGTTACCGACTCACAATACACAAATTTCTCCAAAAGAGGGAACATTGGAATGTCCTTATTGTTAAAGATAGATCAGTAAATGAGAGAAACACAATCTGAGCCATTCCTCATACTAAAGATAAGCAGATAAATTGAATAAAAATCATTGTAAATATGCTGTTTGGCAGCAACCAGTCAGGAAAAATACAGGGCAACAGAGAAGAATGAAAAGAACAATTGGTAAGCTACTGTGGAAATATTTTCCCAAACACTGGGCTTTACTGAGAACTTGGCAGACCTCTCATATTCAAGAGGAGATAACAGAACTGTGAAGGAAGATGTGACTCTAGCCCAGAAGGCACAGCAGATATCGTAACGATGGTTTCTGCAACACTGTGTGAAAAACAAACAAGGGTTCTTCCCCTTTGAACAAAGGTTCAAAGCCAAACTGATTCCACAATTTTTTGTGTGTGCCTGGACTGAAACTGAATTGAGGTAACTCCATTAAAAAATCAGTAATTAATAGGGGTGCCTGAGTGGGTCAGTTGGTTAAGCGTCCAACTTCAGCTCATGTCATGATTTCACGGCTTGTGAGTTCGAGTCTCACGCTGGGCTCTGTGCTGACAGTTTGGAGCCTGGAGTCTGCTCTGGATTCTGTGTCTCCCTCTCTCTCTTCCCCTCCTCCACTTATGCTCTGTCTCTCTGTGTCTCTCAAAAATAAATAAATGTTAATTTTCAAAAAATCAATAATTATAAAGAGAAATTTTTTGTGAGATGGTATAAAATTAAACATAATACCCAAGTAATTCCTTCTTGGAAAAATAAAAAGGACCCATTATGAGTGAAATTAGAAAAATCTGCCCTTTTTAAATAAAAGCTTAAAGATGTTTGCTGGAGGGGAGGTGGGGGGATTAGGCTAAATGGGTAATGGGCTTTAAAGAGGGCACTTGTGATGAGCACGGGGAGTTATATGTAAGTGATAAATCGCTAAATTCTACTCCTGAAACCAATACTACACTATATGTTACCTAACTTGAATTTAAATAAAAATGTGGAAGAAAAAAATGAACACTAAAAATAAAAGTTTGAAGATGAGATAGGGTAGATACCAAAACAACAAAATCACAATATAATAGTAATAGTTAATTCTACATGCCAAGAAATGATCTGAATTTATTGCTCAAGCCTATGATGCAGGTACGACTATATCTGAATTTACAGATGAGGAAACCAACACATCTAACAAGTGGGGAGATCAGGATTCAAATTTGGGAAATCGGGGTCCACAGTCTGTCATCTGCACCATTATATGATGCTGTCTTTATGGATACCAAAATCAACATTAAGTCATTCAAGAAAGAAATGGAATTCAAAAAATAAAGTCAATCATGAATACTACTTTAAAAGCAGCACAGGGGCTCCTGGGTGGCTCAATTGGTTAAGTGACTGACTCTTGGTTTCTGCTCAGGTCATGATGTCACAGTTGGTGAGATCAAGCCCCACATGGGGGTCTGTGATGACAGTGCAAGGTCTATTTGGGATTCTCTCTCTCCCTCTCTTCTGTCTCTCTCAAATAAATAGGTATAAAAATAAAAATAAATAAAAGCAGCACAGGCAGTAGCTTCCTTTGCTACAGCTTGTGGCCAGTACTTGCTATTTCATTCTAGGTATATTCAGAGTTAAATACCTCTAAATCATACTCTTTGGTTCTAATATTGGATTATTCCTATAACTTTAAAGTTTTGGCATGTTTTCAAAAGTCACTAATTCAAAGTACAGATGAGGAAGGGAATTACAGGTGGACAACGATGTTGTGCACAATACTCCTCACGAAAGGAAATTCTCACTAAGGGGATTCCCTCTCCCTCATACTTCAGAATGTCAAGAAGAGTTAAAGGCACAAGGGATCACTAAATTCTGTATAGTCGGAAGTATCTACTTGCATGGGTTGCTCTCTTGGGATACAAGTCAGCTGAGATAATTACTTAGATGGATTCCACATTGCCCACTGTAGGACATTTTCTTGGACTCTTCCACATCATGTGGCTGTGTCTTTCTCATGGCTGTGTCTCTTTGCTGTTCTGTCTTAGGTGTTGACTTCTTTCTCAGTCAGACTGGTACCAACATAACTAGAAATTCCAGTTTTCATATTTGATACAACTACCGTCTCTTCTTGCAGCTCGATTATGAGAAAAGACATTTTTTCCAGAGGATTCCAAACAGAGTTATCTTCTTCATTGAATAATAAAATTTGCTTCTAAGTATCTTCCTGAATCAGTCTTTGTAGAGGATAGATTACTAATCATTTTGAGTGTAAACGATGTTTTAGGAGTGTCAGCTACAGTATCTCTGGACACCTTAAGACTGAAATGTATTGTTAACCTTCAACAAAATATTTTAAGAGGAAAGTGAAAAAAGAAAAACTAATGTGCATAAATATACATATATACATACATGAGTACATACTTCCACAAATACACAGGCACTAAGGCAAAAAAAAAAAGCAACAACAAGAATTTTATATATATAAACTATATATATATTATATATAAACATATATATATAATATATACATTATATATATATATCTCCAATTTGGTAGCTGGTTGTGAAGCCATAGTTGTTATTTCTAACTTCCTCTTCCATTGCCCATTCCATGTTTTCTTTGCCTTCAGTCAGGACCTCAGTTATTTGAGGTTCTTTATTTAATGAATTGACAGTAATTAATTTATTACCTCTCAAATAACCCTTGCATCCATATTTGCCCTGATTTGTTAAACTGGAGCTGGATCCTGTAAACATCTTTGTCAGTTGGCAGAACGTTAAGCTCATAAGCTTAATTAGTAGTGGGTGCAATCGGGACACTGCAGGATGAAGAGCCTTCTCTTCCTAGTTCCAGTGAGCTCTCTCCTGCTTGCTCCTGAGACACATGACATCCAGTGGTACGTGCAACATCCAGTAAGTTCCCAGCAACTGTCTGTGGTCACCTTGAAAGTGGTTCCCTGGTGAGTTCTGCTGGAATACTTGATGCCTTCCCACTGAATTTGACAGGCACGTTAATGGGATAACTTCCTGTGAGTTTTGGCAGAACCTCTGTGAAAGCTTCTCAACAAAGTCTCAAGCAAAGTTCCCCTGGCCAGTTTCTTAGTAACTTCATTCCCCATGCCAGAAGGCAATTTCCTCTTTGCCAACCTCAACCTGCATGATCTCAAAAAGTTCCTCCATGGTCCCGTGGACCACAGCCATACTTCCTCCAATGTGGTCTGAATCTCAACCACAGAAGCACTCTCTTGCAAATGTGTTCTTCCTTTGCCTTTCTGCCTCAGCCTCTGAAGTAATGGTTGCTCTCTATATTTGCTATTTCTGTATTCCCAGAAGTTCTTTTAGCCCCTAGTGGTTAATCCCTACTAGGGATTACCAGTTCTTCCTATTCAAATAATTGTGTGATTTCTGTTTACTGACTGGACCTTGACTAATACAGAACTGATATCAGGAATGGTCCAGGGAAATATGTATACAAAGATGAAATTTGGGGATTGGTCAGTTGTGTCATTAGTCTTACGTACAATAGTGAGTTCTCAGTAAATAGAAAATAGGATGGTAATGATTCACGGTATGCAGTAGCATCACAATTAATCAATCTATTGCCTATGTTTAATTTTGGTCAACTGAAGCAACTATCTTGGGATCCAAAGTAACTGCTGCATTTGACTGTTGTGACAGTGAGGTGACAACAATGTCTATGTGTGAATGGAGTCTCTTGCCCTGGCTTCTTACAAATAAAAAAAAATGACATGCTCAGTTAATTGAACTATTAGCTCAAGATATGATCTGAGAACCAGGTTCTGTGACAACCTTAAAAGAATCTCTTATTTATTTTAATATTTTTTTTTGTAGTCACAGGGCTGATGTTAAAATGAAATGTGTATCTAAATTGAGTGGTTTGGAATCAGAGTCTCATCCTGTTTCTTATAAGACAGTTAGGACACTAATTGAGAAAGATTGTGGCCCTAAAACACTTTGGATCTAATTAAATTATTTGGACCTAAATGTAACTAAAGTTCTCATATCCACAAAATACTCTGAGCCACCATTTCTACTGGAAGTATGTTGCCCTCTTATGTCCAAGAAGACTAACCTAAGTTTTGTGGAAACCCTTGATATTTCATAATCTAGGGCAGATACTTTGTAGGAGTAAGCCCACCCTCCTCAAGAGCCACCACAACTATCCTTTGCTGCCACTAAACCCTTAATTAGGGTAAGTCTCAGGTTGAGCCTAGAGGTCAGGTATACACCATGACCTTCAAGGAAAGACTTTATACATTAAAAGAATTAAAAGATATCAGGGCACCTGGGTGGCTTAGTCAGTTAAGTGTCTGACTTTGGCTCAAGTTATGATCTCACAGTTTGTAAATTCGAGCCCCAGAGTTGGTTTCTCTGCTATCAGGATGAGCCTGTTGCAGATAGGCTCCCTCTCTGTCTGTCTCCCTCTCTCTCTCTGTCTCAAAAATAAACATTAAAAAAAGAATTATAACATATGTATGCATACCTGTGTGTATATATATGTATATATACATACATATGTATATATGTATGCTTACATAGTCATTACATACAAAATGAATATAAGGTGTGTGTGTATATATATGTATATATGAGAGCATAGATTCTAAGACTTTTAGTGCAAAGAAGTAGATGTATATAACACTAGATCAAGCTAAATGTATTAATTTGGGTGTACATACTAGAGATCACTGATTTAATGTATTAGCTTGGACAATTGCAATTGCTTTTAACACCTCACTTGGTTTGAAGACTGAAACTTGAACTCAGCAGAAACCAATGTTTAATGAGTCATTATGTCACAAATTTCCCAGCATGATATGGTGGAAGGGATCCAAATGTTTCAAGATTGAGACTGCTATAATGCATTCATCACATGCAATCTACACATCTACTTCTAAACTACATTCTCCTAGAAGATTCAAAATACCACGGTCATTAAGGTGTCAAGAAATACATTACTGAGTTGATTCCTGCATTCTTGAAATGGTCTATGGGTTTCTCTCGTCTATAGGCCAGATGTGACTGTGAGGGGTATAATCACTGAGGTGGATTCACCAATGTCAGTGAAAATGATACAATCCTAGAATAACAAAGCTGCAGCACATAACTGTCAAAGGCAATATGAGAGCATTATCAAAACAGGTAGCAGACATGTAGCGATGATGAGAATGCCTTGGCCTATAGGGATATTTGACAATGGCTACTTAATCATGGTGAGCCTAGAAATTTAAAAGATGGGAAGCTTCCTCCACATAGCAGAGTTATTGATTGCTCCATGTAACAGAAAAAAAAAAACTCTAGGTCTTAAGACTAAAGATCTTACTTAAGTTACCACAATGGAATATCACCCACAATGGCTCCCCAACCCATGTGGCAAAGGCTAAATGGAAGCACCCACAATTTACCTGCCTACCAAGAGAATAATGTCACATCCCCATTACACTTACCAGTTTGGCCTGTACATACATCCATGGATCTTAGATAACTGACTAGGGACAACTGCAAACAGAATCAGATAGTGAATCTAATTGTAGCTGCTTTCCTATATGTAGCATATTTACATATGTAGCATATTTACTGAAGCAAATCAACATGGTCCCTGTTATTGAATGATCTGATTTACCTAATGTGTTTTTCTCCACAAGCATTTAAAAGGACCACTAGAGGCAGTTTGCCATTATCTAGCAGGGCCAGCATTACATCTTGACTCACACGAACAGTTTTCCAATGGTTCTCATAAGTGCCATAATGAATGGCTTTCTAGGACGCTCAACAGGTACCCCAGACAGGAGCTTGTCAGCCAGTTTCAGTGACACCACTGCTAGCAGCTCTCCAGCATGTGTGTCTCAGGATCATCCAAAATGAGCAGCCACCCTGCTGGCCAGCTTAGCCAGCTCCCTATATCTGCCATTTCTGTATTCCTTGGCATTCTTTTTACCCCTTAGAAGTTAATCCCTTTTTACTAGTTAATAGTTTTCTCTGTCATCTTTACCTTTCAAATTACTAGGGTGGTTTCTTCTTGTCAGTGAAATCTGAAGCATTTCAGCTCTGCTTTGTGGTCTTTGCTTTTCTGGGATCTCGTCAGTCAGGCAGCATATCTCAATGGCATCTCCCTCATCATAACAGACCTACATAGGAAAGCCACACAGAACTTTTCAAGGAGACTGTCACTGATGTATGTCTCAATGTTTTATTGAAGAGAATGGGCTCTAGGACCTCTAGGGATATGTGATAGGTGAGGTGGTATGCAGTGTACATGGAACAAACCTATTCCAAAATCCCTATATCCAGAGGACTTTTGAGTCCTTTTGCTATACTATGCCAGGGAAGTTCACGCACCTCAACCTCATTAGCTTACTCTGGGGTGGATTGTAGTTTGAGTCAACCAACTAAATAGAGTCCTTCCAGTTTTACAAGTTAACACATCAAATCTAGAATCTCTGATAAATGTACTTCTATCAGTAAATTTAGGCAGAGCCTTTGTTAAATCCCATCCTCTTTGGCTTAATACCCATACAATCTATCCCCATGCATATTTTCCTGATTCTGTTGATATAATTTAGAAAGACTGTGTAACTCTTTTGATGAATAAGTGATTTTATCCTGGTCAGATTCCCCCAGAGCACTGGAAACTCACATCCTAGTTACTTGCCTGGTGTAAATAAAAGGTCTAGAAGATAGTAGTATCAAGCACAGAAAGGCTAGTCTCCTCAGAAACACTGTTAGCTGTGTCTGAATCCAACCAGATGTCCTGAGCCTTGTTTCAGGCTTCCACTACTTCCTATCACTGCTTTAACCTTCTTACAAGAGAGACATGGTGATGTAATGAAAACTTATATTCTAATTATGTAACCTACACAGTTTAATCCCGTTTGATTTTCAGCACCACTGACCTTGCAGCTATAAGAAATAAACAATTTTTAATGGCTGCCTTAGACATTTTCTTATTATTTTACTATCACAGAGATGAGAATTTAAAGACATGAGCTTGTCACCTTCTTCCTTTAAGCACTACACTGTACTCAGAAGAACTCATTCCATACAACAGTATTTGTAACTGTAATTATTGTCCAAATGGTCAACTATAGCAGCAACTTGGCTGCCAAGACATTTACTTCAGTAGACATTTTTTTTCAGAATCAACCACTGGTGATAATATAATTAAGTATGAAGCCAAATTAAAATAGATTACTAGCATCCCATTTTCCATTGTTGAAGAAGATCAGCACTACATTCAAGCTCAGGGAGATGGCAAAATTAGTAACAAAATCCCATTTCCTGGAACTCCTTAAGTATCATTCAAGGTCCAATCAGGAGACATAAAATGCTCCTCTTGAACAGAGCAAATTTTATATAAGAAATTGTTAAGTACATGTAAGATTGTTAACAAAATAATTGGAAAGTCAATGTGAGAACACTAAAGTATCAGAGAGGTAACAGTAGGAGAAAGCAGCTATCATACTTAGAATGAGAGGAATAAATACAAGAGGAGGGAATCAGTAAAATCTGGAAACATGTTAGGGAAACTGTTTGGACCTGAAACCTTAGCGTTTGAGGAGGGTGTTCTCTTGGCTGTTACTGATGGGTCTTGGATCTCAGAGCTAAGGCATCATGGAGCTGGAACCCAGAGTACCTTCTGGGTCGGGAGGAGGAGTGGTGGCCCCTGGTTGTGGCACCCTGGGATTGGAGAGGGGTTTGCAGACAGGCTGGACTGCAAATGACGGAAAAACTGAAGCTGAATTCAGCTGTCACTGCAGGAAGAAAATGCCCTTGCTGGGCGGAAGAAGCACACCATGCCTGGGAGCAGAAGGTGCATAGCAGCCCACAGGAAACATGGGAAGAAGTGAGCCCCTTCTTCCTGCAGTCCCGTAGTCTCTCTAAGGCTCTATTGGCAGAGACTGACAGGGAACTGGCTACCAGAGCAGAAATGTGCTTTCTAGGGTCCCAACTCAAGCATCACAAAACACAGTATATTTGGTGAGTTCGAAGCTGACAGGCAATCATGGGATACCACAAACAGAAGCCTCACAGAAGCTCTTGTACCTCTGATTCACATGAAATATGGTGTTTCTTGTGGCTTTTGTATGAAATAAGATTTGTGTGCTTGCAGTGTGGGTTTTAGAATTGTGTCCATGTGTGTCCTCTTAATTAGAATATATAAAGAGTATGTCTGAGAGAGAGAGAGAGAGAGAAAGGCAGGAAGGCAGGCAGGAAGGCAGGCAGGAAGGAAGGCAGGAAGGCAGGAAGGAAGGAAGGGAGGAAGGAAAGAAGGAAGGAAGGAAAGGAGGGAGGGAGGGAAGGAAGGAGGAGAGGGGAGGGGAGGAGAAGGAAGGAGAGGGGAGGGGAGGGGAAGAGAGGGGAGGAGAGGGGAGAAGAGGAAAGGAAAGGAATAAATAGAGTACAGTGGTATTAACGTGCAGATCTTTGTTTACAGGTAAACAAAACTGATTCTAGACAACTTCAGAAAAAAAATTATTAGATAGATGTAGAGTAGCACATATAACTTGAGAAACTTAACAATCAAGATTAGAGTGGCAAAAACCAAGAACTTCCTGCCAACATCACAGATGGAAGGCAACAGATAAAAATGGTAAACCATGATCATTGTTTTGTAAGTTTCATGATTACTTTATAAGGCTGGCAAAATTGACAATCAGAAGTTCACACTTCTGTACTCCAAAAACATATTCAGTCAAACTGCCATTTTTATAGTACACTTAACTTGGGAGAATTTATACTAGTTTTGGGAATATATGCATACTATGCATGTCACTGACTATAAGATTCAGGGTTGACCAGTTTATTTTGTTAATCATATGGACTGACATGGGGTAGTAACAAGGACAGAGTCATTGTTACCACAGTTAAGGACTATTGTTAGCATGCTCATCTCTTGGTTCTCATCTATTACCCAATATAATATAATTTGAAATAGTACCGACTATTAATCTCGATATCGATTACATGTTTTTCAAGCAGAAATTGAAAGAAATACTAAAAAATAGGAAATTAGCCTAGCATGTTTCAGGTGCTTGACCACAAATACTATTTTTTTCTAATATTTAAAAATGTTTTATTTATTTATGAGAGAGAGAGAGAGAGAGACAGCAGATCTGGGGAGGGTCAGAGAGAGATGGGAGACAGAATCTGAAACAGGCTCCAGGCTCTGAGACAGCTGTCAGCACAAAGCCCAGCACGGGGCTCGAACCCACAAACCATGAGATCATGACCTGAGCCAAAGCCATACACCTAACTGACTGAGCCACCCAGGCACCCCCTCAAATACTATTAATTTAATTTTGTCCTAGAAGACATACAATCAATTGAATATAAAAATAGGTAGGTAACTGAAAATAAAATATATGGTTTTAATTTAAAAGGAAGAATTAGATACACATTTAACTGTATTTTCAGTTACTGAGAAATCAACTTGAATATGGTGCTTTGGCACATCATGTCAAAATTATTAGGGGATTTGAAAGCTTGTTTTCTGATCTTCAAATGAGATACAGAGTAAAATCAAGAAAAAGAGATAATGAATATTTTTTTATCCTTATAAAATATTAGATATTAACTCAATGGCCTAATTGTTCAAGAGAAGTTTTAAAGCCACTCATTTTTCAAAAGCAAGTATAATTTTATAGGGTAGTGCTAAAATCATGTCAATATGACCAATAATTTTGCCTTATTTTCATTCATGCCTTAAGTTGCATTTTACATTATCAATTTAATTGTAAAGAAATAGAAAGACACACTGAAATTTTATAGTACATTTTGAGGCTAAGGAGGATCTTCCAAAGGAGGACTATCCCTTTTCATAAAAGCTTTAATGAATATATTGGTAATAAAACCGTTGCTGCAGATTTCAAAATTATCTGTGACAGTTTCAGAAAATGGTTGCTCTACTTTTTGTACTTAATTCATATTACTGATAAGAAGTGTGATTTAATATATTATTGCAAGTTTAGGAAGGGATGTAAGGGTTTTAATCTTATGAAGTCCATTTTTATGAAGCTAGGTATTTTTATCACATTAATGAAATCATTAATTATGTATTTCTAGAGAAAGAAGATAGAAAGGTCTATAACATGGACTATCACCTCAGTAGCAAATTTCTAAGTTGGGACACCAACCTTGATTTAACTTCCCTTGTCCAGTAACTTGTGTTTCCCAACAATAAAAGTAAAGATGAGAATATGGCTAAAGATCTGGAAAAGCTAATGATCTATTTTAAAAGTGAATAAACATTTTCTAATTTAAAATTTATAATTAACTGTGTAGCATCTTTCCTGGTTTTTAAAACTATCTTGTTGAACACAAAAAAGGGACTATTTATCTCAAGTCATATGTTTTATCATTTGTTTTATCCAACAGATGTATCAAAGACAAGGTTGGAAGCAGTTGTCTAGTAGTTAAATTATATTTTATCTCTATGGAACATTATCATAGACCTTTACATGCATAAGGATAGTTTCTGGTCCAAATTACACTATCATTTTTAATAAGATATGGCTTAGAGGGGTAAGAGAGCATAACCACAGTAACATGACTAGTTATCAAAAGAAACAAATGATAAAAGCAGATAAATTTTCATTCCATTGTATTTTTCTGTGTCAAATCCTATTGTTGGTAGCAAGGCTACAAAATTAATAAATAAAAATTTAAAAAGATCAATTGAGTCAATTACTTCAGGTTTTACTTTTTTTAAGGATAGTAAGTTATCACATAAATGCATGCATAATAAAATAAGATAATAAAATAAAATAAAACAAAAAGCAACCAACCAAGTAATGAGAAAAGTGATGTTAAGGTAGCATGTGCTATTGGTTCCTGTCTGGAACTATGGAATTGAGCAGGGTTAGGGGAGAATACAGGAAATGTATCTCCTGAATACTGAATCTCCTGATCTACTGAAGTACATCACCACAAGTACTAGAGAATGAATGAGAAGAATGCATTATCTTAGAAAACAAAGAAAAGTCATTTCAAGGAGGAAAACGTTTTGTTCAAAGTTCTGAAGGCAAGTGGATACTGCTGCATTTGGGTATTACTCATATTATACCATATCAGGGGTCTTTTGTGTGATTTATTCCCTGATGCATCTAAGGGTTTGAAATAGTCTCTGGCACATAATAGAAGCCCAGTAAATATGTGTTTATTGAATAAATAATTCATGAAGGAGGAAACATAAGCAAGTTAAACAACGAAGAAGTATCTGTGCAATTGATACACTTCTGTAATTTATTAGGAAAACAATGAGAAGTCACTGCAGAAAGTGAAAGACAGAAACGGTAAGTTCAGGTTGGTATTTTAGGAAATCCACTTTAACAGCTAGGTGGAAAATAGACTTAAGAGTCAAAAGAAAAGGAAAAGAAAGGAAAAGGAAGGGAAGGAAAACTAAGCATATAATAAAATAAAAATAAAAGATATACCAATTAGGATTCTATTGAAGGACTGAAGAACAGGATTGATAGTGGCAGTAGAACTGGAGAGTAGTGCAAAATATCACAACATTAAGTTGTGCCCACTCATTAAGTAGAGCCTACAGGTGTTGTGACAAAGATTATGCAGGGAGTTGGGGGCAGGCAGAAGGTTTGTGGGGTTAAGAAAGTAGGTAATCAGTGTTTTCATTTAATAAAATGGGTATGATAGGAGGAATCACAGTTTTGGTAGAAAGATGGTTTATTACATTATGGACATGCTAAATTTGAGAGCCTCTTTTTACCCCTACATGAGAATGTCCTTGTAGATGGCTGCATATAATGATCTCTATGTCAAGAGAAATGACAGATTGGATATTTAGATCTGATGATATTAGTATATCAAGCTGGAACCAGGAATGATGTAGGGCTGTTGGAACTGCCATCCCATTCTTTCAGTATTTCTGCTTCTTCCTTGGTAGAGAACATTCCTGCAGACAATTCAGATTGTCAGTATATATTCCTCCCCAGCTCTTTACTGTTCAGAACTGCAGCCCTCCAGCAGTCCATATTTAGTGTTGGGTGGGGCTATACTCCTTCAAATTAGAATCCACAGAAGACATGCTCTTCCTTTTCCTGATGCTAGTTGGCCAAGACACTCAGGTGGGCCCAAGTCACACAGTTTAATAAAAAAAAAAAGTAATTCCTACCTGAGTATTCACCAGGCGTTTGCCAAGATGTTAATAAATCAAATTACAGTTATGATTATACTATCTAATACCTACACCTCCCATAGGTAGAGTCAGTTTTAAAATTTCATGGGAAAGAGCAAAAGGCAACTTACCATGAGAGTCTAAAAGATGAGTGTCACCAATGAGAAAATACATAATAGAAATATTGCACAGTGAATCCAAATTCTGAGTTTTGAATCCAAGAGACAGAAGCAGAGGGGGCCACAGATTTTGGAGCTTTTAGGGTAATAAGCTCATCAGTCCTCTATCATTGTTACCCACACAACCTCACTAATACCATAGCCTTCAGACTATCAAGATTAAACTCATGATGTTTATCCTTTTCTATGATAAGTTATATATATGTATGTCTATGTATGCATATTAAAGGTTTTATTAAATTCTACTTTGTTAACATACAGTATAGGTCATATCTTTATTTATACCCAGAGGAAACTCAGATTTTCCAGACCATCTCTTAAAATCTAAAATGGCTCATATCCATGATCTTTTTTGATCTTAATTCACACCCTTATTGGCTTCTAAAGGGTGTTTACTGTTAGTCATCAGCAAAATCATCTATATCTTCAATCTCTTCCCAGAACATATGCTCACCTTCTTGCTCTAAATTAAATATGGCTTTCCCTTGATGCTTAAAAAATTAAGAAAATTATATGTACATTACTGAGGCTGAATTTGACTCTCAGATCCAAACTTGCTTCTCCAAAAGGACCTCAGAGCCCTGCGTTAACCACCTCTTTCCTCAGGGATCATTTTTTAACTTCCTAACACTATTTAGACTATATTGTATGTTAATGTCTTTAAATAATGTATATATAACAAAACCTAAAGTCCTTTTCTTAATTTTCATTTCAAAATACTACTCCATCTTTGTCCTCCTTTTTCCACTATAAACACCATGTAAATCTCTGTCACAAACTTTGAGTCTGGAGTTCTCTTTTGTTCAGCAAGAGAGTGGACGCAGAATTAAATGCAAGAGACTATGTCTGGGAGGAGACACGAGCCCTGAGTAAGGGTCCTTGCTCCGTATTTATTAAGATCAGAAGGCTTACAAATGTGATGGGTGTGTAGAAAGAGACAATGAAACCATGAACATTAACTCATACGTGTTTGTGTTTGGGAGAAAGGGGGTTTCAAAGATATGTGGTGTTAGGGGTTTGGATCAACACAAAACAAAATCCAAGTGCCAAGCAGATGGCTGCTTACAGCAGGCACCAGGCACTGTGCCTGCTTATCTTAGTTTGCTTAGGAAATAAGACAGATAAAGCATGCTACCTTAGGGTCAACAAGGTGCTTTTATTTTGCTAATTAACTCCCCTCCAGCCAACTTCACTCTGCAGAGGTGGTCTATAGCCCTGTTTACCTGTTTACCTATTCTGGACCTTACAGTCCTGTGAAAGCAGCTTTCTGCTTTTGTGTTATGCTGGGGGGACTTTCGCCCTGTTTACCCAATCTCAGGCACTTTAGTCCTAAACCTTGTTTAGGTACAAGCTCAGAGAATTCCTAAACTTATCCCCCCACCCCCAAATCTCAAATGCATTATGTTTAAAACCAGGTAGTTCATATCCCTCCCCCCCATCTTAATCTAATTCATCCCATGCAGTCATTCAAGCAAAGGAATTAAGGCTCATTTGACTCTCCCTTTTCACTCATCTCTCTACATTAAGTAGAGTCTACCTTAAAAAAATGTTTCTTAAAACCACCCTCATCTATGTATACTAAGTCATTTTCTAGAATTTGGCTCTTCATCTTTCACACAAGTCTCTTGCAACACGCTTCCCACTCATCCTACACGTTGCAAGAGTGAACCCAGCTCATGTACTTTCTTAGATGCATTTGGCCATGGGTTCTAATTTTTGCTACTTATATACTCTGCTATCAACCACATTCCTGTAGGCCACAGAGAGAACATTTCTATTTATTTGAAGAAAGTTTGAGCTTCAGCATCGGTTTTATGAAAGGCCATACTGCTGTAGTGCTACTTGTCCAGCAAGATCCAGTATGACAGCTGTACTTGTGGTCATGGAATAACTCAATAGTACCTGACCTCATGCTTTATACCACCCACTTCTTAACTGAATGCTTTCCTGTCACTTATGAAGTATGACATGCCATGTGATATTCTTGGTGCCCACATGCATGCATTCTGCTAGACTGAGAAGGTTATACAATTGTGAGCCAGAGGTAGGCAGGGTGCTGCTGGCTTTTACATTCTTGCCTACTGCCCTCTGCTCTGTGACTCATGTTGCAGAGGTTTCTACTGCTGCCAAATAGGATTTTGTTTCCCCAGCATACACTTTGAAAGTGTATGAGAATCCAGTGGGTATATTCTGAACAATGAGTTATATGGAAGAGTAACGAGCTAGCTGATATATGTTTTTTCTCTCTCTCCTTTCTAAGAACATGCCTCAAAACTCAGTATTTTAATATGGATTTTGACATTAAACTTAATCTAAGATTTCCTTTCATTCTTAGACATAAATGTGATCAAAAGTTGACCAAATCACGTTCAGGGGCAGTCTCCAGAAAAGCTTCCTTCGGGAACCCTTGCCGGGATGGGGGCAGAATCAAAAACAAAATCTGATAACTGATGTTCAGAAAAAGTAAATAAATGATAGATTATAGTTTTCTCTATTATACTTCCAGCAGTGAGTATTGCCACAGAAAATTCGTGTTGGGACATCATCGTTATAGGTCAGCATCACACAATAGTGTGTGTATATATACACATGTGTATATATTTATACCCATAACATCATTCCAGAAAAGTGTTTGTTTCAAAGACATCATTTCATAGATATGCCACTAATTCATTTAACAGAGTTGCAGTATACTGCATCTTTAGATTCCCTGTGTTTATACCAAAGAGAAAGACAGTTCATCATATTGTTTTTTAACAAGAAAATAATTATTTGTAGGATGGTGTACATCAGACATTATTTCAAACTACAGATGCCTGGATAAATCAAAGGAGAAAATCAATACAGATGACCAAGGTTGCATGCTTTGTTTGAGACATCAAAACTTATCCTTGAGATTTCTTTATGCAAATATCTTTCACTTGATTTTATCTTCTTTCTGTTCCAAGATCATACCACAGTTTATCATACTAACTTGCAATTTTGCTGTTGGAGGGGTACGTAGCCAGAATAATTACATTTCATAGATGACTGAATATAAAATAGTAACCTTTTCACTTAAATGAGTGTATTAAAATTGAATACTGTATGATGAAATGTGCACCAAATCTACATTAGAAAAAAAATTGAACTCACAAAGAAGTCAAAGATGAGAAGAGAAAACTTAAATTAAGAGCTGCTTTTAGTGGAGGGGTGCCAGTTCTTTATAATCTGGCAGTTCTTTGTAATACAAAGGGTGGAACTGGCCCTTATCCGGTGACATGGGGTAAGATAGACAATAATTTACATAAATACAATCAGGTTCAGTCAGAGATGGAGTTATTTGCTTTGAAAAAAGTTTTCAGTTCAAAAGAGTTTCATGAGAGATAAAGAAGACAAAATGCCAGCCAAAAAGAAAAACTACTATTTTAGAAGGTAGGGAAGAAAAAAAAACAAGATAGAGAGAGAGAGAAAATCAGATGACTGGAAATTAAATTTTATTAAGCTTTGCTTCCCTTGTCTTGAACTATAGATATCCTTCAGCAGCATAAGAATACAGCTTATTATTATACTTCTATCATACCTCTGTGTACTCCTTATCACATAGCTCATTAAATACGATAGCTTCACTTAATAGAGAAAACTCACAAATCTGCTGGACTGCATTTTCAATTGAATGACCATCTGTTATGACCTGGAGATCCATTGTCCTTCTGAACTCAATGTAAATGAAAACAAACTCATAATTATATCCTCATAAATTCTCTTCTAGACTTTGTTATTTCTGTCCTCGGTCACTACTTTTCTTCCATCTATCTGATTTAGAAAATTTGGCAATATTCACGGACACACCATCTAATGCTCCCCCTGCTCTTATTAAAAATAGATGTTGATTAGTCCATTCTCATTCCACTTGGATCTACCCATTTCCTCTTCCCCATGCCTGCTGCCGCAGTCCTATTAGAAACACAGCTTCATACCAGGCTACTGAATCACATCAGAAAAGACTTGATGATAACATTTTGGTTACATAAGTCCTGCAATTAAATGGGCCTAATACAAAAAGTGGTTGCGGCATTTGATAATTGTGTAGGCCTGATAAAGTCCCTTAACACCTCAAATAACAATATGCTCATCTGTAAAATACATTTAAGTAAAACAATGAATTATCCTAATTACTGAATTTAAACTCTACTTTCATTGAAGGCCATGTTCTCCTGGTGCTCTGACTCCCATTAATATATACCTATAGAGATATATGTCTATAAATATGTATATATACTGAAAAATCTGGAAGACAATTCTCCATATCCTGTGATCTTTGAATATTTATTTTAATTCAAGAAATATACTTTTATTCCTCATGTGCTATTGTTTGAAATGTTTATTCATTGTGAGAGAGAGAGTGTATGTGTGGGTGGAGAGAGAGAAAAAAAGAGAGAATCCCAAGCAGCCTCTGTGATGTCAGTATAGAGCCCGACGTGGGGTTTGAATTCACAAACTACAAGATCATGACCTGAGCCAAGATCAAGAGTTGGTCTCTTAACCGAGATACTCAGGAACCCCTCAAGTGCTATTTTGAAGGTGAAAATTATTTTTATTCATTAAAGAATTGCTTATACTGTAAAACAGAGGTGCATGTAGATATGTATATATAAATTTCAGTATCAGCTTTATATTTCTTTTTGGACAAAAAATCGTTATTTAAAAATATAACTATTCATCTTCCTCATTAGGTCTTCAAGGTTGAAAATTTAGACAATGCTAGAATTAAATTTGGTCAATTAAATATACTTTTCCTGAGGAAAAGTCTTGCGTCAATAAAATATTGCTGAAACAGAAATCATTGGCTATTATTTTTTCAGGTGTGTCCTCTAAACACTCAAAGATTTTGTCAGTAATGCTTAGAAAGGTTCATTCTATATTGAGACAATTAATAGATGTGTTTTTGATATCCTAACAGGAAGAGACTAGTAAGTTTGAGGGCTACTAGGTACAGGGAAGCTTTTAAGTAGAGAAGCAAAATATGGAATGATTGAAGTGCAGGCAATCATTTTTCCAATGTGACAATCTCCAAAACAGGATGCACCCCACCCCCTTTAAATACCTAGTCACTGTTAAAAGTTTGCAGCCTCTTCTGAGTATATAAAAGGAGACAACGAGGTGTAAAATTTTTACCTTTCCTTGGTAATCATCATCTTTACCCAGATAGAGTGTTTCCATCCAGACAGGATAAAACTTTTCATTTTTCAGTTTTTTAAAGACAATTTAAAGCATAATAGATGTGCATACTCTAGGACAACAGAATGGATCAAACTATTAACATACAGGAAGTAGTTGGGGAAAAAATCTAATAATAATATCAGAGAACAGGTGAGCATTCTTAGAACAACTTTTGATCAGAAGAAGGGATGCTAGTCAGAAAACCATTGGCCAAACCTGACCTGACAGTAAATGGATCACAGCCATGCCATTTGTTTGCATATGGCTGTTTTATGCTAAAACATCAGCAGAGTTTACAAAGTTGAGTAGTTGTGATAATGAACATATGACTGGTAAAATACTTACTACCTGGCTCTTTTGACTAAAAACAAATTTGCCAGCCCTAGGTCTAAGGAATCTACAAATGAAAGAATCAGGATAGAACTAGGTATTTGGAGTAAAGTTTAGAGCAGGTGTAGGTATAAGATGAATTTAAGTAAGGAGAGCAGAAATTGTGTTCATCTTCTGAGAACACAATGTCAGGAATGAATTAATAGGGCCAGGCAGGCTCTTTCCTCATTATATCTAGTCATGACAATCCTCTCCAAATTTATTGACCCTCTGCTCCTATCAGCTCCAAATTTTAAGCATATGTTCTCATATTTTACTTATAAGTACATGTGTGTATATCAAGAATACATGCACAGAAATTGAAATTGAAAACAAATGAAATAATATAAGTAAAATCTAGCATTTTGGTTCCACACTGCCTCTTGAGGTGCCCACACTTCGCTCTGGAAAGCACTGAACTAGGGTCAACGACTTGCAGACTAAGATTTAGCCAAGGGAACATTTCTCATATAATCACACTTGAAGGAAAGGCTTCCCAGAAAAAAGCCTTCTTATTTTCTCTAAGGATGTAGGAGTAATTGGGGTAGAATACATAGACTGACTGACTTCATGATCTAGGTAACTGTTATGGTAGGGAATCAATAATAATAGAGAGGATGAATGGGTAGAACAAACTAGAATTTACAGGTCATGTGATCTAGATGTGTCTCATCATTGGGCAGCTTGACCTCTACTTTAGATGTCATCTAGTCTCCCTAATAATTACATATGTCATGGGTAAAAATTCACAGATATCTAAAGTAAAATGGTGGGAAATTCTGGTTCAAAGAAAAAACTTCTTACTTGAAAAATTATTTTATAACTTTCAAGCCGTTTACAAATATTTACCACACTTATCACAATTATCAATGGGCCATGTAAAACTGTGGGCGGTGTTTAATGAGCTTAGCATAGATATCTTAGCATTAATTAAAGATCATTGTAAAAAAATTACCATTATATAAAAATGGAAAACAAATTATAATAGATGCTATTAGTAATTTAACAAAGGTAGCACATGCACAAATTGTAGTTCTTTGTAATTATAAATTACATACCTATGTGCTTATCTAAAAGTGAGTATATGTGGTGCCTGGGCGGCTCAGTTGGTTAAGCCTCCGACTTCGGCTCAGGTCATGATCTCACGGTTCATGGGTTCGAGCTTCGCCATGGGCTCTGTGCTGACAGCTAGCTCAGAGCCTGGAGCCTCTTCTGGATTCTGTGTATCCCTGTCTCTGACCCTCCCCTGCTCACGCTGTCTCTCTCTCTCTCAGAAATAAATTTAAAAAACATTAAAATGTTTTTTTAAAATGTGAATATAGGTAACCATTCATAGGAATTTGCTTCATTATACTGAATTTAAATCATAGATCACCATAGTTTGCACACTACATGAAAATGACTTAGAGTTTAATTTTTGAATTGCTTCCCTAGAATGAAAATTAGATTTCAAAAATGACACCTCAATGCTGTAAAAAACTGTCCTTAATGATATTTTAAACAATTTGAATTTTTGCAAATAGTGTACTTTTTATATACCTATTTCAGATTAATAAAGTCGATGGCAGTCACCTTTGGACCATGTAAAAGATTTTATCCACTTGAATATAAGTTATTGATTAAAAATATAGATCCAATTATAATCTTCAACTCATTCCTGCTTTGACAGTGTTTCACTCATTGATTTCACTTCTACAACTATGATTTGAGTGAAGTTTATGAAATGTTGCAAAATATAACTTATTGTGTGCGAAGTTTATTCAGGAATATGATTTTATTCACAACCTCAAACTCTAAATGTAGAGAAATCAGAGCTGAGGCAAGTGATATTTTTCCATGCTATCAAAGCTTCTCTAGCAAAAGAAAAAAAATGTCATCAACTTTTTTTTCCCCAGAATTTAATGTCTGTAATAGAGACAAAATTAGAAATACAGTCAGCCTGATATTGGCAAAGTTTGAGCAGAGTTATGATCCCACAATTACAATATGCATTTCTTAATCTCCTGAGAAATTTTCTGTCTAAATGAGTTGATCAATATCCAAAAGAGTATTAGGGTTAAGTTAGGACTGTCTGTGTAAAATCTTCTCACAGGGAAATCTAATAGTGTGTGTGACATGCTCAACATAGTAGAATTCAGGAGAATTTAATTACCAATATGAATGAGTATTTGTGTTGAATACATAAATGCTTGATTTTTCAGAAACACAGGAAAAATATATTGGTTTGTAAAAAAAAAAAAAAAGTAGTGTAGCTTCATACATTTACTCCACTCACTTTAAAATCTTCCATCAAAATATTGCAAAAGAATGAAAACATCTAAAATCTGTCTCAGGTCACCTGGGTGTGGCTCAGTCGGTTAAGCATCCAACTCTTGATTATGGCTCAGGTCATGATCTCACAGTTCATGAGATGGAGCCTTTCCTCGGACTCTGCTGACAGTGGGGAGCCTGCTTGGGATTCTCTCTCTCTCCTCTTTCTCTGCCCCTTCCTTCCCCTGCTTGTGCACTTGCTCACATGCTTGCTCTCCCTCCCTCTCTCTCTCTCTCAAAATAACTGAACATTAGAAAATGAATACAAAATAAAAATTAAAATCTGCCCCAACTGTAAAAATGAGTGTTTCTGCCTGAAATATGGTACATTGTATTAGTTTTCTTTTTGCTTCTGTAACAAATGACCAAAATTTTGTGAATTAAAGCCACAATTTAGTGATTTACAACAACACAAGTTTATTGTTACAGTTCTAAAGGTTGGAAGTCTGACAAAGGGCTCACTGGACTAAAAACTGAGGTGTCGGTAGGCTCTAGCAGAGAATCCATTACATTGCCTTTTGTAGTTTCTAGAGGTTGCCTGCATTCCCTGGCTTCTTGCACCCTTACTCCATATCTGAGGCCAGCAAAGTCAATTCGTTCTGACTTTTCTTTTTGCAGTCACATCTCTTCTGACTACATCCAGGGAAAGTTCTCTGTTTTAAAGGACTCTTGTGATTAGTAGGCCCACTCAGAAAATCCAGGAAAATCTTTCCATCTCAGGGTTCTTAACTTTTATCACATCTGTAAAATCTTTTTTTGGTTTGTGAAGTAACATTCAGCTTTCAGCTCTAGGGATTTGGATATTAATATCTTGGGCAGGAGTATGAATTATTCTGCCTACCACACTGATGTTTAAGGCACTATAGTTTTTATATGCATGCTTTGAAAATATTATTTGGCAGGAAAATAGTCTTGCTAGATCTATCTATCTATCTATAGATATATATAGATATATAGATAGATCTATATATAGATAGATAGATAGATAGATCTATATATATGTGTGTGTGTGTGTATATGTATGTATATATATATATATATATATATATATATATATACACACACATATATATAATACTTTGGAGGTTGACATAGAATTTAACCAGGACATATGCCTAATACGTGAATTAAATGAAAAAAAATAATTATATAGGTTTTTCTAAGCTCTTGCTCTCACTGCCATCAACTTTAGATTACAATTGGAGGACAAATATATCATCTAGATTAATTTAATTTTTTTACCTCTTAAACTATTTTCATTTTCTCTGCAACCCATTCATTTAATACAATTTCTTTTCAACAACATTAATGACTATAAACACGAAAGCCTTATTTAGTTTTATAAATGAAGCAAAACAAATATAAATAACCTATCGTACTTGAAAGGATTTTCTCTTCTTAATTGAAAACAAACGGAACCTAAGCTAAATTAAATGAATGTTTAATCTTTCATTCCAACACAAAGGTTATTAGTTGGTGCAAGTGTGTACATAGTTATAAACAGAAGAAACAAGCAGTTGATTACCTTAACTTTGGAGAAGTCTAAGCTTAACAATTTGAAATGTCAATAAGAAATAAAGAATTGCATTTTAAGGAGTTCAGAATATTTTAAAGTGAACTTCTCAGTGTGTGCTTATGACTGTGTGGGTTTTGTAAAGAATGAGTATATCTGCTTGTAAAGGGCTCTTTATTTGAAACTTTTCTGAGAGTTTTTCTAAGAACATAAAGTGACTTTCTATTTCAATGAAACAAAACAGTAAAGAGGATTGAGCAAACACTTCCCAAGGACAATATGTTCATGCCATAATTCCTTTAAGAACTACCTTATTATTAGTTGTGACAAATTTCAGGGGCTATTAACTCATGTTTTCAAAACTGTAACTTCATTTTCCTATAACTGGATAAATTTATTTCTCCACAACCCCAAACTTGCCAGAGGGTTAAACTTAAACAAATCTGTTACTCACTTAGATTAAATTTTAAAATGTATTAGTTCTTTTCCTTTCAGTGAAGACTGGGCTATCTCTTTTACTCCTTCTCCAGATAAGTATATATACGTTTCTTGGCTTACAAGCATCAAGGAGAGGTGAATGATCCTTGGTTGTAAGGTCCATACTAAGGTCTGAGGCAGCTTTAACTCCCACAACTTGCACTTAGCTTGAGAGCTCAAGTGAGATGCTCTGAACTTGCCTCTTCAGGTCCACCTTCTTAGGACTTCCATGTAGCTAGCTGCCCATTACAAACTGCTGGCCTTTCTGCAACATCCTGGGAGCCTCCCCCTCTCAAAGTGCCAGGGGTGAAGGACAATGTAAGTTTCCTCTCTTCTCAGATCACCACACCCCTGGGCATATTCTGTTCCATCCTGAGGATTTGTATTCTTGGAACACATTGGGTCCAATTCAAGAAGTTCTAGGCATGGCTCAAGAATGGAACCACTGATTGTTGTGTTAGATGTCAGTTTGAAATCTAATAAACGCTAGAAACATTTAAGTTGGTAGATACGATTAATGCAGAAATAAAAATGAAGGGTAGTTATTAAATCAAGTTAAAAATATGTGTTCATGTATAGTATATCTTATTTCCAGAACCATCTGTGGCAGGAACATTATGCAGAAATCTATAACAGAGGGACACAATACTGTTACAGCACAGGATTTCCACTCTGTGATGTGCCTGGTTAGAATTTTCCTGCATTAGAACAAGATTTAATGAATCTTTGATGTTCCTTTCTGCCATTCTGACTTCTGTGTTTCGGTGTCTAATATTGTGCCTCAAATATATCAAGCACCAAAAATAATGAGGATGAATGATCTTGTAAATAAGTATAAATACATCAACAAATAAATGAATAAGTAGGAAGGAAATAAGGTATAGTATTACTCTGTATTTAGGGATAATTAAGAAAAAAAAGAGGTGGTTTACAAATAGTCTTGGAATAGAGATATACATACAATTGTAAAATTTTGTTGAATTCTGAAGAAGAGAATGGAGTCAGACATTCCTTTCTGAAGGAGGTAGAATTTAAGTTGGATTGTCCCAAAGAATCAGGGAAATAATATGATTAATAAACTATGGTCAAATCTAAATGTCTCAAAATGCTGCAAACAATAGCCTAGGATAACAACACAGGCAAGTGCAGAGTTGCTTTGGGAAAAGCTTTCTTTTAAGGGTGCTTTTATTTCATTAATCTTATTTGCTGAGACATCTACCCAGTTACAGTGAAGAAGTGAGATTTTTACCAGAGTCCTAGAAGTACTTTGCATTGATCTGACTCCAGCTGGAGTACATGGTTCACTTCTGAACATTTCATTTGGGCAAACTGAAGAACATCAGAAGAGTGAGAAGGAATAGGAAAAGTTGGCAAACAATGAAATCCAAGAAAGTTGTGGGAGGTTGAAAGAAGTTTAATGGGGATTTGACAGCCATTTAAAAATATTTGCAGTGCTATCGTGTAGAAACGGTTTATTAGACTTGTTGATCAATGCAGTGTCACAGGACAAGCAGTTGGTGATTTTAAGAAGGCAGATTCTAGCTAAAACTAGGTGGGGCTTTTTCAAAATTAGAACTGAACAATTTAAGTGGAAGAAGCTATGTTACAAAATATTAAGTGCTTTAGGTAAAGGCTTGAAATTGTTTATCCAAATATTAAAGAAAGAATATTTGCATTGAGTAAAAACGGTAGTTGATGAGCCTACACAGCTTTGAATTCAAAGATTCTACACATTCATTCTATAAAATTTCTTCCAAAGAAGATTTTGATGAGCTTATGATGAGGCTCAGTTATTTCATCAAGTTTGGCCTTAGGTACTCTTCATTTAATGGAGGAGAGAATGGAGATATAAAGGAAAGCCTCCTCTGTATATCTCTGTATATAGTTAAACATTCACTTATACAACTCAGAAATCCCACTTTCTGGTATCTACCCAGGAAACATAAAAATATACACGTACACAAAGGCTTTGATATGAATGTTTATAGTAGGTGTATTCATATTTGCCAGCGACTTAAACAATTCAAATGTCCATCATCCAGAGGATGGATAAACATGCAGTGGTTTATCCATACAATGGAGCACTACTCATAAGGAACAATAAATGAACTAATAACACTTGCAAAGACATGCATGAATTTCAAAATGCTGTGTCCTAAATGAAAGAAGCTGCACAGAAAAGTTATACAGTAAATATTCCATTTATATGACACACTGGAAAATGCAAATTAGAGAACAAAAATAAAATAATTCTTAAGGTAGGAAAATAGAATGGAGGAAGAGAACTGACCACAATAGGCCCAAAGAAACTTTTTGGTTAAGAGACAAATTCTCTATTTTGGTTGTGGCAATATTCACAGAACCATATATGTTCGTCAAAACTCATCAATCTGAACTCCAAAAAATAATTATTTCTACTGTATATACATTATATCTCAATAAACCTTTCTTCAAAAATAACAATCATAGAAAACACACAGTATACAAAAACAATTATTGATAAATATAAATATCTTATAATGAGCAACAATTGGCCAGAAGCAATAGAATAGTGACTTTAAGTACTAAGGGGAAATACATGTGAATCTATCATTTTAATGACCAACTAAGCTCTTTCTAAGAATAGGAGTGCAATATGAACATTACCGGAAAAATAGAAAAGGTAGCAAATAAAGCCCCAATCAAAGAACTACTAAAAAATGTGTTTCTGTAAGAAGAAAATTACATTGAAGGGAAAGGACTCAGTTGTGGGATATACATAAAAAGAATGCAGAAAGAGAACTTAGAATGACATTGAATATTGTCACAATATGTAAGTATAATGAAGCTTAGTCATAACAAATGGATTGTTTCTGATCCCTCCCTATGTATATCTCTGACATCAGAGATAACCTTAAGTCCATGGCTTTTAAATTTCATTCCTTATTTAAGATATATACTGAACTCATTATAATCCACAATTTATCCCTCCCTGTGCTGTTAACATTGTTCTAGAATGAATTTTCTCTAATCATGTGTTTATGTTCACTACAACCTTTCACATGTTACATCATCACCAATTATTAGTAGTTTTTTTCTTAAACAGTTCATTGTCAAGTTGGTTTCCATATAACACCCAGTGCTCATTCCACCAAGTACCCTCCTCCATGTCCATCACCCTCTTCCACTCCTCCCTACCCCTATCAGCCCTCAGTTTGTTCTCAGCATTCAAGAGCCTCTCATGGTTTGCCTCCCTCCCTCTCCCCAACTATTTTTCCCCTTCTTCTCCCCCATGGCCCTCCATTAAGTTCCTCCTAATCCACCTATACGTGCAAACATATGGTATCTGTCCTTCTCTGCCTGACTTATTTCGCTCAGCATAACATCCACAAGTTCCATCCATGCTGTTACAAAAAGCCAGATTTCATTCTTTCTTATTGCCATGTAGTATTCATTGTATAGATAAACCACATCTTCTTGATCCATTCATCAGTTGATGGACATGTAGGCTCTTTCCATGTTTTGATTATTGTTGAGAGTGCTGCTATGAACATTGGGGTACATGGGCCCCTATGCATCAGCATTTCTGTATCCCTTGGGTAAATTCCTAGCAGTGCTACCAGTGGGTCATAGGAGAGTTCTACTGTTAATTTTTTGAGGAACCTCCATGCTGTTTTTCAGAGGAGCTGAACCAGTTTACATTCCCACCAACAGTTTGGGAGGGCGCTCGTTTCTCCACAGCCTTGCCAGCATCTAGAGTCTCCTGATTTGTTCATTTTAGCCACTCTGATTGGCATGGGGTGGTATCTCAGTGTGGTTTGATTTGTATTTCCTTGATGAGGAGGGACGCTGGCCATCTGGATGTCCTCTTTGGAGAAGTGTCTGTTCATGTCTTCTGCCCATTTTTTCACTGGATTGTTTGTTTTTTAGGTGTGGAGTTTGGTGACTTCCTTATAGATTTTGGATACTAGTTCTTTATCTGATATGTCATTTGCAACTATCTTTTCTCATTCCGCCCATTGCCAATTAGTTTTATTGATTGTTTCCTTTGCTATGCAGAAGTTTTTATCTTGATGAGGTCCTAATAGTTCATTTTTGCTCTTGATTCTCTTGCCATTGGGGATATGTCAAGTAAGAAATTGCTGCGGTTGAGGTCAAGGAGGTTGTTTCCCACTTTCTCCTCCAGAGTTTTGATGGTTTCCTGTCTCACATTCTGGTACATTATCCATTTTGAGTTTATTTTTGGGTATGGTGTGGAAAGTGACCTAGTTTCATCTTCTGCATGTTGCTGTCCAGTTCTCTCAGCACCATCTGTTAAAGAGACTGTCTTTTTTCCATTGGATACTCTTTCCCGCTTTGTCAAAGATTAATTGGCCATACATTTGTGGGTCCAGTTCCGAGTTCTCTATTCTGTTCCATTGGTCTATGTGTCTGTTTTTGTGCCAATACCATACTGTCTTGATGATGACAGCTTTGTAGTAGAGGCTAAAGTCTGGGATGCTACCTCCCGTTTTGGTTTTCTTCTTCAATATTACTTTGGCTATTTGGGGTCTTTTGTGGTTCCATACAAATTTTAGGATAGTTTGTTCTAGTTTTGAGAAGAATGCTGGTGCAATTTTGACTGGGATTGCATTGAAAGTGTAGATTGCTTTGGGTAGCAATGACATTTTAACAATATGTGTCTTCAGTTTCCTTCAGAAGTTTTCTATAGTTTTCATCATACAGATCTCTTATATCTTTGGTTAGGTTTATTCCTAGGTATTTCATGGTTTTTTGTGCAATTGTGAATGGGATCAGTTTCTTGATTTCTCTTTCTGTTGCTTCATTATTGGTGTATAAAAATGCAACCGATTTCTGTACGTTGATTTTGTACCCTGCAACTTTGGTGAATTCTTGGATCAGTTCTAGTAGGCTTCTGGTGGAGTCTGACAGGTTTTCTATGCAGAGTATCATGTCGTCTGTGAAAAGTTAAAGTTTGACTTCTTCTTTGCCAATTCTGATGCCTTTATTTCCTTTTGTTGTCTGATTGCTGATGTTAGAACTTTTAGCACTATGTTAAATAACAGTGGTGAGAGTGGACATCCCTGTCATGTACCTGATCTCAGAAGGAAAGCTCTCCGTTTTTCCCCACTGAGGGTGATGTAAGGTGAGGACTTATCATAGATGACTTCTGTGAAGTTTTAGTAAGTTCTTTCTATCCCAACTTTCTCGAGAGTCTTTATTAAGAAGGGATGCTTTATTTTGTCAAATGCTTTTTCCGCCATCTATCAACAGGATCATATGGTTTTTATCTTTTCTTTTGTTAATGTGATGTATCACATTGATTGATTTGTGAATCTTGAACCAGCCTTGTAACCCAGGAATGAATCCCACTTGATTGTGGTGGATAATTCTTTTTATGTGCTATTGGATTCGAATTGCAAGTATTTTGTTGAGGATTTTTGCATCTGTATTCATCAAGGATGTTGGCCTGTAGTTCTCTTTTTTTACTGGGTCTCTGTCTGGCTTGGGAATCAAAGTGATGCTGGCTTCATAAAATGAGTCTGGGAGTTTTCCTTTCATTTCTCTTTTTTGGAAGAATGGGTGTTAACTCTGATTTAAATGTCTGGTAGAATTCCCCAGGGAAGCCATCTGGCCAATGGCTCTTATTTGTTGGGAGATTTTTGATAACTGATTCAACTTCTTCACTAGATATGGGTCTGTATGAAGAGATTTTTCTGTCTCTTCCCGTGTGAATTTTGGTAGTGAGTGTGTGTTTAGGAATTTGTCCATTTCTTCTAAGTTGTCAGGTTTGTTGGTGTACAATTTTTCATTGTATTCCCTGATAATTGCTTGTATTTCTGAGGAGTTGGTTGTAATAAGTTCATTTCCATTTATGATTTTGTCTAATTGGGTGCTCTCTCTTTTCTTTTTGAGAAGCCTGGCTAGAGGTCAAATTTGTTTATTTTTTCAAAAAATCAACTCTTGGTTTCATTGATTTCTTCAACTGTTTTTTTTTTTTTTTTGGTTTCTATATTGTTTATTTCTGTCCTGATTTTTACTTTTTCTCTTCTCCTACTGGGTTTGGGGTGCTCTTGTTGCTCTCCTTCTAGTTCCTTTAGGTGCGCTGTTAGATTTTGTACTTGCTCTTTTTCTAATTTCTTGAAATAGGCCTGGAGTGCAAGTACTTTCCTCTTAGTATTGCCTTTGCTGCATCCCATAGAGTTTGAATTGTTGTATTTTCATTTTCATTTGTTTCCATACAGTTTTTAATTTCTTCTCTAATTGCCTGTTCTTTAGTAGGGTATGCAATTAACCTTTAACCTCCATGTTTGTGGAGGTTTTCCAGACTTTTTCCTGTGGTTGATTTCAAGTTTCATAGCATTGTGATCTGAAAGTGTGCATGGTATGATCTCAATTCTTCTATATTTATTGAGGGCTGCTTTATGTCCCAGTATGTGCTCTATTTTAGAGAATGTGCCATGCACATTTGAGAAGAAAGTGAATTTCATGGCCTCAGGATGTAGAGTTCTAAATATATCTGCCAAATGTGTCAGGCCCAATGTGTCATTCAAGTCTGGCCCACATCTGGCCCAATGTGTCATTCAAGTCCATTGTTTCTTTAGTGATTTTCTGTCTAATTGATCTATCCAGATATGTTAGTGGAGTTTTAAAGTCCCCTGTTATTAACACATTCTTGTCTATAAGATTATTTCTGTTTGTGATTAATGTTTCATTTATTTGGGTGCTCCCGTATTCAGTGTGTAGACATTTATAATTGTTAGCTCTTCCGATGGATAGACCTTGTAATTATTATATAATGCCCTGCTTCATCCATTGTTACTGCCTTTAAAGTCCAGTTTGTTTGATATAAGTATAGCTACTCCAGCTTTTTTTGACTTCCAGTAGCATGATACATATTTCTCCATCACCTTACTTTCAATCTGAAGGTGCCCTCAGGTCTAAAATGAGTTTCTTGTAGACAGCAAATAGATGGAGTTTGTTTTTTTATCCACTCGGCTACCCAATGTCTTCTGATTGGGGCATTTAGCCCATTTACATTCAGTGTTATTATCTAAAAATATGGGTTTAGAGTCATTGTGTTCTTTGTAGGAATCATTTTTGTGGTGGTGTCTCTGGTACTTTGCGTTCCTTGCAACAGTTCCCTCATAGAGTCCCCCTCAGGATTTCTTGTAGGGCTGGTTTAGTGGTGACAGATTCTTTCAATTTTTGTTTATTTGGGAAGACTTTTATCTCTCCTTTTATTCTGAGTGACAGGCTTACTGGATAGAGGATTCTTGGCTGCCTATTTTTTCTGTTCATCACATTGAAGATTTTCTGCCATTCCTTTCTGACCTGCCAAGTTTCAGTAGATAGGTGTGTCACTGCTCTGATAGGTTTCCCTTTGTATGTTCGGGCCCTTTTATCCCTAGCTGCTTTCAGAATTCTCTCTTTGTGCTTATATTTTGCCAGTTTCACTATGATATGTCGTGTAGAAGATCGATTCAAGTTACATCTGAGGGGAATTCTCTGGGTCTCTTGGATTTCAATGTCTGTTTCCTTCCCCAGATTGGGAAGTTCTCTTCTTTCTCTTTCTCTCTTCCTCTTCTGGAAGCGCCTTTCCTTCTCTCTTCCTCTTCTGGAATTCCTATGATATGGATATTGTTCCATTTGATTGTATCACTGAGCTCTAGAACTCTCCTTTCATGTTCCTGGATTGGTTTATCTCTCTTTTTCTAGGCTTCCTCTTTATCTATAATCATGTCTTCTAGTTCACCTATTCTCCTCTCTACCTCTTCAATCCGTGCAATGGATGCCTCCATTTTATTATGCACCTTATTTATAGCATTTTTTAAATTCGTCACAACTGTTTTTAAGCTCCATAGTCTTTGTAGCAATAGTTTCTCTGATGTCTTCCATGCCTTTTTCAAGCCCAGTCATTAATTTTATGACTATTGTTCTAAATTCTTGTTCAGTTATGTTGCTTGTATTTGTTTTGAGCAGTTCTTTAGCTGTCATTTCTTCCTGGAATATCTTTAGAGGAGAGTTCTTCTGTTTCGTCATTTTGGCTAGATTTCTGTCTCTTGTTAGCTTGTTATGCAGTCTGCCCCTGCGAGTGCTGCTGTATTAAGGATCTTTGACTGTCCAAGACCTGTCCATTCAGGAAGTGTTCTTTGAATGGTGCCTCTTGGTCTCTTGTTGAGACTTTAGTTATTTTATTTCCCTACTCATAGTGCCATTTGTGACTCTCTACCATGTGTACTTTGTCTTGTTTGTTGAGGTAGCCTCTTTTGGGTCCGATCTCCCTGTGCCATGGGCGTAGCCAAGATGGGCCATGCTCTATGTTCCAAGCCGGCCTCATTTCCAGATCTTAGTTAGTGCCCCATTGATACTGCTCAAAATGTAATCCTGCAGGCTGAGTCCCTTTGAGCAGTTTCAATTGGCCGCCTCCCCTATCAATACATTTTAATGAGCTAATGAATCTCACGAATTTTAAAAAGATAATTTCTTTTCTTTCTTTCTTTTTTTTTTATTTTTTGGTCTGGCATTCTTTCAGTGCCTTTTCTCTCCAAGTGCATTCCAGCCTTAGGGTCTTTGTACTTGCTATTTCTTGTGCCTAGAATACAGTTGTCTCAGAGTGTTACATGATTGGCCCCTTTGTGCCATTCAGGGCCCAGTCTGACATTACCTCCTCAGAGAAACCTTCCTCAACCACTGTGTTTAATGAAGCCCACACTGTTGTTTCCTATCACATATTGTGCTCATACTTTTCACTAGCTAAATTTATCTTGTTAGGTATTTGTTTACCTGTTTATTCTCTATGTCCCCCTTTCATCTCCAGGGTAAGCTCCATATAGTCACGAAGTTGCTTGTGTTAAAAATATACTTTCTAATCAGAGAATTTTATATTATACTTTTATGTTTAAAATGATTCATTTAAATTTAAGTAAAACCTCATTTTCCAATGAAACGCTAAAAACTTTACATTTGTGTAAAATTGACTAAGTATATGTTTTTTAAAAATGATTTTTAAATGTAAAATTCACTTTTGAAACTTTGCTATTTCTGTCATTTACAAACATAGACTAAAAGTGCTTTTGACATTTGAAAGTTGTCAGATTTTCTTATCCTGTTTTTCAGACAGATAAACACTACTTAGTTCATAACTACTGGGATAGCATTTTATAGCATTGCCCAAATGTCCTTTCTTTCTCAAACAAAACCAAGTTTTAAATTTTAATGCATGTCAAAGTCTGATGATACAAATATTATGACAAATAACTGTTCTTGATTCTTTACCCTTTCCTGTCTCCCAGCCTTCTCTGACATTATTACATCGTTCCTCTAACTACAGGAGGAATGTGCTTTCTGTGCTTGGTGTTATTGGACTTGACCATGTCACTTACTTTAGCCAATGGGATGTGGGCAGACATGCTCATTTCAAGCCTATGCTTTGACACTTTGTACGTTTCTGCTGAATCCGCTTTCAATTCTGTCACAGCAAGAACTCTGGGTTGGAGAAAATGAGTCATATGGAGTGGATCTGGAATAACCTGAAACTTAGAGTCAAGTGCAGCTAAACACAACCTGTATCTACCAACCCCAGCTGATCCATTTTTTAATGAGGTGGGAATAAATAATGACACTGAATTTAGAGATGGTTCATTATACAGCCCTATTGTGTTAATAACTTACTGTTATAAAACATTTATTAATAATTATTGTAATATAATAATCAAGTCCAAAATTCTTAGGTCTACTGATTTCTTTTTTTAGAATTTTTTTAACATTTATTTATTTTTGAGAAATAGGGTGAGACAGAGCATGAGCGGGGAGAGGCAGAGAAAGGAGACACAGAATCTGAAGCAGGCTCCAAGCTCTGAGCAAGCATTCAGCACACAGCACGATGCACAGCTTGAACCCACGAACCATGAGATCATGACCTGAGCCGAAGTCAGACACTTACTTGACTGAACCACCCAGGTGCTCCTTAGAACTACTCATTTCTAATCTAGATCCTTTTTTATTTTACTCTTCCTACTTAATATTAAAGTTGAATGCATAATTTTCTGTAATATTTTGGTACCATGGACTAACTGTATTCTATATCTCTCAAGGACAATAGTAGCAGACTAATTATCATTTAATAATTCTTAAAACCTTGATTGAGAGAAACAATATTTATGGACATTTGGCTGAATGGCATGCCACTCAAACCTTGTTCTAAGTACTCTAAAATACATCCAAAGGGAAGTATATTAGTATCAAATGAGAATATCCATTCAAAGACTTTGTGTTACTTATTGTCAAAAGGGCAAAATAATCTAGGAGATTTGCAAAATACAATTAACTGACTGCTTCTAATGGGCATATATATAAAATACAGAATGATAAACATGTGTGAAATGGTGAACATGATAACTTCAGAATATACAAATAAAAAAAATAGAATATTTGTGAAAACTCATACGGGACCACAAAATAAAGCATAACAAATTTCAAAAAAGTATGATCATACACATTATATTCCTTTAATAGAGTAGTATATTTGGAATAAGTAACAAAAAAAAAAAAAAAAAAAAAGAAGCAGGGAGTTGCCTGGGGGGCTCAGTCAGTTAAGCTCTGACTTTATCTCAGGTTATCTCACGGTTCATGGGTTTGAACCCCAAGTCAGGCTCTGAGTTGACAGTTCAGAGCCCGAAGGCTGCTTTTGATTCTTTCTGTGTCTCCCTCTCACTCTACTCCCCCCTCCCCCCATGCTCACACACTGCCTCTGTTTCTCTCTCTCAAAAATAAACATTAAAAAAATTAAAAACAGCAGGAAAGCCCCATACAATTTTTAAGTTCCTTAATTCCAAATAAATTAAGTGAGGAGGTATACATTATAATGAAAATTAGCAACTATATATATATATATATATATATATTAGCAACTATATTTTTTAATGCTTATTTTTGAGAGGGACAGACACACAGAGAGTGAGTAGGGGAAGGGCTCAGAGAGAGGGAAAAACAGAACCTGAAGCAGGTTTCAGGCTCTGAGCTGTCAGCACAGAGCCCAACCCAGGGCACGAACTCACAAACTGCAAGATCATGACCTGAGTCTGAGTGGGATGTTTAACCTACGGAGTCACCCAAGTGCCCCCCCAAATTATCAAATATTTAGTAATTAATAACAAACAATAATGTATATGAAAAACTTTGATGATGCAGATGAACAGTACTTAAATGTGACAATAGATGTCCTTTTTAATGGCTTATATTCAAAGGGAAGAAATACTTAAACCTAATAAACATCTATCTTGACTGTAAAAAATAAACATCAAAATAAAACTAAAAATATATTGAATAATAAAGATAGAAGAAATTAATCAAATGGAAAAATTACTACAGAGACGATCAACAAAATAAAAAGTGAGTTTGTTAAAAAGGATCAATAAAATGATAAGTTTTAGAAAATCTAATTATAAAAAAGCAAAGTGATAACTGGTCAATAAAGTAAAAATCACTTAGCTATATGCCACTGATGCTAAGAATAAATTTTATTATGAATAACATTATGTGACTATATTTGAAAACTTAAGGAAATGGTCAAATTCATAGAAAAATATAACATAAAGAACTGATTCCAAAAGAAATTCAAGGGGCGCCTGGGTGGCTTAGTCGGTTAAGCGTCCGACTTTCGCTTAGGTCATGATCTCGCGGTTCGTGGGTTCAAACCCCGCATCGGGCTCTGTGCTGACTGCCAGCTCAGAACCTGGAGGCTGTTTCAGAGTCTGTGACTCCCTCTATCTCTGACCCTCCCCTGCTCACGCTGTCTCTCTCTCTCTCCTAGAAATAAATAAAACATTAAAAATAATTTAAAAAAAAGAAATTCAATAACTGAATAATTCTAAAATATACTGAAAGGATAATTTAAAATATCTCCCAAAAGAAATACCACTTCAGATGGTTTTAACAGTGAGTTGTAACCAAAATGAAAGAAACAAACTTCCAAGCACACAAACTATTCCAGGTGATATAAAAAGAAGTCTACCTCAGTTTACAGAATAAGCTTACATCATAATTTAAATATCCTAAGGGCAGGATGGTAAATAATAATTATTGGACAATCTCACTTAGAACTATAGCTGCAGAGTCCAAACAAATTTACAAAATCAAATTCTGCTGTATATAAAAAAACTAAAATCCCTAAATACATGAAGTTTATTCCAAGAATGCAAGGTTGACTTTAATTTCTGAATATCAGTATCATTCATCATCTTCACAGATGAAAGACAAAAATCAATGATATCAAAAGCACATAAAAGCAATGGATAAAATTTAACATATATTCTTAGAACTTTAGGAATTCAAGAGATTTTACTAACTTTGATGAAGATTATCTATAAGATGACCTATAAGCATAGTGGCCACTACGGTAACTTCCATTCAAGTGGTATTTAATACATTAGTTATAACTAGGGTAGTAATGATACACAATATTTTCATAGGATTAAAAAATTCTCTGTATTCATGGTCACTGAATTTTTTTCTCATATCTATCGTTATCTGCTTTTGTCACTCTTTTTGTCTTTCTTTCTCATCTTGGCCCATTCCTCATCATATTTTTAAAGAATTTTGTCTATTTTATTAGAATTTTCTAAGAAATAACTTTTGAATTTATTAAGTTGTTGGTTTACTTATTTATTATATAGGTTTTCTGTATGTTTCCTAATATTTGCTTCTATGTATTTCTGTGATTATAAAATTTAAGACATTTAAAATTTTTAACATTTCTCAATTGGGTTTTGAGAAACATAATTACGATTAAGATAAATAGAAGCCCTAAGAAAATATGTATAATTAGATACCATTTTTATAAAGTTTACACTTAAAAATTTAAACATACATTGTTGAGGCATACATATCTATATATCACAAATAGTGTTTTTAATGTTTAAGTAAAGAATGATACAAAATTTAAGATTGTATTGCATTCATTTTACTCTGGATTCTTCTCTTTTTTTAATTTTTAAAAATACTTTTTAATGTTTATTTTTGAGAGACAGAGAGATAGGGTATGAATAGGGGAGGGCCAGACACAGAATCTGAAGCAGGCTCCAGGTTCTAAGCGGTCAGCACAGAGCCTGTCTCGGGACTCAAACTCATGAATAAGATCATGACCTGAGCCAAAGTTGGACACTCAGCCGAGTCACTTAGGCACCCTTCTTTTTTTTTTTTTTTTTTTTAAGTTTATATATTTATTTTGAGAGGGGGAGCACTTGTGCATGAGAGCAGGGGAGGACCTGTGAGGGAGGGGTAGAGAAGGAATCCTAAGCAGGCTCTGCACTGTCAGCTCAGAGGCCTAAATGGGGCTCAGTTCCACAAACCATGAGATCATGATCTGAGCTGAAATCAAGAGCTGAACACTTAACTAACTGAGCCACCCAGGAGCCTGATTATGGATTCTTCTGTTTTCAAAGCTAATTTTTCTCTGAAAATTAGAGATGAAGGTCAAGGGCAAGGAGGATTGTGGTGGAGAAAAGAATGTGAACTTGGGGCTTGTAGCCGTTAGGATTCTTATGGGATGTGGCCAACTGTATGTATGTAGGTAAAGTTTTGACTGTGAAAAATCTTTCAACAAAACTGACAGCATATAGAGATACATGTGATTTAATAAACTCTTTGATGCTGAAACTATCAAAAGATATAAAATGGAAATCTTCCATTGCTTTCAGTGACCTAGCTTGATGACAAAAATAAAGTCACAAAAATATATAAAGTTAAATATAGTTGGAACACCTGGGTGTAAAAATGTTTATAAATGGCATTAGTGCCTTAACTCTAACAACATGAGCACAACTACTATAGTCATGTTCAGTGGTAATATGGAACCATATGTGGTGAAATAAAATATAGGACAAATATACAAATACATCTGCCACTACAGATTTTCAGCCTCTTAACACTCGTAGATGTCTGTTTGGGGGTCTGACTCTGACTGTATCCTACTGTTTTATGTATTTTTCTGTAATTTTATGACACTAACAGGGCCAACCTACAGATCTCTCCTAAGTGTTCATTCTTTTCTCAACTTTTAGAGTGTTGGGATTGTAATACTCTTCTTCTGAAAGAACAACCTTCAAAATCAAACTGTTTTGCCACCATCTTAGACACTTGGTTAATTGTTTTAAAGTCTTTTACTTGCCAGCCTAGTGTCTGGGCTTTCTCATGGAAAATCCCTTGTTTCTTTGCGTGTCTTACTCTTTTTTTCTTGAATTCAGGTATTTTAGATAATGTAACATCTCGATACAAACTCCTCCATTCTGGAGCTTATTGCTAAGTAGTGACTTCACTAAACTAGTTTAATGAACTCTGTTTCCCCCGCAGCCTCAGATGTTGTTCCTCAGAGAGCCCCACCTTGGGTGTGTGAACAGACTTGTCGACCAAGAGGAATGGCTGTAATTTTGCCAGGTTCTTTCTGACTGTAGCTTTCTTTGATTCTCTCACTAAGCTTCTGGCTGGTCTTCCATTTTATGGAACCCAGATGATAGCTTCTACTAATTGGTATATCAACTCTCTATAGTGTTTGACAATGCACTGGAGTATCAATTGCTCCATAGTCTTATTCAATTACAGTTGAACCCTTTTTGCAAATGCAGTGTGTTGCCAGTCTCCAAGCTTTCCTCTAACTGGAGAGGCATTCTTCTTACCTGTCTCTTTCCCTGATTCTCTCTGTTAAACTTCTCGCTGATCTACCATTATTCTTGATGCTAATAATATGGAGCTACCAATCCTTCTTCATTATTCAACAGTCAATTGTTTCTTGTTTCCAACATCACATTTAAGAATACGCTTCCTCATGTTCTGTTTCAAATAAACTCAACCCCCATTTGGGACATGCTATGAACTTATCTCTTTTTACATTTTGCTTCTTTCTCTAGTCCGAGGCTCTGAGCCACTGCACTGAAGCTGAGGGCGGGACAGCAGCCACTTCTCCTGGTGTAACATGATTTCTCTCTCAACAGTTTGAGGGGTGGGAATGGTAGCACTGTTCTCAGCTTGGCCCTCCTGGTATAAAATCTGTGACCTACAAACAATCTGGGGTGGAAGCAATTAGGACCAAATATTTTTAACCAGCTCCACCTGGCTAGAGAGAGACATTCTGGGAATGAGGCTGGATATTCCAGTCTTTTCCCTCATCCATGTCTGTCTAGAACAAAGCTACCACAACACACAATGAGGTGGTATGAGTGATGTCAGTGACCTGCCTCTCTTGGGGTAATATCATAGCAATAGCCTGGAACCTGGGGGGAAGACGGAGCCTTGTTTTCTTGACCACATGCACCCAGAGTGGAGGATGCCATCACATTTAGCTGAGGTAGAGAGGGGAGGAAGGGGAGAATTATGGTTCAAATGCCACAGATGCTAACTGTTCTTAGTAAAATGTTAGCAGATTTTCTTGAATAAATATTTCTCCATTTACTATGTGCCCTTGAGACAGTCTTAAAAGTTTCAAATTTTAAATTCAATTTTCTTAATTTTTACTTTTTAAAATATACTTTGAATTTTTCAAAAATGATATTCACTATTTAAATTAAATAAGTTGTTTTGCTAGGGAGAGGATCTAAAAAGCATCTGACACTGTGATTCTGAATATCCACAACTTTTGGGACTTACTCTTTTCCATTTGGTGGCCATGATTATATTTGTATATGAGACACAGGACCAGTAGAGCAAACCTAAGAAGCCTAGTGATAGCAGCAATCGCAAACCATTTAAAACCTGTACTCTCAGAGTCCATGAATGTCCTCAGTCAACCCTTCTGGAGAATCCAACATTTTTAGCTTTGACCCAAGGCTCCCTACTGCTGGTCCCCAGGTAGGCACTTTTCCAGACCAAAGAGGAAAACATTGCAGGCCAGCATGTTCTATTGAGACCTCTGTAGACCATAAACTGACTCAAATTCTGCAGGTCCCACTGATCTGCTAGATATAGGAAGATTTCTACCTCAGACACAGAGTTGGATGGGAATTGGGAAATGGGAGGTAGTATAGACAATTGCACAGGAACTCTTTGAAGAGTCTCTTCCTTATGGGCAAATGAATATTACTATCATTTATGTAATTACAAGTAAAATTCATATACAGATAAAAATTCAAAGGGAGCATAAAGGAGAGGAAATGTTCAGAAAATTCCTGGCTCTAGATGTGTAAAGCAAATTTACAATCAGAGTTTTAAACAGTAACTTTCCTACTCCTTAATAGCAATTTACAATCTATTGTAGGTGATGAATTTCATATTCATTTACCCGATGGACCTTCATTTTGAAACACAATTAGAGAAATGTGTATATAATTTAATTCCATGCTTAAAATAAGCCACATACACAATAATGTACCAACCACAAGTTAATGAGCAAGATCCATCAATTTGCTAGACATTATGAAATCATTATATGAATATAATATTCATTTTCTAAAGTTGAAACAATGCACATTTTTTACTTCTTGTGACCAGTCATGTTACATTTCTCAATCTATAAGCACATCAATTTTAGTTACTCAAATAATTTCAGTACTATCATATGCTCCCGGAATGATTTGTTATCTAAGCAATAGAATTCATTTTGAAAAATACATATATTTAAACTTTTTCCACTTGTTATCAATACGTAAAATAAGATGTTTTTGCTTTTTACTGCATTCAAATTCCCCAATCAAATCATCTTTTTGCATAACGCATTTCTCTTCTATCTTCAGTTTACATCAATTTTAATGCTTAATAACAAATAAGGAAAACATTTCTCTCTAGCTCTACTAGAAACTTCATGGTTTGTGATAATTTCTGTGCTGTTTCAATACCAAACAAAATATTCAGCAAAAATTAACATTTAAGCAAACTATATGAAAAAAATAATGGAAAACAAAGCAATTTTGGGACGCAACTAAGTTATTGCAGTTTATTCATCTAAACAATTTATTTAAAATATAAAAACTAGCAATAGCAAACTCCTTCAAATATGAGACCCAGGGATTCAGAATAATTCAGCTGTTATAAATACATAGGAAACATCCAAGTAAATCAATTATTCAAACTTAATTTATTTCAATAAAAACAAAAACTATAAATGTTTGTAGCTTTTATGTGGTCTTTGTTGCCTGTGTTTATGTGTTTGATTAAGGTTGCCAAGTATTTGAAATATTCACTAAAATCTTAAAAAAACATAAAATATATTTTAGGGCACCTAGGTGGTTCAGTTGGTTCAGAGACCAACTCTTGATTTCAGCTCAGGTCATGATCTCATTGTTGTGAGATGAAGCCCCACAGTGGGCTCTGCACTGGACATGCATCCTGTTTAAGATTCTCTCTCTCCCTCTATTCCTCCCCTGCTCTCTCTCTAATGTATACATGTACATATATATAATATACATATATGTATATTTTAAACAAAACATTAGGTTGGTAGAAAAAATCTATTTCAGTCAAATATGGCAATGTCCTCTAATATTCACATATAAAATACAATACAAAACTTAAAAGTAAATGCACTAGTAAAAGCTCCAGGTTTTAATCACATGATCTTAGACACTAAACAAAAATGAATTAAACTTCTGAATGTTACTAAATTATATCGTGGTTATATTTTAGAATGATGACTCTATCTCCATATTCTATCGCAGATGGCACCTAGTGCTTGAGAGGCCATTCCTACATAAACCCATAGTTTTCCTAAGCACCTGTGCTTCTGTGGTCCTAGAAGCTAGTCGGGCAGGGCTTAGAACAGGCCAGAATAGTTGATGAGCTCACATTCTCAGGAATCACTCTCAAAAAATGAGGGCACAGGAGTTGATTGATTAATATCCCACCTCCTTTGCTCATTGGTGGGACAAGTTTGAAGGGTGTTCTACAAACAGAATTTTAGAGTTTTCCCATAAAGATTAAACTCAATTACACATCCTGATCATGAAGCCAACTTCTTTGCCTTTCCCTCTACTCCTGACTCACCTCCATGCATCCTCATCAGCTTTTTGGAACAATCTTCATAACTGTTCCAAATACAATTATGTATGCAAATACACTCGTATCACCCATCCTTATCTCTTATCTTAATAGTCCCAATAGGGAGCTCTGTGATGAGGTAGAAGAGGAAGGAAAAGCACTGACATGTATGAGGTCTACCACTTGAAAGACATGAGGGCCAATAATAGTTTTAAAAAAATGGAGATTCAGTTCTCTTTTTTAACTGCTTTTTTTTAGGGCAATATGAATGGCAATAGCTAATGTATGGTTGTTTCCCAGGGGCAAAATACATGGACAGCCAATGAAGATATTTTCTGGCTTATAAAACCAGAATGTTCAACAGTGGGTGAGCTGAACAATGATGACAGCTGTTGTAATGTAAAGCAATCATTCCTATCCTTATTTTCATATCTAAACCTATCTGTTGAAGGAGAAACCAAATGTCCCTGAGCAGGGATCAAATAATGCCAAGGGTAGACTTAGCAAGAGAAACTATAAGAAAATCTCAGGAATTTTTTAAATTGGACACATTTTAGATATAATAACAATAAGGATATAAAACAAATACTCTCGACCACTTTATACCAATAAAAATGGGTAAGAAAATAACTTAGAATGCTAAAAGAACAAGAGAAAGTCACTGTATGACTGAGGAAGGCCTGGAATAAGATGAATAAGTAAGGTTGAAATAATGCAGATCTCTCTATTGCATGACAAAGAGTTTATTGATATTTTAAGCATGATCAGAAGCTTATCAGCAAAGACATAAATGACCTAAATTACATATAAAAATATTATTCAGGCTGCTGGGAATATTTTATAATTTTGTAATAAAGGAGAATCTTTTTAAAGAAATTTTTCTTTCAAAAACAATAATAAACTCTAATTGAAGACAATAAAATATCGTCTTATATTTTTTGAATTCCATATTCCACAATGTAGAGAAAGTTAAAAGCATATATTGATAGGAATCAGGGAACTCTAGAAAACCAGTTAATGAGCAAGAATTACTTATCCTTATCAGTACATAATAGATGTACTGAATGAAATTCTACCATTTTTCCCCCAAACTCTATTAATAAAGGTTTTAGTTTTGTATTTGGTTACAGCATTTTAGGAAGATATTTTGGCTGTATCTGTCAAAATAAAACTAAACTTTTTACTTATCAATTCCATTTTAATAAATGAACTTTATATTGGTTTTGGGTGTACAGGTAGGGATTCAATAAGAGAATTATAACTGCTATAAGTAAAAAAGAATGAAACAATTATTGTAGGAGTTAGCTTTTATGTAATTGTGGGAGTTGATGGATGAGTTTGTGGGGCTATTGACTCTGAGTCTAGTAGTAATCCTGATGTCATTACAGATCAGTCTGACCAACAATCAAGAGAATGGTTGTCAGAAAAGCAAACATTCTATATATGTCAACTGAAACTTACTAGGATAAACTGAGACGTTCTATGAGGACAGCTGAAATCAGTTCAAACAGAGGGTGAAAAATGAGAATCTGTGTCTTTCCTTTACCACCATGACATGCCATGGTTAACTTGAAGAAGAATCTGGCACCCTTGGCCACAGAGCTGCAGCACACTTAGCCCAGGTTTGTAGAGGCTGAATTAGGAGATCTGGTGGTACCTTCTTGGTCTAGACTCTTTC
This sequence comes from Hyaena hyaena, assembly GCF_003009895.1. Taxonomy (NCBI): domain Eukaryota; kingdom Metazoa; phylum Chordata; class Mammalia; order Carnivora; family Hyaenidae; genus Hyaena; species Hyaena hyaena. The sequence goes on from NW_024081598.1 coordinate 478,775, forward strand.
CCAAATGCATTAGGTATGCTAGCAGATAAGCAATGACATAAACAAGATAATAAGTATCTGATGCATGCTTCCTTGCTTCATTTTTACTTTACAAGTCTTGCATAAGGAAAAGGGTTCTGGAAACACAGTTTCAGATTACCTATGTAGACACAGAACACAGCCACTACAATGATCCTTTGTTGGTGGTGTTTTCTGTTTGGTTTGGTTTGATTTGGTTTGGTTTGTAGAGTAGAAAGTAGAAGGTAGAAGAGAGGAAGTGGCTGACCATTTTTCAATTCCCCTGACTATGCTGTGATTTTTTCCACTTGAGACAGTCTCTATCCAAGATAAGTCAATCAGATGTTTCCTACAGGAAATGAATCTTTAGCACAGGGGGAAATGGAGCGGTGCCAGAGATTTATTGGTCTTGCCAAAGTTTTCTTTCAAATATATTTGTTCTAGTTACTGTTCTTGAACCGCATTAATCGATGTTTTCCTTCCAAGCAGATGACTGGTTTCATGAGCCTTCAATACATTATTTTTTTTTATTCTCAGTTAGTTAACATGCAGTGTAGTCTTGGCTTTAGGAATAGAATCCAATGGTTCATCATATAACACCCAGTGCTCATCCCAACAAATGCCCTCCTTAATGCCTGTCACCCATTTTCCCCACCCACAAAAACCCTCTTTGTTCTCTGCATTTAAGTGTCTCTTATGGATAGCCTCCCTCTCTGTTTTTATCTTATTTTTCTTTCCCTTCCCCTATGAATATCTATTAAGCTTCTCAAATTCCACGTATGCATGATATCATGTGATAAGTCTTTCTCTGACTGACTTATTCTGCCTAGCATAATATCCTCCAGTTCCATCCACGTTGTTGCAAATGGCAAGATTTCATTCTTTTTCATTACCACACAGTATTCCATTATATATAATTAGATAAATTTCACAATTATAATATAATTCCATTATATATAAAGTATATTATATATAATATGTAAGATATATTATATATGCATGTATATACATATACATACATACATATATATCATCTTCTCAATCCATTCATCAGTTGGTGGACATTTGGACTCTTTCCATAATTTGGCTATTGTTGAGGTGCTGCTATAAATATTGGGGTACAAGTGCCCCTATGAATCAGCATACCTGAATGCTTTGAATAAATTCCTAGGAATGCTATCTCTGGGTCTTGGGGTTGTTCCATTTTTGATTTTTTGAGGCATCCCCACACTATTTTCCGGAGAGGCTGCACCAGTTTGTATTTTCAACAACAGTGCAAGAGGATTTCCCTTTCTCCACATCCTTGCCAACATCTGTTGTTTCCTCAGTTGTGACCGGCGTGAAGTGGTATCTCACGCCGTAGCTTTGATTTGTATTTCTCTGATGATGAGTGATACTGAGCATCATTTCATGTGTCTGTTGGCCATCTGGATGTCCTCTTTGGAGAAGTGTCTGTTCATGTCTTCTTCCCATTTCTTCACTGGATTATTTGTTTTTCGGGTGTGGAGTTTGGTGGGTTCCTTATAAATTTTGGATACTAACCCTTTATCTGATATGTCATTTGCAACTATCTTCTCCCACCGTCGGTTGCCTGTTAGTTTTATTGACTGTTTCTTTTGCTGTGCAGAAGCTTTTTTTCTTGATGAAGTCCTAATAGTTCATTTTTGCTTTTACTTCCCTTGCCTTCTGAGATGTGTTGAGTAAGAAGCGGCTGTGGCTGAGGTCAAAGAGGTTGTTGCCTCTTTTCTCCTCTAGACTTTTGATGGCTTTCTGTTTCATATTTAAGTCTTTCATCCATTTTGATTTATTTCTGTGTATGGTGTAAGAAACTGGTCCAGTTTCATTCTTCTAAATGTTGCTGTCCAGTTTTCCCAGCACCATTTGTTAAAGAGATTGTCTTCTTTCCCATTGGATACTCTTTCCTGCTTTGTCAAAGGTTAGTTGGCTACATAATTGTGGGTCCATTTCTTAATTCTCTATTCTATTCCACTGTTCTATGTGTCTGTGTGCCAATACCATACTGTCTTGATGATTATAGCTTTATACGCTGAAACTATAGAAATCTTATGAAACAAATTGAAGAAGATACAAAGAAATGAAAAAACATTCCATGTTCATGGATTGGAAGAACAAATATTGTAAAATGTCAATACTATCCAAAGGAATCTACACATTCAATGCAATCCCAATCAAAATAGTGCAAGCATTCTTCACAGAGCTAGAATAAACAATTCTAAAATTTGTATGGAACTGCAAAAGACCCCAAATAGCCAAAATAATGTTGAAAAAGAAAACCAGGGGTGCCTGGGTGGCTCAGTCAGTTAAGTGTCCGACTTTGGCTCAGGTCATGATCTCACGGTTCATGGGTTCGAGCCCCACATTGGGCTCTGTGCTGACAGCTAGCTCACAGCCTGGAGCCTGCTTCAGATTCTATGTCTCCCTCTCTCTCTGACCCTCCCCTGCTCACGCTGTCTCTCTCTCTCTCAGAAATAAACATTAAAAAAAAAAAAGAAAGAAAGAAAACGAAACCAGGAGGAATCACAATCCCAGACTTAAACCTGTATTACAAACCTGGAATCTTCAAGACAGTGTGGTATTGGCCTTCAATAAACTTCTAATAAATTCCCTTCTACTTATGGGAGCCACAGTAGGTTCTACTAATTGAAAATAAAAATCCTTAACAAAACAAGTCCACATGTACAACCATATATGTATTACTTGCATTATGGTTTATAATTAATAGTAGACAACATAGTTGCCTAACAATAGAATGGTAAAATAAAGATACTGCTATATATTATTTCTCTGTTATTACATTAGAGCAAACACAAAGTCTAACTGATATAAAAAAAAAAAAAAAAAGCATTTATCTCACCCTAACAGGCCCAAGTTTGCCTGTATTAGGAGATTTGGGGGTGGATAAAAGGATTCACTTCAGCTGTGAGTCTACTCCACATGTCACATTGGGATGAGGCAGAAAAAGCAGTGGCTCCACAAAAATGCTTTGCAGGACTCTGCTTTTTATTATACACACTACCATCCCGTTGGCCAAAGTAAGTCACAAAGTCAAGCCCACAGTCAGGAGACTGGAGAGTACATTTAATCCACCATGAGGCAAGAACAAGTATGTGGACCTAAAATACTATTAGAGAAGAGTTAAAAATTGGGATCAATAATTCAGTCTACCAAAGATGACAATGAAGTTTTTAAAATTATGAAGTATATTGGGGCGCCTGGGTGGCTTAGTCGGTTAAGCGTCCGACTTTCGCTTAGGTCATGATCTCGCGGTTCGTGGGTTCAAGCCCCGCATCAGGCTATGTGCTGACTGCCAGCTCAGAGCCTGGAGCCTGTTTCAGTCTGTGACTCCCTCTCTCTCTGACCCTCCCCTGCTCACGATGTCTCTCTCTCTCTCTCTCTCTCTCTCCTTGAAATAAATAAAAAACATTAAAAAAAAATTTAAAATTATGAAGTATATCTACATATGCTCTCATAGAAAGATCTCAAAGTTACGTAAAATGAAAGAAGCAAAGTTCAGAAATATGTGAATAATATTTTATTGAAAGTATGTATATATATTTCCTTTCAGAACAAAATACAAATAAAAAGGTATATGTAAAAATGTGCATAGTTACATAAGGATGACTACTGACTATGATTATCTGTTAACTCTCCAAAGGACACAGCTGCTTTGAGTGGGAGTTTCATTACATACTTTGGTATTTATTAATTTGCATAAGTTTATAGGTACACTAAAAATTTTTAAATAAACATAGAGCCTCAAAATTTATCCTTCAAATAGACTCTGTCTACTATATTCTTATTTAACTAAGTCATGGTGTCAATCAAGTGAGAATTAAAAGAAAATTACTACTCTGTTTATAGCTCCCATATTATACCCTGGTCCATATTTCATATACAACCTATTTTTATTATTTTACATTTCTCAATTTACTCTTACTCTTAATCCAGCTCCTAATCATCATTCATTTGAATAAAAAAACCTCTTTAACTGGACAGTTTATCTGCCTCTGCTCAGGCAAATGCTTTAATATTGATCAATTAATCATATCACATCATGAGTGAAAGAAAAACACAATATGACAAACTTTCATTGCCTCTATATTATGCCTTTTTAAATTTAAATTTAATTTAATTTAAATTTTTTAAGTTTATGTATTTATTTTGAGAGAGAGAGACACCAAGTCGGGGAGGAACAGAGAGGGAGAAAGAGAATCCCAAGCAGATTCTGCACTGTCAGCACAGAGCCCAAATCATGAACTGAGATCATGACCTGAGCTGAAATCAAGAGTCGGATGCTTAATTGACTGAGCTACAAGGTGACCCTATGTTATGCCTTTTTAAAATCAAATCTAACAGCTGGATATTCAAATTGATTTAAAATTTGGCAACTCCATCTCTTTTCTTTTTTTAATGTTTTATTTATTTCTGAGAGAGAGAGAGAGAGAGAGAGAGAGTCAGTGTGAGCAGGGGAGGGTCAGAGAGAGAGAAGGAGTGACAGACTCTGAAACAGGCTCCAGGCTCTGAGCTGGCAGTCAGCACAGAGCCCGATGTGGGGCTTGAACCCACGAACTGTGAGATCATAACCTGAGCTGAAGTCAGATGCTTAACCGAATAAGCCACCCAGGCACCCCTCCATCTCTTTTCTACAAATGAGAGAATTACATCTCTTTTGTAAAACTTTGTTAAGTATAAATTTGTATCTCCTTCTGTTCTTCTGCTTCTTAGCAAACCCTTTTAAACCAGGTGTTTTGTTTCTGTTTTCCCTTATTGATACATGAATATGTCTTGTAACTTGCTTTAGGTTAGAGTCCTTTCTACAAATTCCCTTTTTACTCTTTTGTATCACCCAAATCATCTTCTTCTTTTTTTTTTTAATGTTTTTAATTTTCTTGGGGGGGTGGGGAGACAGAGAGAGCTTGTGCACGCAAGCAGGGGAGAGGCAAAGAGAGAGGGAGACATAGAATCCGAAGCAGGCTCCAGGCTCTAAGCTGTCAGCACAGAGCCTGATGAGGAGCTGGAACCTACAAACAACATTATGACATAAGCCAAAGGCAAATGCTTAACTGACTGAGCCACACAGGTGCTCCCAAGCCATCTTTAAAGCGCAATGTAAGTTTTATTTTTTTTCCAAGAGACTCTCTTGGACTCCAAAGGCATAATATTCTATGGAGTACAATATGACATTTGCCTGCAATAACATGCTACTCTTCTCTTTTTAAATCAATTATAATAAGCTCATAGTAGGTAAGAATCACGTTTAAGCTTCACCTGTGTTTCTCATGACTGAAAAACGCTAAGTACTTAGTATGTGCTTGATAAAGTGTTATGGATCATCAATAGTCATGGTAATCATTACTCTCTATTAAATAAAAATTCAAGTCGTAATTCACCCATTCTGTGTCTTCTTCGGAAACACGCCCCTATTTTGACTAATGGAGTGTACTGAACATCTGTGAATCTGTTCTCCTACAATAGCATCAACTTTGTTGTCACTCATTCAGTGTATGTTAAGCTAAACAGAATTCTAAAATAAAAAGGTAAAAAAATTGTTTTATATCCCTGACAAAAAACAACTCCCTAGATTTCTAATTGCACAATAATAACTAACAAAGAAAATAATTAGTATAAAATAAATCTAAGCAATTTAAAATTTATGCAGTTTCTAATCAGATGACTCCTCCTTGAGAACTCTTCAATGAAGGAAATAAACTTAATAATATTCCCAGATTTGTTGTATTTGTGTGTATTTTAATGTCAATATATCTAGTTATATTCTTACTTGGTGGGATTCATTATCATTTTTAAGATTCTTTTCTTTAGAAGTGTTAAATGTATTAGGTGACCAAGCGTTATTTTCACGTATGCCTGTTTCTGAAGATTTTTTTCCCACTTTTCTTGCTTCCAGAGTATTCTTTTTGGAAATAACTCACTTAAATCCCTAAACCCTCTACATGACTCTCCTTTCATTTACTTTGCACTGCTGTTATTATTGAAGCTATTCTTTGTAGGATTCTTGTGTATGTCTTACTTCATTCTTTTTGAATCAAATTCACATTTTCTTCCCAGATATTTATGTAATTCTAAGTTTTTTGACAGCGAACTAATCTATTTTCTATTTAGTCGACAAGATCTTTCCAGCAATTTACATAACTATTTATAAAAAACAAAATGTTTGCAAACATCTATTTTTCACAGGACTATAATCTTAGTGTTGCTTCTACAGGTAACTGCACTGTGATCCAGTTTTTACCCATGTTTTCCACCCCATTTCACACGTCGTGAAAAAATGGAGAGTTTCTTGAACATGTCTACTTCTTCCAGTGATAAAATTACTTAAAACTCCCCCCAAATTATAAAACCATACAGAGTTCACACTTAGCAACAATGATGACAAACATGAAGGAAAGATTAATCATGAACTTAAAAATATATACCTAGTAAGTAATCCTTATATATTCTTCTAGTGGAATATTCTGCCAAAACACAATACTATTTAATCAAAATTCTGGACTGTTTTGGAATTGAAAAGAGTTTTATTCATTATGATCATCATTCCATGACAAATGTAGTTTAAACAGGGGAGAAGGAATCTGACAGTATCAAGCTGTCTCACAGTGTGTGGTCCCACTGGTACAGCTACACTTAACAAGCCTGGGTCAAGCCTTCAGTCCCATTTGTCTGGAAAGTCAATTTCATTCATTCATCTAGGGGGATCTGGACACTATGAAACAAAATTATGCTAACAAAATTTAAAGGAAACTGGTTTCTCTAGTCTTTTCTCCATTCATTCTATCCCCCCCAGTCTTCCTGTGCTAGTCAGATTAACTTTCTCATTGTTTTACAAATGAATAAGCCTTTGTGATTCTGTCACTTTTCTCATGCTTATACCATTTAAAATATCCATCCCAATTCTTTCTGCTGAACTCTTAACTCATACTTCCAAACCCAGCCTCAGATGTAAACCATTGTATGAAATGTTTTTACTACCCAAAGCAATCTACACATTCAATGCTATCCCAATCAAAATAGCACCAGTATTCTTCTCAGAGCTAGAACAAACAATCCTAAAATTTGTATGGAAACTACAAAAGACCTTGAATAGTCAAAGTAATGTTGAAAAAGAAAACCAAACCTGGAAGTGTTACAATCCAGACTTTAGCCTATTCTACAAAGCTGTAATCATCATCAAGATGGTGTAGCACTGGCACAAGAATAGACACAAAGACCAAAGGAATAGAATAGAGAACCCAGAAATGGACGCACAAATATATGGCCAACTAATATTCAACAAAGTAGGAAAGAGTATGCAATGGAAAAAAAAGACAGTCTTTAGCAAATGATGCTGGGAGAACTGTACAGCAACATTAGAAGAATGAAACTGGACCACTTTTAATGCCATACACAGAAATACATTCAAAATGGATGAAAGACCTAAATGTGAGACAGAAAACCATCAACATCCTAGTGAAGAAAAGAGGCAACAACCTCGTTGACCTCAGCCACAGCAACTTCTTACTCAACATATCTCTGAAGGCAAGGGTAATAAAAGCAAAAATGAACTTTGGGGACTTCATCAAGATAAAAAGCTTCTGTACAGTAAAGGAAACAATCAACAAAACTAAAAGGCAACCAACAGAATAAGAGAAGATATTTGCAAATGACATATTGGATAAAGAGTGAGTTCCAAAGTCTATAAAGAACTTCTAAACTCAACACCCAAAAACCAAATAATCCAGAAAAAAAATGGACAGAAGACATGAATAGACATTTTTCCAAAGAAGACATCCTGATCGCAAACAGACACATGAAAAGATTCTCAACATCACTCATCATCAGGGAAATACAAAATAAAGCTACATTGAGATACCATCTCACATTGGTCAAAATGGCTAAAATTAACAACTGAGGAAACAAGAGATGTTGATGAGGATGTGAAGAAAGGTGAACACTTGCACTGTTGGTGGGAATGCAAACTGGTCAACCATTCTGGAAAATAGTATGGAGGGGCCCCAAAAATTTAAAAATAGAATTACCCTATTACCTAGCAATAGCATTATTAAGAATTTATCCAACGGATACAAAAATGCTGATTCATAGGGGCACATGCACTACAATGTTTATAGCAGTGCTATCAATAATAGCCAAATTATTGAAAGAGCCCAAATGTCCATCAACTGATGAGTGGATAAAGAAGATGTGGTATATTTAGAATTTTTTTAAGGCTTTATTTATTTTTGAGATACACAGTGTGAGGGGGAGGTGCATAGAGAGAGGGAGACACAAAGTCTGAAGCAGGCTCCAGTCTCTGAGCTGTCAGCACAGAACCCAATGTGGGGCTTGAACTCACAAGCCATGAGATCATGACCTGGGCAGAAGTTGGATGCTTAACTGACTGAGCCACCCAGGTGCCATAAAGATGTGGTAAATATATACAATGGAATACTATTCGGCAATGAAAAAGAATGAAATCTTGCCATTTGCAACGATGTGGATGGACCTGGAGGGTATTATGCTAAGTGAAATAAGTCAGTCAGAGAAAGACAGATATCATATGTTCTCATTCATATGTGGAAGTTGAGAAACTTAACAGAAGTCCATAGGGGAAGAGAAAGAAAAAAAAATAGTTACAAACCAAGAGGCAGGCAAACCATAAGAGACTCATATGCAGAGAACAAGCTGAGGGTGGAAGGAGGTGAGTGGGTGGGAGGTGGGGAATATGGATGACCGGCTTTGAGGAGGGCACTTTTTGGGATGAGCATTGGGTGTCCTAGGTAAGTGATGAATCATGGGAATCTACTCCTGAAGCCAAGAGCACACCATATATACTGTATGTTAGTGAGCTAACTTGACAATAATTACATAAAAATAAATACAATAAAAATAAAATTGTTTCAGAACCCTAATAAAAAGACATATTCTCCCTATTCTTGATACTTCCACAATAGAATACTAAGTACTTACTATATTGGACCATAATAGAGATTTGCTTCTGGCACACAGCTTGAATGTGTTAATTTTTAAAGAGGATAATTACATTTAGATTTTAACAATGAAAACAATAATTTTCCAATGACTTGCATTCTCTCCTCTACTTAGCACACTACTTTTCCTAGTATCCAAGGTTCTGATATATCAATTATCACAAACATGTAAGGCATCATGATCTATTGGGATTTTTACTAGATATGGCTAAGACCCATAAAGCTCTATACTGAGTACCTAAAATGATCAAGTCGACTTGTAGAGATATTTACCATATATTATTTGCAAAGCAAAAGCAACCAATTTGTTATTGGTCCACATGTCCCCAATACATAGCATAATCTATTGCAGTGCTCTTCAGCGGAAATTTCTGCAATGACAGAATTGTTCTATCACTGCTATGGTAGCCACTAACTACATGTGGCTATTTAATACTTGCTATGTGGCTAGTGTAGCTAAACTGAATTTTTTATTTTATTTAATTTTAATTAATTTCATTAAAAATAGAAAAGCCACATGTAGCTGGTGTCTATCAAAGTAGATAGGAGAGTTTACAGATTCATTCGAATGCAGCTAATAATATAGTATAATAAGTTAATCCCACATATCATATTGTCTCAAAAATATAAGATATTTTGTTACACTACTTTAGTAAGTGTGTAAGAGAAGTGATTTAAGCAAAAATGTAAACCATAATGTTTAGAGAAGGAGTAATAAGAGTGCAAATCATTTAGCAACTATTGAGTGTCAATTATATGATAATTACCATATGGAGTAAAATATATGAAATAAAAAATTAAATACATAAATAGCAATGGAATCTTTTACTTGAGGAGTTCACAATCTAAAAGAGAAGCATTTTTTAGAAACAAATACTGATTTGGAGGTTTTCTATATATTTAAACACGTTATCTCCAATGTACTCTCAGAGCACTTTCTTAATTTCTGCCCTATTTTTTTCTAAAAGGAGACTCTCTTCATTAAATGGTCATTAAAAAACATTATTTTGAAAAGAAAACTCAGATTATTCACTAGTATACTTATAAATTATTTAGTGAGGGATCTTCTGAACTGTGTCATAAATGCTAACAAAAGAAGAAGAAATGATTGTTCTCCTGCTAGTGTTACTACATCTGATCATTTAGACTGTATCATCTATTTTGATATATCAGAGAAGATCACATGGAATAATTTAGTAGTGAATTTTCTGACAGCTAATCAAAACATTTAGTTTTTTAAGAAATTTTCTCTGGAATGTAAACATATTTGAGTATATGAGTATTTTCTAAAATATGCAACAATAGCTAAAACAACAAAATGGAATTTATTAATATTTTAATTTATGCATTACAGAATCATGCATAACATTTTCACAGAATACAGTTTTCTTAAAATCCAGAGTAAATAATTTTGTATATAATTACACATTTATAAGCTCCCTTTGCTGAAAGTGTATTCATTTGGTATTTGAATCTTTTTTCCCAAATCTATTTTATAGTCTGCTAGATAAATCCTCTTATTCATTTGTTTCAATGGAGCTTGAATAAAGGTCATTTACACTGGCTCACCTTTCTTATCCCCTTGTGCTTTCCTATAATCTCTACATCCATTGTAAAAGGATCACAGCTTCCTTCTTAATATAACTTTTCAGTGTGAGGAGAAATATTAACATTTCATTAAGTAAACCTGAGCCTATTAGACTTTAAATCCACACTCTTGTGTGTTTTTTTGTGTGTGAAAATTATCGAGTGCCTTTGTACACTCTAAGCAATCTTATTGAACTTGCTGCCTATCAATTATTTTGCAATTTTGATACGCAACTAATACATTACATAAATGTTGAAGTTTAATATTATGATGGAAAATTCTTCCAAAGGCAATGTTTTTAATATTATAAACTGAGATCTTCAAGTCATGTCCCCAACCCCTGTTGAGTTCCCTGACTTCCTCCTTTACAAGGATAATTCTTGGTTAGATTATTTTTTACCAAAATACAAGGCTGAGTTGTTAATAATTAAATATAATGTCATCTGGACACAATAAATAATGAAATCCATTTTTTCACTTTAGTACAAGAAAGCAATATAATGCCTTTTACTTGTGATACTTAAAACGAAATTCTAACTTGCTATTATAGAAACCAATATATGCTCTTACTCAGTGTTATAAGAACCAATATAGGTACAACTGAATTAGTCCAGAAAATGTATTGATCATCCAGAGTGTGTGCAATACTGTAATAAACTCTAATGAGGAATTTAAGCAGGACCAGAACAAGTCATTATGTCCCATCTCCTCACAGCAATTTCTGAGACTTGTGGGGAAAGGCTTAGGAATTATCTGAGTTTGCACAGATGAGTTAACAATGGCATAGAGAAACAGAAGGCCACAGGATGAATGCATCCAAGATTGGGTAAATAAGATTGGGTAAACAAAATTAGTAAGCAGGGCAAAGTTCCCCAGTATAGAACAAAGTATTGGAATAGGAAATTTCAGGATGCAAACATCCAAAATGAAGTAAACAAAATGAGGTATTCAGGGAAGAAGTGTCCCCCCAATTTAGTACAATAGCAGAAAGCTGTTTTCACAGGAAGGAAGGACATAAACAGGAAAAGAGGACTTTATACTATAGCAGGGTAAAGTTGCCCAGAGTGGGGCTAATTAGCAAAAGAAGGATGCCTTTGTTGACCCTGAGGTAGCAATGTTTTGTCTTTCTTGTCTCCTAGGCAAGTTTAGGTAAACAGAGGTGGGGCCTCATGTCTGGTGTAAACAACCATCCACTTGGCACCAGGATTTTGCTTTGTATTGACCCAAACCCCTAACACCGCATATCTTGAAAACCTCCTTTTCCTCATGCCCATGAGTTAATGTTCGCAATTTCATAGTCACTTTGTGCACGTCCATCATGCTTGTAAGCCTTCTGATCCTAATAAAAATGGAGCAAGGATCCTTATTCGGGACTCTTGTCTCCTCCTGGACATTAGCCTCTCTCACATTTCAATCTTGTGTCTGCTCTCTTGCTGGACAAGAGAGAACTACAGACCCAGAGTCTATGACAAGACAGGTCTACAAATTCTGTGCTACTTTTACCACAAAAAAACCTCACCTTTTTTCTGAACTGTATAAAAAATTCCCATGATGTTAGAACTTTAGTAAAAACTATCAGTGTTGGCTCACTTGTCATCCCCCAGTCTTTGAATGCTTTCTAGTTCCAACTTTCCTGAATACAAAATCTTGTTCAAATGTCTTGTTCTTAGCTATGCTAATTGACATCAGATAATCCATTGTCACCTGCCCAATATCATCTCACTCCTCTTTTTTGCTAATAGAAGCTTGGTTTGTTCACTCTCTTCTAAATAGACATGTCCCTCAAGGATGAATAGCATCCCCAGAGAGTGAAATATGAATGGTCTAAGCTAATATAGTTGGTTTTATAACTCTTATCAAGTTCAGGCATATGGAATAGTTGTGTCATTGATACACACAGAAAAGACTTTTGGGCAGCTTCCTCCATAACTGTCTTTGCTAATTATTGTAAGAATGTGGGATCCTCAGAGTTACTAAAGCATCTTTCGATGCTGAGTAACTAAAACTAACATGCTAAGAATGGCAGAACAGAAAGTTGGAAAGAAATAAACTGTCATTTATGACTTTGTTAAGTTTATGAATCATGTGAAATAGTACATTTCATTTATGTTTAAGGCATAGTTAGTTGGCTTCAGTTTCATGCAGCGAACAATATTCTGATTTATACAAGTACCCATTTGTTATACAGTGTCTGTATGCCCTGGATAGCTTGTCTAGTAACTCATCCCCTTTCTAACATAGAATGTTGATCATTTGAACCAAATACCTTTGAATTGGTTTGTATACCAGAAATAATACCCTACTAGAAAATGGCTACTGGAGTATTAAAATACTGATTCAGGAACTGTCCATTTTTAAAGACGTTTTAGGGGCACCTGGGTGGCTGAGTGGGTAAAGTGTCTGACTTCAGCTTAGGTCATGATCTTGCAGTTCCTGATTTCAAGCCCTGTGTCAGGCTCTGTGCTGACAGGTCAGAGCCTGAAGCCTGCTTCATATTCTGTGGCCCTCTCTCTCTGGCCCTCCCCTGCTTACATGCTGTCTCTCTCTCAAAATAAATAAACATTAAAAATAAAAGACATGTGGGGCGCCTGGGTGTCTTAGTCGGTTAAGCGTCCGACTTTCGCTTAGGTCATGATCTCGCGGTTCGTGGGTTTGAGCCCCGCGTCGGGCTCTGTGCTGACTGCCAGCTCAGAGCCTGGAGCCTGTTTCAGTCTGTGACTCCCTCTCTCTCTGACCCTCCCCTGCTCACGCTGTCTCTCTCTCTCTCTCTCCTAGAAATAAATTAAAAAAAAAAAAAATTAAAGACATGTTAAAATATTTTCAGATATGATAAGACATATCTGCAATGCTAGAACTGTCTTGAGTATCTCATGACAGTACACAAGCACCTTTAAATTCAGATAAGTTTCTCTTTAAAAAATTTTTTTTAATATCTATTTTGAGAGAAAGAGAGCATGTGAGTAGGGGAGGGACAGAGAGAGAGGGAGTCACAGAACTCGAAGCAGGCTCCAGGCTCTCAGCTGTCAGCACAGAGCCCCATGTGGGGCTTGAACTCACAAACCGTGAGATCGTGACCTGAGCTGAAGTCTGACTTAACTGAGCCACCAGGGGCCTCATATAAGTTTCTCTTTACCCACATCTTGTACACTCTAATATTATGTGAATTTTATTTCAATCTTAATAAAAATGGCTACTGTTCGTCCCACATACATTAGTTACTATAGATCTAATATAGTGAAAGATATAAAATAAAATCTACTTTTATACATCGATTTATATATACATTTTAGGAAGAAAATTAAGAAAGGCAGTGAATCTAAAAATGATTTATTAATTATATTTAAAAGCACAAAGAACTTTCAGGCAGAAAACATTTCATAGCTAAAACTTCCCATGTATATACCATTTGGCATGGTGATTCCCCTTCATGACTGTGGTAAAAATATTTTTTCTGTTGTATTTATCATATGTGTATGAATTGGAAATTCCAATTCAGAAAATTTAGCTTTGGTACTTGGATTCTAAAATGCTACATAGGTAATTGTGATGTAAATTTCATTTGAAAACTACCTAATAAGCCCTTATGAACATTGAGGGATAACTCTATAAGCCAGAAGTAGTGAATATCAAAAATAACTACTCAAAATAAATGAAAAGGGAATGATAATATTCTCTGAATAGGTCCCTGAAACGAAATTCAGGGAAGCTAGCTGTGTGGTTTTGCTGTTTATTTTTTGTTTTGTTTTGTTTCTTTTATCAATAGTATATACATATCCATTTTGTTGGATATAGTACATCTATCTCATTATTCTTCGTTCTTTGCTTCTTGGGAAAGAAATGATTGAAAATATCTACTAATAAAAGCCACAGTGTCCCAAGACCAAACATATATATGTATATATATAGTTTTTACTGCTAGGTCTATTGGCTGCAGGTTTGTTTTGTTTTGTTTTGTCTTATTTTGTTCTTGGTGAGAGACTACAATTAAGTAAAGGTGTAATTTACATTTTGGGTTTAAATAAAATGACAATAGGCAGAAGTTTCTAAGTTAGAGCCACATCTTTAGAAAAGGAAACCTTATCTTGGAAAATAGACCTTACAGAGGGTCCAGCCAACATCCTGTCTAAGAATAATCTATGCTGCTGAGTGGACAAGTCACCCCATGCTGTTTCTAAATTGCTGATAGTGCTTGCCAAAAGAACAGAGACATACAGCTGTTTTTAAAATATACCAAAATCTTTAGCTAATCAGTTAATTCCAAAATTATGTCCTCAAAATAGTGAGAAACAGAAAATAAATCCAGTGCCTACACTTGTAATTGCAATGAGAAATGCAACGAAGGTAAAACGCAAAGTGCCATGAGCAAATGTTCTAGACATAGTTAATCCAGTTGAAGGAAGGCATTGTCTTGGAGTGTTCAGTCAGTAATTGTTATTTCAGCTGAGATCTGAAGGATGAACAAGAAATAAGAAGGTAAAGATGAGGGTGAGAGTGGGAAGAGCTTCTCAAGGCAATAGAAAATACAAAGGCTCAAAAAAAAAAAGAAAATACAAAGGCTCTGAGTTAGCAAGAAGCATTATATATTTGAGAATATGAAAAACTGAAAAAAACATAAATATAAATATAAGGGATTGGAGCAATGGGGATGAATTTTGAAAAGTAAATTTGAAAACTGTTTATTCCAATAGTTTTAATTCATATTGGCTGAGAGAAACATTTAGACAGGGAGTGGAGTAGATTTGAGAAGACCAGATTGTAAGCTGTTGAGGTAGTATGAACTATGGTATGAGTAATGGAGAAAGTAGAATATACAAGTTAAAATCAACAAGAGTTTATTTAGATTGGATGTGAAGTGCAGGAGAAGGTTTCTTCCTTCTGTAATTAGACAAATGTGTGTGCTTTTCACTGAAACACTGAATACAGTAAAAGGAAATATTTAGAAGCAAAATTTTTTATGCATATTTGATTTTGAGAGCCCTCTGAAATATCCAAGTGGAAATGTCAGGCCAACTTTTGGATATATATGTTTAGAAGCCAGAAAAAACAAAGATCTGGCTAGGACTGGCATATCATAGGAAGTGAGGAAATGGCCTTAGTGAAATTAATAGAGTGCCTAGAGGGGTCAAGAATCAAGACTTGATGCAAAATTTAAATTATTAAAGAAAGTTTGTAAAAGCAAGAAGTGGGATGCCTGGGTGGCTCAGTCTGTTGAGCGTCTGACTCTTCATTTAGGCTCAGGTCACCATCTCACAGTTTCTAAGATCAAGCTCCACGTCAGGCTCTGCACTGAGATTCTTTCTCTTTCTCTCTCTGCCCCTCCAATGCTTGTATGCTCTCCTTCTCTCTCTCTCTCTCTATATATATATTTTTTTTTAAATATAAAGGCAAAAGTTATTATTTAAGAAGACTCAGATATTTTACATGATGAATTCAAAATAGATTACTGTATGCTTAACTAAACAAAATTATCAACTAATTGTCAAAATATCTATTCATAAATAAATAAAAGGTGGATATGGTATTAAATACCAATATTTTCTTACTTCATTAGTGGTAACTATGAGCAAGAAGTAGGCTACAAACTATTTTCATTATTTTTGTCAGATCCACTAACTTTTCCTGAATTAAAACCTAATCTGTTTTCTTGCCCTATATGTGTTCATGTCTGCCTCTGTCAAACAGGTAACTTCACTTTCCTGGAGATAATGTGTTGATAGAATAAAAATATTGTTCTATAGGTTTTCAAATGCTCTAAATTCGTTTTTAACTGAATGATATTCTTACTGCTTTATCTATTTCTTTAAAAAATGTTTATTTTTGAGAGAGAGAGAGAGAGAGATAGCATGAGTGAGGGAGAAGCAGAGAGAGAGGGAGACAGAGAATCCAAAGCAAGCTTAGGCTCTGAGGCATCAGCACAGAGCCTGATGCGGGGCTCAAACCCAGGAACCATGAGATCATGACCTAGCCGAAATCAGGCGTGTAACTGACTGAGCCACCCAGGTGTCTCTATTTCTATTCTAATGTGAAAATTCATAAATCTATGAATTCCTGTACATTCTGGAGGTATGACTTTCCATCTATGTCTTCTATTTGAAAGAGACTGTGAATATCACTCTAAGAATATGTTGAATCCAGTGCCTACCAAAATTCTGCTAATTTTAGGTGGGCACAAGTTTATTGTTTAGTTTAAAAATTATGACAAAGACTTCCTCATTATTCAGAAACTTATCTCTCTATACAAATATCATAATGCTGTATGCCTGAAACTAATATAATGCTGTATATGTTGATTACATTGCAATAACAAAAGGAAATAACCTATCTCCCAGATGGCTTCCCTTCTCATATACCAAATGACCCTCAAGTTCAGGAACTGCAATCTTCTGTTTGCTATTCCACCGACCGTGGGGATGTTTTTCTACATGAATAGAACAATATGTGGCATGTGGTAAGTATTAGGTAACTGAGAAGTAAGTGAATAAATACTTTTCAGGCATTTTAGAATTAGCTGTTACATCACAGCCACCACTGTTAGGTGTAGATAAAATACAAAAGCTGCACTGTGCCACAAGAGCAGGATTTTTCTGTACATATGTCAATCAGCATAATGAATTTTTAGGCAACATTCATCTTAATGTCCACAATGAATCATGAAATCTTAAGTCTGATTGTGGTGACTGCAGTTCCTATGAGAAGCTGTTGGAGATTCTATAACAAATGAAACTTCTCCCACCTACTGCTTCTTCACAAATATGTGAATATTTATCCATCACCTCCAATAGTCTAGTTGTTAAACTGTCTTCTCATCTTAGCACAGTTGAATCATTCTATAAAACTGCCACAAACATTGAATTAGCAAATCCTGAACCACTGCTCCTAGGAGAACCCCAGGATTAGGTTTTGTGATCCTCTGATCACAATATTTTGATAATGGACCAATATATAACCTTGTTTTAGGTATACTTCTTATTACATGTGTACTGTTGATTTATTCATGTTGAACTCATAGCTATCAACACCAGTAATGCATGTCTAAATGAAGCCTACTGAACACATGAACAGTCTTCTTACACTTAGGAATACTAGTCAGGACTTTGGCACTACACTTGGAGGACATCTTAAACAGTGAATTATCAATGAAAAGCACAAAAACCTAAAATATCACACTAAAAACCCACCAAAAAGAAACTTGTTTATTGTATAAGAACTAAAACAAGAAGTCAGTGTCTTCCCATGCCTTGTACAACCTCAACTGGGAATGTATGCATCAGGCAACTCAAGTTTTTCATTGCCTCGTACATGTCCACAGAGGTCTGCAAATCACCTCAAAAGTATTAGGAGTATTGACTTTAGGGTTACAAAGAAATGTCATGTCCTTTTTTTGTTTTAAAGTTTATTATTTATTTTGATAGAGAGAGAGAGATTGCAAGCAGAGGAAGTGCAGAGAGAGGAAGAGAAAGAGAATCCTAAGCAGGCTCCACACTGAGCTCAGAGCTCAATGCAGGGCTTGAAACCACAAACTGTGAGATCATGACCTGAGCTGAAATCAAGAGTGGAATCTTTACCCTCCTTAGACACTCAGGCACCCCACAAATAAATTTCAGCAAGCAGGCTAATACCCAAATACGGAATCCACAAGTAATGGGCTCTAATGTATTTTGGCATATTATGAAAGGTATAATCTTCTTGAAAGTATTCATGGGTGGCCACATTATTCAAAGACAGGAAAGCAGTGACTAATGATGCATTTCTCATGTAACAATGAAAAAAATATGTATTAAAAATGGCAGAGTAATACTCCCAGTAAAACTTAATTATATGTTGACTCTGCGTAGCTTTATATCAAATTGAGTAAAAATCAATAACAACTTTTAGGTTTTCCCTGAAATAGCAAATACATGGCAAAGAAAATTGCTGATTCCCTCTCAGTAGGTTTTCTACCAACTAAATGATTTCAGCCTTTCTGCCTGGATTTACTTCCCAGTTGTTTAATATTAAATTATAATGTTTCTAATATTTTAGGAGGTTTGTCTGCTATGTTCCTAGAAAATAGGGATTACGTATTTTACATTATCCTTTTTGCATATATTTAAACATCAGACACAATACTGCATCTAGAAGAGGGTTGACAGGTCAACTAATCCTACTCTACACATTACATGTGAGAAAACTGAGGTCAAGAAAAGTTAAGTGATGAACATATCCACACAGAACTTTAAGAATCCCTGACTAGATTAAATATGTGGTTAACTTGACAATAAAACATCTTACATTGAATTTTGGAAGTTTTGTTTTTAGAATAGACTCAATTACCCTTGGTTAGAAGAAGTACCCAAATAATTAAGAAGCCAGAAGCAACTCTAAACCCATCATTTGGCTTTTGAAGGTACACTATGATTCAAATAATTTCCATGATATTCTTTCTTGTTTCCAGGTTCTCCACCTCCATCTGACGCTTCTGGGTTTTTGGTGTTTTGTTTTGTTTTTTCCTTTTCAATGCACTTTTCTCTCAGTCGTGTATTTTTAATGTCGAGCTTTTGCTTTGAAAAAGCACAAACTGGAACAAAGCAAGTTCATACTCCCTAAAAGATTGGATGTGAAAAATAATCATGGGTGACTGCTTGGTTTACCTTGAAAATATACTGAGAATAGAGTTCTACTTTCTGTTCATTATTAGTTGCAAGGTGACTCTGAAATAAATACAGTTCTGTTACTTTCTCATATGGTCTGGTGGTGTTGCAAAGAAGTTTTTTGACCTTCTGATGCATAATAGTAAGTTACAGGCACATAGGAGTTATAAAAAATGTTTGCTAAATGACTGTTAAATGGCTGAATGGTGGCATTGATTTAAATAAGACCTTGAAATACTTTTATAGGCACATCTGGTTTTCCTTCTCCATCAGCTTTTTAATTCAAATTAATCACTTGAGCCACAACCTGCCCAAATTAGCAGAACATCTAGTTTTCCATTCTTGAGAACTAAAATTAACAAATAGTGCTGAAGTTTTAATCAACCCAAAGCCAATTTTGTTTCCAAACACCAGGAAGAGATCTGCTTCAAGAATTAATCCAATATTAATATCTGCTTTGAGGTATTAATAATCCAAATGCACATACTAATGTTTAGTAGTTCTTGCATCTTTCACTGCCACAGAGGTCACACTTAATACTATTGCTACTCCTTTTGATATGTATCTATTCCTCAGTAAAGCTCTTAACTAATCCATATCCCCTGGGAAGCACAGTAGTTACAGAAGAATATGATCCTTCTCTCTGGTTTGTCTGAATCTTCTTTGATGGGCATTAAAGTAAGAATAATCCAGTGGATAGTTTAAATTCCTGCCACTGCTCCTAGATATGGCCTCAGAGTGAGGATGTCTAAATCAGCCAAGATGAAGACTCAGATGTCAGTCACAGTCTGGGACAAACCCAGCTCTACAGTGCTGCCTCACAGACTTGATGTTTAGCTGAGGACACCAGGCAGATTCCCCTTTCCTTCACGATGAGTTCCCTATTACAGAACTGGGTATACTTACAGTCAGCCAGCTGAAGTTAGGATCATCTCTGTTTGTCAGAGAGATCATAAAAAACACTGAGCTTCACAAGGTAATGAGGTAGATTCTATCTCCTTTCCTTCCATGGAAGTTCCTTTGCATCAACACAAAAATAACTGAAAAAGACCATCACAAACCATAAAAGGTCTATCACTAAGGATCCCTAGGGCAACAGCATTGATTGTCCTTAGACTTACATAACAAATGGGAATATTCAAAATTGTTCTTTTCTGAACAAAGGATCTGTCCTCTGGATAATGGAGCTGATATGTGCAGCTGATGGAAAAGACTGTAGAAAACTTATAAGTGAATCTCTTGAAGCCCTGCTTACCTCAATCCTCTTCTTCATAAATATTATGACACAGGTACTCAGTTGTTCCAAATCTGACTTTTCTTCATAACCTTCTCTCTTGTTCTCTTCTCTATATTTTCCCTATCTTCACCCTCAATTAAGTTCTTATTAACCTGTATCAAAATTTGTTCCTAATATTGCATTATGATTCATGGTTAACAAAGCATTTTCAAATACCTTACCTCACCATAGTCTTCACCAATAAATGGAAAAAACAGAAACAAGACACTAAAAATATTTCTATTTCCACAGAAAACCTGCACTCCTACCTATACCTGCAGCCACATTTTCTAAGTTCCTTATATATAGAATTTATAAAACCAAATGTCTAATGAAGTTTGTCTAAAATTGAGAAATATAAGTAAATTATGGAATGGAAGGTGATGCAGATTACTCTGATGATGAAGGAAAAAGCTGGATTTTAATTGAAATAAATGATATTTGAATATTTATAATGTGTCAGACAATGTTATATTATTCTCTCATTTGATACTCACAAGTAAGCCTAAGAGGTTATGTCATTATATCTATATACAAAACAGAAAACACAGATTTGATAGTCAGTCTTAAAATAAAGTCTTACCTAAGGTCAGAAAGATTTGCCTGCTATCCTTGAAGAAATAAGCACCTATGATATACAACTTCCTACCCAGCAAGGAAATGGATTTTGCCAGTAAGCATGTGAGCTACTAAAAAGATCCTGAGCCTGGCTGGATGAATTCCCCACACTACAGGTTCCTTGAGACCTGAAGAGGGGACCAACTGTATAGTTTTGTGGGTCTATACACCTGACCCACAAAAACTGTGATATAATATATATGTTTTCTTTTAACTGTTGAATTTGTAGGAATTTGTTTTGCAGCAATAGAATTAATACATCTGCCAAAGTTCACATAGTTAGCAGGTATGGAAATCAGAACTTGAAGCCAGGCTGCCAGATCCCAAAAACCAACTAAATGAATAATTTCTATCATTTAAATTTGGTAGAAGAATAAAAACATATAGAAAGATGATAGATAGATAGATGACAGACGGACAGATACAAAAACAGTTGGGTAGATAGAGAAGATAGACATTTTTATCAAACTTTAAAAATACAGGGCTTCAAGGGCGCCTGGGTGGCTTAGTCAGTTGAGCATCTGACACCAGCTCAGGTCACGATCTCACGGTTTGTGGGTTTGAGCCCTGCATCTGGCTCTGTGCTGACAGCTCAGAGCCTGTTTCAAATTCTGGTCTCTCTGTCTCTCTGCCTCTCCCCTGCTCATGCTCTGTTTCTGTCTCAAAAATAAATACACATTAAAAAAAATAAAAAATACAGGGCTTCAGAGGCACCTAGGTAGCTCAGTAGGTTAAGCGTCCAACTTTTGGCTCAGGTCATGATCTCATGGTTCCTGGGTTCCAGCTCAGTATCAGCTCTGTGCTGACAGCTGGAGCCTGCTTCATATTCTGTGTCCTTCTCTCTCTCTGCCCCTCCCCCAATCATGATCTGTCTATCTGTCTCTCTCAAAAGTGAATAAACATTAAAAAGTAAATAAAGAATATGGGGCTTCCTGTAGTATACAAAAAAAAAAAAAAAAAAAAAAACTTAAGTCACTAAAGTCAGAGATGTAAAAGCAACCAAGGATGTTTTTTATCGCTGACACAAGTTCTAAAGGGGGTATTTAAACTCCAGGATACAACACAAAAGCAAACAAAAAGAAAAACAATGCAGAATTATGAGTAATGATAATACCTGTGAGAACTTTATATAATAAATTTTTAATATGAAGTAAGAGGTAAGTGAGAATCCCTTTCCTTTGGCATTCTTAAAGTCATGTGTTGAAATCCTAAGCTAATTTTTCTCTAAACAAACCTGACCTGACATTTCAACTTTGAAAAGTTTTATTTTTCCTAGGCAGCTGTGATATATTGTTCCTCTTTCCCTGAAAAGCCATTTTGGCTTTTCAAGGGCCACTTGGCTAGTGGCCCTACAGCAGTGTTTATGGGTGTGAGCATGGAAATTGGAATCAGACAATACAGGTTTAAGAAATGCTAACACTAATTGGCATATGAAACTTAGAGTATCCTTTAACTACTTTCTCATTCATACAGTGGAAATGATAATAACAGTTCCTACCTGTCAATGTTGCTATAACAATCAAATGCCATGATGTCTTTAAATTGTTTAAGATATGTCTATGGTATTGAACATTCATAAAGAAGTTTCCTTTTGGTATTATTTTTATCATCCGTGGCTATTTAATGTTCAGGCACAAGGACTGAGAGCAATTGGCATGTGCAAGAAACTCTTATAATGATAACAGCTGAAGTCATAATGATGTCGGTATCAGAAATTATCACACTCCTCAGGTAGACTTTAAACATCTCAAGAGCAGATTTATGTTTAATAAACATCTGCTATGTGCTAGGAACAGTGGCAGACATTCATATCTTGTGAGTCACTTTCTTAATCTCCACACAAACTCTCAAGAGTGTTTATTAGTACTTCATTTTCACGTGTGGGAAACACCTTTAGATAAAGAGATCCCAATGATCCAGGACAGAAAAAGTATACACCAGGTTTTGCTCTGTTTCTGTTGTTTACACACAGTGAACAGCAAAGCCCTAAACTAAAATTAAGATTTCTTTTCAGCATCACTGCTAAAGCAGTGCTTCTCAAACTTGTAACACAAGCAAAGCAACTGAAGCTATTGCCAGGTTGCCATGAAAAATATGTCGGATCACTTCTCTGCTGGCAAAGCTGAGCTAGATCTGCTAAGCAGTCATTTTGCACAAAGGTAGCTCTAGAACTTGCTGAATCAGGGCTAGGTTCTCAGTCCTTTAGGGTGGTCCCACAGTAGTGGTGTTTGGAAAATATGCAAATCAGCCAAAAAGGGCATGAACAGCTGGTATCAAAGAAAGGCAACTTGAGATACAGAATTACCCAGATGAGTTGTACATAATATCTTCACTCATCAAGCAAGAATGAAAAATTGAAATTCAAGTTCATGTCACTGGTGGTTAGAATGTTCAAATTTATATTACCGATATGCCCATAAATGCAAAGGCAGACAATGAGTGGTTCAAGACTAATGGAATAACTGGAACCAGTGAACAGTAACTGAATGAGTAGATAGGAAAGTATTTTAGGAACATATTCAAACCAATCTGCGTTATCATGGAGAAACTGAGAATGACAAATAAAAATATTTATACCTGAGTATACCAGGTATCGTAACTTAGTAATACCATGTTTCATATAATTCTGAGATTTTTGTGACTCATGCAACATGGCCTATAACATATATCCAGGAAAGACTACATTCCAGTCTATCCAAGACTTATATAAAAAGTTATTCTCATTTCAAAATGCCTGATATGACCTTGCTCAGGAGTCACTATTCGGAACTGTGGGATCTGCTGAAGTTTATGGGCTAGAAATACCTTATCTCCCAGAGACAACATTCATTCGCTCTGTATATCTTGACTATGGTAACCTACTTCTCCATCATTTGGATGAGCAAATCTTATTTGATTTATTCAAATACTGTCTGTGTCTGCTCTTTTATCCATATATTCATACCATTGACATTTGTCAATAGAATCTTTGTTTAGACATAATCATTCTTGAAGTGGTTAATATTTGCTTCTTCTCCAGGAAAAAGCTTCTTCTCCAGGAAGTGGTTAATATTCTAATATCTCCTGTTGATCTATAAGGGAGACTCACTGCATACTTTTATATATAGATATATAAATATTTAATATACACATGTGTACATATTATATACATATATTTATATAGATACAGATAAACACACAAATTTATTTTTTACTGAATATCTTAAGGAGCTTCAATTTAGGGGAAGAAATGTACGTAACGTTGGCTTAAGCCAGTAATGTTCCAACTCTGATTTGAAATCATGAGTTGAGCACTGTTTTTATAATGCTTATTTAGTTTTGAAAGGCACAGAGAGAAAGAGCACACACGAACAGGGGAGGAGAACAGAGAGAGGGAGGCAGAGGATCCCAAATGGGCTCTGTGCTGCCAGCAGAGAACTAAATAGGGGCTGAAAACCATGCACTGCAAGATCATGACCTGAACCAAAGTCTGAGGCTTAACCAAATTGAGCCACTCAGGTGCCACAGTACTATTATTTAACAAAACTGAGAACTACTTTAAAGATGAATAGTACTAACATGAATGAATATGTCTCATCTTCAGTGTAAGGCAAAATAAATTTGAAATAGTTAACATGCAAAACCTTGTAGAGTCCCAGTCCTTGACAGAGCAACTACCTAATTCATTTTCTAACATAATAAATGTTTTTATCTCTATAAAAAATTGGTGACAAATCTTTAAACATTATGTATAAAAATAAAAAAGCAATGTAAGTATGACAAAACCATTACCAATAAAGGAAAAATATGTTCAGCTTTACTTTTGCATTTTATGAAATTTAAATTTGTTTTCAAATGAGACCGGATTTGAGACTATGCCAAATGGATCATTTCAATACAGTTGTAATGAACATGACCCTGTACTGTACAATAAGGAAATAGGGCTTAGGCTGCCAAACTAGTGTTCTTGGAAGCTCTGGCCATTGCAAAATTGGCTTACTTCCCTGGATATGATATTTAGAGGTCTTAAAATTCTTCAGAGAATTAGTAGAAGTTACTTGATAAAAGAAGCAAGCAATTGTGAGTTTGAAACTTCATCACCTTGCTTGTTCCCCATCTCAGAATCCTACTGCTGGCTGTTTGTCAGTTTGCGTGGTCATTCAGTATTGTAAAGGAACTATATTGTGGCCATCTGCCACTTATCTCTTTGGCCCCAATCTTCTCTTTCTGATCACTCTTGATTTTCCAAATGGACCCACCATAAACCAAAGTAGCAATTATTACATTTAGGTTAGAAGCAGCTTTTGCCGCTATAGGTTGTATTTGGATTACTTAAGACTCAGTCAAAAGCAAACAGAATGAAAGCATTTCCCAGAGGCAGAGATTTTTAAATTGTTACAATTAAGTTTAAGTTGATATTATCATCATTAGTCCATATTTTCTATTTTTTAAAATAAATTAGCCACACAAATTCCCACATTTAAGTCCTAAGCAAATGCTAACACAGCTATTCCTCCCAAATGCACTCATCATATACTTTTTGAACTATGTGCTATTTCTATTTAAAATTGAAATATCCTTCAGGAAAAAGAACCATTTAACATAAAAAGGTATTTGAATTATTTTTTTTTTTCTGGAAAGGAAAACTGTTGAGGCAATAAAATTATCAGTGGTTTCCAGGGGCTGGAGGTCATGGAGAAGAGATGAATAGATGGATTTTTAGTGCAGTGAAACTATTCTATAGGATGACATAATGGGAGATACACAACTTTATTCATTTGGCAATATCCCTAGATATGTACAACACAAAGAGTGAACCCTAATGTAAACAATGGACTTTGTTTGGTAGTAATAGATCAGAATAATAATTCATCAACTGTAACAAAGGTACCAAAGTAATGCAAGATGTTAATAATAGAGGAAATTGGATAGGGATAGTGAGGGGATGTGGCAGAGTAAGGAGAGGCTATAAATGAAAACACTGTACTTTCTATTCCATTTTTGCCTAAAACTAAAAGTGTTCTAAGAAATAAAGTCTATTTATTTAAAAACAAAACAAAATAAAATTCTCTCTCTCACTTGCTTCTTTATACTTCATTATGATTTTGTGTATCTGTCCTTAAATTAATGTAGAGAAATGTAGAGAAGAAAGTTTTGAAAGTCTGCTATGAAATGAAATGACCCAAACTAAAAATCTCATGAGAAACTCAAGTAGAATTTCTGTCAACGTATATTGAAACATACATTGTGTTGGCCTGTTTATTTCATTGTGGGAGAAACAGGGATGGTGGAACAGAAATTCCCATTTATAATTCTCTGAAGGAAACCAATCGACTGATGATCATGCAGGTGTTTAAAAGCTATCTTGCACTTGATTGAAACACTTGATGTTTACAGACTACCAGTCTTCCAACATGACCCCACGCTGTATATGACCAGGGACTCATTATGGATTTTTTTTATTTTGGGGTTTTGTTGTTATTGTTTTTAGTTCTTTCACATGTTGAATCTGTATGTTTCAAATCTCAATATATACCATGGTGTTGGCCCTGTCTTTTGGGGTTATTAGAAGGATAAGTGTTCATCAATGGATGAATGGATAAAGGAGACATGGTACACAAGTGCACACACACAGGCACACAGAGTGGAATACTATTCAGCCACAAAACAGGATGAAATCTTGCCATTGTGACAACATAGACATACTTTGAGAAAATTATGTGACATGAAGTAGGTCAGGCATGAAAAAGATAAATACCACATGATCTCACTTCCACATATAAGTGGGAAACAAACAAAGGAACAAAACAAGCTCATGGATACAGAAAAAGAGTGCTGGTTGCCAGAAGCAAGTGGGAAAAATGATTGAAGGGTATCAAGAGATACAGCTTTGAGTTATAAAAAAAATAAATCATCTGGATGTAACGTATAGCTTGGTGACTTAGAGTTAATGATAATGTATACATATCTGAAAGTTGCCGAGAGTAAATCTTAAAAGTCTTCATCAGAAGAAAAGAAAAAGAAAGAAGGAGAGGTGATATAAAAAATAGAATATAGGAAGGAGTGAAGTGCAAAAGACGACTGGACTTCCTAATGTTGGTAGGCTATGTTGCTACTGATAGCATCTGTATGAACACTCATTTAATGTTCTTAAGTAAATGTGTAGATCCAAAAAATCCACCAGCAGTATTCGTTTTACTGCACAGTGAAATCTAAGTGAGTATGATTCAGTTGGTAACACATAATGGAAACAATACATATTTAATAATATAATCAAATAGGATGTTTACTGTGTACTTTCTTCTACTCTTAAATACTCAGGTATTTGAAAGGAGCTGCTAACAATTTAGTTCACTGTGCTTTAATTGATGGGAGCAAAACTAGGAGGTAAATAAAAGTTTTAAAAAATCAAGCCACATCCGCTGACACTTCTAGGCTAACATGTACTAAGCTGACATTTGAAAGATACTTACTTAAAACATACTAATGAGAGATGCTACTGAAAACTGGGAATCCCAGAAATGTGCCCTATATGTGTTCCTAACTTAAACCTAAATTACCCATATTTGGAATAGCTACTTTAACTCAAGGGTCACACTATTATCTCATTTTCTAGATCTTAATATTTTCTTGGATAGAGAATGTCTCCATTAATTAAGTGGGAGAGAATAATTTAATGTTTCCTTAACAAATTTTTTGAATGAAAGAAAAATACGTTTAGTTTAACTAGGAACATGATGTGCAAATAGGAATGAACAAATGCATTATCTCTAACCCAAGGACATTATCAAATCCTGCTATAGTAAGAGTCTCCCACATTATTCATCATTCTCAAGTTGAACTGTGAAACTTACTAAAGAATAGATATGAAAAGCATTGCCAATATGTCACCCACCTTAATACCATCCAAACTCCCTGCAATTGCTGCATTTTCTTCTGAAGAAATGTCAAGATTTCATCAAAAAGTCTTTTAATTTGGATAGTCTCCATACAGTTGTCTGGCTATTTTCACTCTCTGGTTTGCAACTTCTCTTACACCAGTTGTCATTTCTGTAACCTTTCCAACAGCAACTGTACAGTCTTGGGACCACGATGCAGAATATCTCACTCAACAATCCTCCCACAAACCATCTGTTTCTAGAGACATCAACAACTGTTGGCATTGAAAGACTCTATGCAAAATGGGGAAGAAATTGTTCAAAATGATAAAGTGAAACTTTCTCAGAGATCTTAAATCCCTAGCATAATAGGCGAAGAATTGACATATAAAAAAACAATATTATTTGAGTAAAGGGGTGCCTGGGTGGCTCAGTCGGGTAAGTGTCCAACTTCAGCTCAAGTCATGATCTCACGGTTCATGAGTCTGAGCCCCACATCGGGCTCTGTGCTGACAGCTCAGGGCCTGGAGCCTGCTCTGGATTCTGTGTCTCCCTCTCTCCTTCTGTCCCTGCCTGGCTCACGCTCTGCCTCTCCTCTGTCTCTCAAAAATAAACAAATATTTAAAAAACATTATTTGAGTCAAAGATTACATGTCTGGAAAAACAAAATAAAACAAACCCAAAATGAATGAAAGTCCCTCTCTTAACTCTTCCATCATATTTTATACAAAGTTGCACATCAAAAAATTTTAATTATAGTAATAAATCTCAGTAAAATTATGTAATATGCAGACAAAACATTTACCAAAGATGTGAAAACATTCACAAGATATTCACAGGATTGAGTCCACCAAACATGGCTATCTATATCTATTCTTTCATTATAAAATGACACACACCAATCCTTGTGCAAAAGCATAAATGGAACTTTATTATTTTCCTGCATCTTGATTTGGAAATCCTACTGTCCTTGAGATATGAATGATCACCAATAATCACTTTGAATTCACTTACATGGAGCAACTGAATTGTTTTGGACAGATTCTGTAAGAAGTTAATGCCCTAAAAAGATGAATTAGTTTTATAGTTGGCAATGTGATTTCTTATACATCTAATGTGATTTCTAGAATAACCTTGTGAAATAGTAGGACAAATATTATCACTGATTTATGGAAAAGTATTTGGTGGGTCATTTATAGTCAGATACCTTAGAAGTCATAGAGGCATAACTTAGAAGCTACTTTTTACAATTCAAAAACAGTTCAAATTCTATTTAAAAATTATTGTTTTGATTGAGTTTTAAAATAAAATGTATTTGGGGCTCCTGAGTGGCTCAATCAGTTAAGTGGCCCACTTCCTGATTTCGGCTCAGGTCATGATCTCACAGTTCGTGGGATCAAACTCTGTGTGTGTTGGGCTCTGTGCTAACAGTGTGGAGCCTGCTTAGGATTCTCTCTCTCCCTCTCTCTCAAAACAAACAAACAAACAAACAAACAAACAACTTTTAAAAATAAAATAAAGTGTACTTTTATTCTTTAATTTTCTAAGAATACTTACCATCATATCATCTGGGCACAGAGATGATAATTAATTTGCATATAGTCTATTATTTTAAAGAAGATTTCAAATCTCTACTACAAATGTCAAAATCTCAAAAACTTCGGGGCACCTGGGTGCCTCAGTTGGTGAAGCGTCCAACTTCGGCTCAGGTCAAGATCTCACGGCTCGTGGGTTCAAGCTCCCCGTCGGGCTCTGTGCTGAGAGCTAGCTCAGAACCTGGAGCCTGCTTCAGATTCTGTGTCTCCCTCTCTCTCTGACCCTTCCCTGCTCATGCTTTCTCTCAATCTCTCTCTCTCTTCCTCTCTCTCTGTCTCTCTCTCAAAAATAAATAAAACATTAAAAAAATTTTTTAAAAAAAGATCTTAAAAACTTCAGGGTTTTACAGGTTAGGAACCACACCTCTTTAGTCTAACATAGACTTAAATAACAAAATGTATTATAATGTTTAAGTCTTATTTTAAAGACTGTTCCTAAAGATCTAAGTTGCCACACATATAAATTAACTCTGAAAAATAAATCATAGCCAAAATACCTTTCATATTCACTTGCCTCTTTTTTTAATAGATTCTTTTGTTACTTTTTCTTAGCTCCCAGCCTGTTAAATTTCATGTCATTAATGCCTAATAGTTAATGTTTTGGTCTATTTAAGACCTAAAGCTTAAATGATTTGAGTTTGATGATTAGCAAGTTTGTAATAGTGCTGTACCTCACTTTGGATCTCAGGTCTGTGAACCAGAGTGAGACCATGTTTTATCTTGTATGTATTATTCATTACTCTCATACTCGGAGGGAATTTTCACAGACATGAAAGCACTTTTAATTTTTCTTTTTCTGAAGACACATTCATGTCCAATTGGACCAATTACCGCAGCCAGTTAACTCTCAGTTATGTGGGCAAAACAAATTGTATCATTTAAAAAGGTGTTACTGTCATTACAAGTGATCTTTTTATAAATGGGTGACTATGTCAGACTTAAAGAGTTTCTGTGAAAAGGCTGAGTAATTACAAATCTCCCAGATGTTAGCAGACATCACCAGACTGATGTCAAATATGGGCATTCCGTTTCAGTATTTTAGATCATTGGTTCTCAGAGGCAATTTTGCCTCTCCATGAAATACTCAGCAATGTCTGAAGACATTTTTGGATGTCACATTGGGGAACATTTGTGTGAAAATATCAATGATGTCATGGTTAAGAAACCCTGGCTTAGATGGGATGATACATGTAATGGCTATTAAAAATGAAATCTGGTTAATTACAATCCTGATCAGTTTGTTTTAAATTTAAAAACTGAACAAATTAGCTCAAGTTAGTATCTCTTTTCCTGTAATATGATTGCTTTTAATTCTGTTCTCCCTATTGATTTCCATATTACAGATGGTTGTAAATTTTAGCTTGAGTTCCTCTTTTGTAGTTTTCAGTACATAATGAATTAGAGAAATGACGGATTATCATTTCTTTTTTTCACATTGAGAGAGAAGATCCATAAAGACATAGTTCTAGATTCAGGTCATGAGAATTTCAGCAAACTGCTCTACCACTGCTCTCCACTTAAGTCAATTTACATAGAGACGGGAGATGGGGATAGATATATGACACATGGATGGATTGATGGATAAATAGATACATAGATAGATAGATAGATAGATAGATACATAGATAGACACATAGATAGATAGAATAGATATGAGCTTGAACCCTAGAGAAAGTCTCCCTACATGTGCATCTTGGCCTCACCACTTACTAGCTGTGTCCTTTGAGAAATAATATATTAAGAGGCTATGATTTAAAAATTTTTAATGTTTATTTATTTTTGAGAGAGAGATCAGAGCATGAGCAGGGGAGGGGCAGAGAGAGAGGGAGACACAGGATCAGAAACAAGCTCAAGGCTCTGAGCTGTAGGCACAGAGCCTGATGCGGAGCTTGAACCCATGAACCATAAGATCATGACCTGAGCTGCAGTCTAACACTTAACTGACTGAGCCACCCACCCAAGCACCCCTAGGAGCCTATGATTTCAAGTCTATAAAATTAGTACAATATAATATTGCCTACTTCATTAGGGTCGTTCATAGGATGAATCACACAAAGCCCTTAGAATGGTTCCTTACATACAATAAATGTTCAAAATTATCAGTCCTCCGTATATTTATTTATACAGATGTTTTTAACCTCCAATAATAGTGCCTTAAAAATAATATAGAATTTTATCACTTAAAATGATTTTACTTTTTCTGAAACAGTAGAACTGTTTAGAACTCAGTAAAATTAATCTTAATTCTCAGTGTATTTTTTATCACCATTGGAAATGAAGAATAAAAATGAAATTAGTGTGTCACTAGGAAATAAATAGATTTACCAGTTCTGTTTTTTCACTGCTATTGATTAAAGTACTTTTTGATCACCATTTCAAATGTAGAGTGAAGATAAGATGTTTGCATCATCAGAAAATAACTGGATTTACCGATGCTGCTTTTTCATTTATATCTATTAGTACTTTCATGCTTCAGATCTGAATAGCCCAGCCTTCAGTAATTTATTTTTCCAGGCTTATAAAGTGCTTTGGGTGTTTTTGATTGAAGTTACTCATTTTTTCATCACTATCACTGATCAAAGTCTTCCTACACTTTCCTTTTTCTCCATAGTGACTTAAATATGTAGCCTTGTCTTCAACTTTCTGCTTTAATCTTCATCTTAAAATGTCTTATCTCACCATGTTTGTACTGGTTTGTTTCAAATGACTCTTACCTGAGGATTGCCTTCTGTTATACACTCCTAAGTGATTAAATTCAGCAGTTACAGGGAAATTACAGATAAATACATAGACAGATAGATTGATAGATGATAGACTGATTTTATACATTTGCATATATATATAGCTTTAATGATATATATTTATTTGTGTATATATGTTTAGTTGTAGCAGTATTTTTTTAAGTTTATATATTTATTTTGAGAGAAAGAGACAACACAAGCAGAGGAGGGGCAGAGAGAGAAAGAGAGAGAGCGAATCCTAAGTAGGATCCATACTGTCAGCAGAAAGCCTGATGTAGGACTCTAATCCACAAACCGTGAGATCATGACCTGAGCAGAAATCAAGAGTCAGATGCTTAACCAAATAAGTTACCAGGCACCCTTAGTAGAGTTGTATTTTAAATATATAACTGTGAATAATGAAAGAACTGGTTGGGTACATCTTTAGGTTTGCCTTATATCAATTTTGATGTTTAACACAAAGGATATGAAGATCCACACTGTAGGTTTATACAAAGGAAGATTTGGAGCTGTCCTCTATTTAAATGAGATATCCTCCTGGGGCTCCTGTGTCACTCAGTGGCTAAGCTTTGTATCATGATCTCACGGTTCATGATTTCATGTCCCATATTGGTCTCTGTTGCTGACAGCCTAGAGTCTGGAGCTTGCTTTGGATTCTGTGTCTCCCTCTCGCTCTCTACCCCTGCCCCACTCATGCTCTATCTCTCTCTCTCAAAACTAAATAAACATTAAACAAGATATCCTCCAAATCATGCTGGTAATTTAGTTCAAGTGTGAAATCCTCAATTTCCTGGAAAATTCCTTCAATACCCTCAGCCTCTAAAATGGGATTAACTTTAAATTGGAGGTTGGGGACAAAAAGAGTCCTTGGTGTCCCAGAGAAGGCATCTAGAGTAGTGAGAACTGGTAGCTCTATCCTATGTGAATTTACAATTATACAATTAGTTTTGCTGGGCTGCATTATGTCAGTTTTTAAATATAATATCTGTAAGGAAATAGAACAGTATTTCTCAAATACTCAGATTTGCAGGGAAATAACCAGACACAAGAGAGAGAATATAGCCAATAAGCAAGGGAATATGAGGCATATTGCTATTTTTATGTATCAGTACCAAAACAATATGTTTTTTGGAAAGCTTTCTAAAACAGAACTTTTTATGCCACATGCTAAGTAAATGAGGAAGTTTCATAAACCTTTCTTGAAATACCAGACGCAATATTTTACAAAATAAGGTTTATCTTAACACACCTAGTTCTAAGGTGAATAATCTTATAATAATATGGGATATCAACTCAGAGCTGGAAAATGTGCAAAACATTTTGGTACATTAGTGTGAACTTCTCTTCCCTCTCCCCTCCCCCCTCTCCTCCCTTCCTCTTTCCTTCATTCCTCTCCCCGCCCCTCCCCTCTCCTCTCTCTTCTCTCCTCTTCTCTTCTCTTCTCTCACTACCATGTCTGCTAGATGCCCCATCCTCTTAAGCAATGGCTACTCTTAGGCTCTGGATTAACTTTACATGGTTTAACTACATGTCTGAAAAAGAGCAGCTTGGTGCCTCTGGAAAAAATGTCACTGGACTTTGAAATCAAAACTTGCTTTTTTTCTTCATTTTCCTGTCCTGCTATTTCCATATAATCAGCTCAGGTGAATATAGAACTGGAAACAGTTCAAGGTAGTCTTTCCTTCTCCAACATTAACACATTAGTTGGTCTTAGGTAAGTAAATCACTTACCTGGGTGTTTGTCCTTTTTCTCTTCAAATTGTCTATTATTTGGAAAGTAACACTATTCTTTCTCAGACCTGAGTTTTTGAGGATCCATAAATTGATGATTTTTTAAAAATATTTTGAATTATTTTAGGAGACTAAATAAACCACCCATAGGGGTGCCTGGGTGGCTCAGTTGGTTAAGCCACCAACTTTGGCTCAGGTCATGATCTCATGGATCATGGGTTCAAGCCCCGTGTCAGGACCTGTGCTGACAGCTCAGAGCCTGGAGCCTGTTTCAGATTCTGTCTGTCTCTCCCTTGCTCACATTCTGTCCCTCTCTGTCTCATTCTCAAAAATAAATAAAAATGAAAAAAAAATTTGAAAACCCACATAATTATAAAATAGAATCCAATGTGACTTAGCCCATGTTTGATGCATGACGTTTTGCGGTGGAGCATTTAATGCATTTTTGTAATGCTTTGATTTGCAGATCATTTTACATAGGACAGCCACTCACATTAATGACAGCTTCCTTAGGGTTCATCTTGGTCAAGAATTCCTAGATGATGCAACAGAGGCTCATAAAAGATGTTTGGGAATTCCAGAAAGATCTGTCAAAGCTTTGGAAATCTTTTAGGGTATTATTATTCTCATTATTGTTTAGTCACTTACAGGGTCAAACAAAGCTTGTACAGGAGAAGAATCTCATATTTGAAGGCATACACAAAATTTTGACTCACAATATGCACACCAAGGATTGTGTGTGGGTTTTTCCTTGCATTTTCAGCAGCAACAACATAACAAATGTCCAGTGACTCACACAGATAATATTTCTGCCAGATTATTGAATCAATAATATAAGTGCTATAAAAAGTATTATTTGAATAGCCAATTGAATGAATAGCAAAGTATTCTAAAATTTAAGAACATGGATTAATAGTAATTTGACACATCTTATGCAAGGGGTGTAGGACATTATGATTTTTATGAAGCCAACACAGACCAGAGTAAGAACTACATTAAGAATCTCAACACTGATCTTGTTGGGAGATGAATATCATTGCCCTTAAGAAGTTTCAAGTTTCTGTCTCTCCCTTTGGTGTTGGAGCTCTAACATGATTTTGGTACCACGTGAACACAAAGTACTCTTAAATATTAAAATATTTAATGTATATAACAAATTCAAATTTTACATAGAAAATTAATTTTATTATTTTCTATGTAAAATTATTTATTATTTTATTAATTATTTTATATAGAAAGTATATTTTTTAACGTAACATGGAAAGCTATTATATTACAGGTATTTTAGACTGTGAAGTTTACTTTAATATGAATACAAGTGATTCTACCAAGTGAAGCTTTTATATCTCACCAAGGTGCCAGGAACTTTGTTTTTCACACCTGACTAAATGTTCCATCTTGCCCATTCCTGTCTATTTTTTCCCAATCTATTTTCTTTCTTCAGTTCATTCCATACATTTTCCATCTCTACTTTTCCAAGTTACATTTGAGAGGATCCTAAAAATGACACTTATCTTCTCTGTCCATTTCAGAATCTATTGAGAAAGAAATGTAAAAGTGTGATAGAGGGTTTTCAGGTTAAATATTAGGAAGTTATAGAGAAACTCTTGCAAAATAACCTTCTCACAATATCAAGCAAAAACAAACTCTTGGCAAAATAAAGACCAACAAATAAGCAAATTTCTGTCTGAAGCCATCAAAGAGATACCAAGGAAGCCAGGACTTGATGTGCCAGGATCCTAAAGAGAAAGAGGCTCTTTGAGGTGGGACCAACACTACACTTCCCTTGTAGGATAATTCTTAAGTGGCAAGAGGTGAGAGGCTAAGAAGATGGAGCAGAGAATGGCAGCTGAAGTGGGTGTGCTCTGACTTAACATTAGGCACCCTCAGGGGGCCCAATCTCAAGAGTTAGGACTCTGAATCACAGAATATATCATGTCTCCCCTTGTATAGGAATATTGATGGAATACAAAACTTTAGTTGAGTTTTATATCTTCCCCTTTATGTTAGATGCCTCTAGGGTCATCCATATACCACTCTCTTTTTTTTTTTTTTTTTTACTTCCACCTTCTGACTCACATAAATCTGGACACTCCATCTGAAACCTCAAAGTAGTTATAAAATTGAGTAAATGTTAAAAGCTTGAGCTTACCTATTTCTCTTAGTTTTCTAATTATTGTGACATGTAAAAGATGGATGTTTTGCCACACTCTTCTCCACTTGATTCAGGTTATAATAAACTGAAAATAAACTAAAATAAATGATTCCTGAAAGTATAGTCTTTAATAAATTGAAAATGAAAAGAAAATTCTGTTCAGGTATTTTCATTTTTATTAATATGTTTAATCCAAGAGAATTTACTTTTATGTCAATATAAACCTCTTTCTCATATGCAAAATCCATGAATATAAATCTCCTTCTTAAATGCTAGAAGTTTTTCCCATATCTTCTAAGCTATTTCCAAATTTTACCACTTCTAACTGCAGAATTCACGCCAGCTTAGTATTTATTTAGAATGACTAATTTGTCAACTTGGTTAGATAATGTCAGTCAAAATTACTAAAAAATAGCAAAACTAAGTTCCAGGAGTAAGAAATCCTCTATTAAAAAGCCTAGGCTTGTTATAGGCCCGTTCATATATATTATGGCTTTAGCACATTTTCTTGTATTGAACCATTTAATAATAAATGTAAGTTTTGTAATAGAATCTTTTACTTACAGTTTTTATTTTCCAAGTTTTATTTATGGAAATGATATAATTATTTTCTATGTTATAAGCACTTTCTATACTAAAGAGAATACTAAAACTTATATTTACATTTATTTTCACCAAAAAATGAATAAAGAAATTTAGATTTGCTAATATTTAATATATAAACAAACATCAGGGCTCTTAGTCAAAAATAATATGCTAAATGGAATAAAATCAAAATAATTTAAAAAGTCATAATTGCTAAAGGATTCATACTGCTAGAGAAATGTACAGTAAGCACCTTTGGAGTTCATTAAAGTTGGAAAGAGACTAAGAATTTAAAATAAATCCAGGTGTAGTCTTCAAACATTTGAGTTTTTTTCCTCACTTGATCAGCATTTGCAGAAATGAAGTTCACAAATTCTGTGTACATTCATAAATACTTGCATTACAATTTCTGTTTCTAGAAATGGGATGAAACCAGAGAAATCTGCAGAGCATCTGATTAGTGCTTAACACAATTAATTGGATGGCTAGTAGTTTGGAATTTAGTCATTTCAGGAATTAAATCCTGTGAGACACAGCTGCCAAAAGTGTCCTATATTTCACAGATTAGACAATGTTTAATAGATTAAAGGTAACCCAAGCAAATCATAAGCAATAATCAGATTTATATTTTGACTAGTCAGATATAATATATAGCAGAAACTTATTATGCTTATTTAACAGGGAATCACTCAATTTCAAGCTAAAAAGCATTCGCTGGTTTTGGTCATAAATCATTCTATTTGAGTCACCATCAGTTTGGTTTTATATCCACTATTTATTTAGCTCATTATGTAATACTATTCATGATACATAATAGAAGCCATTACTTTGTGCAAAAGTATTCTGCCATGGGATTTCCAGAATATTCATTCAATAATATTTTCCAAATGAAAATTACAGAGGGTATATTTATGGATATTTGAAAAAAAAAATAACATGTACAATATTATGCCTCTTTCTTGTCTTAGCTAATAAATGATTCCTTTCTAACAGGCAAATGTTATAGTTCCATAAGCTTGCATCCTATTTACTGGGGAATACTGAGAAGTTCTGAAGATGAAAATTATATTGTAGAAGGAACCATATATATGCATCCCTAGTCTAATGACTGGTAAATGTGTCACTGTCAACTCTTTATGTATTAGTCAAAACTTGCTGTGCTCCACAATGAGTCAGATCTGTTACTTAGACTTAAGGGTAATGACCAAGCACAGTATGTAAAAAGCCTTAAAATGGGGAGATTTAGTGTTAAAAGCCACAATCTCAAAGCCACAGTTAATATTCATCACCTTTCCTTTGACCACGATTTCGAGATTTCCTCTTACCTCAGCCAACACTTCCACAGGTCTACATCTCTTTCTGGGGAGTGTCATCAAAACATTATCAATCAATGAGGGGCACCTGGTTGGCTCATTTGGCTAAGCATCCAACTTCAGGTAAGGTCATGATCTCGTTCTCAGTGGGTTCAAGCCACATGCTGGTCTCTGTGTTCACAGCTCAGGGCCTGAAGCCTGCATCAGATTCTGTGTCTCCCTCTTGCTCTGTCCCTCCCTTGCTTATGATCTATCTGTCTGTCTGTCTGTCTCTCTCCCTCTCAAAAATAAATAAACATTAAAAAAAATTTTTAATTATCAGTGAGATGTGAGTCCCTAATTATGTTGCCCTTACTAGGATACAGCTGATGTAATAGCCTATGCATCTTTATTAGCACATATGGGAGCACCAAGAGTTCCCTTCATAAATCTCTTGAGTTTCAGACATAATTCTTTTTGGATTCCATTATTTCACAAGGACCCTAATTTCTCAGGATGATTATTTTCCCACCCTACTATAGTAACTCCTTTTTTGCCTGCTTGTCTATTAGTAGGAAGAACCCAAAATTATAAGGTAAAAATGGTAGCTTATCAGAATTTTACTGAGGCCCTGATGGAATTATACACCCCTGAAGACCAGGATTTCAATCTTTTATACCCCAAATTCTTGGGATAAGAACAACACAAATTACACAGTTCCCATGGGTCACTTGGATAAACAAGAAGTTCTACTTCTTGTTTCCTAGACTCATCTACTCTGTCAGAAACATAGCATATACAACGGTTATTGGTTCAAAATACATAAGATATCTTAAATAATAGGACACCAACCTTGCAAAGTGTCATTCACAAGATAGTGCCTTAGGTGTGTTTTTATTATTTTTATTATTTATTTATTTATTTTATAAATGTTTTATTTATTTCTAGGAGAGAGAGAGAGAGACAGCGTGAGCAGGGAAGGGTCAGAGAGAGAGGGAGTCACAGACTGAAACAGGCTCCAGGCTCCGAGCTGGCAGTCAGCACAGAGCCCGACGCGGGGCTCGAACCCACGAACTGGGAGATCATGACCCAAGCGAAAGTCGGACACTTAACCGACTAAGCCACTCAGGCGCCCCCTAGGTGTGTTTTTAAAAAGAAATCTCATCCTTTCAGGAGAGCAGCTACTCAGTGATATATGATAGGACCCAAGGATCCTACAATCATGTGCTCATTTTCAAACTCTCTTTGATTTAAAAGCATTCCTTGATCCAATATGGTTCTAACAGGAACCTGCATAAGTAAATCAGAAACTCTGAAAGTCCTAGGATAGAGATGCCAAGAAGGCACTGAGGCCACAGATAACAAACACAGAGCTAGAATGCAATTCAAATCTCAGGCATGATATATCACTGTTCCCTCCATGTAGGAGGAAATTAGACAACCAACTTGCTACTGACTGGTACCATATTAAAAACTCAACTTCAGTCAGGCATTGAGCAATGGCAGTAGATAAACCAGTCTCAGTAAGAGGGACTGCATATTTTTGGGCTCATGCCTAGACCCTACTTGGCTATTGCCATGTCTACTCCATTTATGACCCCATTGCACAAGTACTGGGGTGGCTGAGGACAGAGCTTGTCTGACCTACATGAGTCACCTTGTTAATCTAGTCATGAAGTGTCTCTTTTGATTAAGTTTTTAATATATTAAAACAACAAAAAAATCTGCATGTGTGCCCACTACTATCATTCATCAATACACTTCTCCAGATCTCTTAGTCTCTGATTTTTCTTACTCCTTCCAGACTTCTGACCAACAAACCAATTTAGCATTTCTCAAGATCTGAGTATACCCTTACCTCTATTAAAGTGACAAGCATGTGTACTTCTTACAGTTTACCTCTTGAGAAGATTCCCCAACTATCCTTCTGGCTATACATGAATGAGCCACAGTTCATTGACAGTCCATTTTAAACTTGCATAAATATACTGAGCTGATGCAGATACTAATCTTTTCCCAAAACTTAGCTATGGGGAATATTCTCCCTTAACCACAAAGACATAGGTATGAACCTTTCTGTTCTGTTGGAACAGAAAAAGGTGACCTGTTCATAAAACTTAATTGTCTCTCTAAACTTAATCCAATCAGGTTCTGAATAACCCACTTCCATGGTTTCTGGGATCAATGCCACTCGTGCCCAACTTTGTGATTTACTAGATCTAATAATACCCATGCCTTGATGAGTAGAACCACTCACCTAGCCTTATTGTGCCATGGTTAGTCAAAGGCTCTACTAAAGTCCAATGTAGGTTTACAAGTTGCTTTTGACAAAGAGTAATTTTCTGCTGCAGAAGACACAGCCTTCCTCCAGAACACAAAGGAGCTATTATGTCTAGGGGGATCTAGATACTCTATGTGACTATTTTATTGAAAGATTTCAAGAGACTTGAAAGTATTGTATCTACCGGGTCACATGGCCCGCGTAGGAAAGAAGTAGGATACAAAAACTTGATAGGCAGAACTGTCTACCACAGCTGCATATGTGCTCAGATATCTATGTATGCAGTGATTTATTGTGTAAATGTTTTTTTGTTTCCTACATAAAATACAGCCAGATAAAATATAATTTGAATGAAATGTAGAAAATCAGGTAAAATAAAAAAATAGCAAAAAGCGTAGTCCAGGAATAAAATTTTATACATAAAATCACAATGTGAAGCTTGCTGCACTGAAAAAAATATAGAAATTGAAGTTGGCTGCTGGGATGATAGAGCACATTTCATGGATCTGCTTTGTAAAATATGGATTATCTTCAGTAACCATAATCTTGGGAAACATCTCTTAGAATTTACTATATAATCAAAAAATTAAAGAAGAAAAGAGGGAAAGGTAGAAAATTAATAAAGAGCTAGTAGAAGGTTGTGAAAAAATAAAAATAAGAGAAAGCACAAAAACTGGTCCTTTGAAAAGACATATAAAGCTCATAAAACACTAGCCAGGCTAACCAAAAGGAAAAAGAAGAAAAATTGCCTATATCAGAAATGAAAAAGAAGTCGTAACTACTTAGCCCACAGACATTTAAAGGAATATTATAAATAACTGTATGACCACAGATTTTATCATTTAGATGAAATGAGCCAACTCCTTGAAAGACGCAAACTAACAAAACTCATACAGGAAGAAATAGATAACTTGATAGTACTATACTTATTAAAGAAATTTTATCAATAATTAATAACTTTTGAAAAAATAAAGTAACTGGCCTGGATGTTTTCATCATTGAATTCCACCAAATATCTCAGTAAAATAATACCAGTCTCCACAGTCATTTCTAGAAAATAGAAGCAAAGGGATCACTTCCTAACTCATTCTGTGACTCATTTTGTGTCTTAAACATAGACACAAAAATACTCTACAAAATATTAGCAAGTTGAATCAAATAACATATAAGAAGAATTATACATTAAGACCACATAAGATTTATTCCAGATAAGCAAGTCAAGCTCAGCATTCAGAAATCAACCAATGTAATCCATCACATCAATAGACTAAAGAAGAAGAATCATATAACCATATCAATTTATGCACAAAAATCATTGATAAACCCAAAATTCATTCATGATAAAAACTCTTAAAGCTAGAAATAGAAAGGAATGTCTTCAAAATGATAAAGAACACCTAGAAAAAAACAGGTAGCTAATTCATTCTTAATAGGCAGAGAATGGATGCTTTCCCATTAAGATCCTTGGAAAGTGTCAAAGGAAAGGATGTCTTATTGTGCCACTCCTATTCAACTATTCAACGTTGTACTAGTAGACAAACCTAACTGCAATAAGATAGCTTCACACTTTCTCACAAAGCTAAACATAGTCTTACCATGAAATCCAGGAGTCATGCTCCAAATTGAATACACACACACACACACACACACACACACACACTCAACTCAGAGGACCTAGAAGTAATGGCAGACCAGTGGCAACAACTATATCCAATGCCTAGATCTTAGTTTCTAATATTCTTAATAAAAGGACCCAAGGTTCCTTGGGAAAATGCCCCTTTATAGAGCTCTGGCAGGAAACATGCAAGATGTTTTTGAAGTACCTTATAGTGCCAGAAATGAGGCAAGTACTAAGACAAACAAACAGAAGCACCACCACCACCAACAACAACAAAAAAAACCAGTATTGGAAGTGTATCATAAGGGACACAGGAACCAACTGAAAGTGCTACTAATACTCATACCTGAAACAATTTGAACAACAGAAAAGTGGCATTAATTATAATACAAAGGATAAAATAATAATATCCAATATTGATATCCATATTAATACAATTTATTAAATAAAAATATGTGTAAGAAAAAAGATAAATATCCTATGTAGTTAAATTTTAAATAATTTATGTAGATCTTCAAGAATGGAAAGAAAAACTCTCCACATCATAGGTTGGACTGGCACAGCGACTTCCTTCTGAAGTGTATGGTACAGGATGGGGCCCCGGGGGAGAGTAACTGTACAGTGAAGAAACTTAAAAATCACTACATCAGCCAGGTGATCAAGGTCAACATCAACAATGATAAAGAGTGTTGACATCATGTACCCTTGATATAATGAGGATAACAATTTACCTATGTGATCTTCCTCCTCAAAACCTTTCACTGAAGTCTAATAATAAGAAAAACATTAGATAAATCCCAGTTGAAGGATGCTCCACAAACTATTTTACCAGTAATACAACTGTTATGGTTATGAAAGTCAAGCAGAGTCTAAGAAAGTGTCACAGTCAAGAGAAGTCTAAGGAGACATGACAATTAATGTATTATCCTGAATGTACTCTTGCAATAGAAAAAGGATATTAGATAAAAACTAATGAAATATGAATAAAAAAGGGCGTTAGTTAATAACAATGTATCACTACTAGTTCATTAATTGTGACAAATGTGTCATTCCAGTGGAAGCTGTCAATAACAAAGTAAACAAGGCACAAAGTCTATGTAAATTCTTTGTACTAGCTTCACAATCCTCTAAATCCAAAACTATACAAAAATAAACAGTATATTAAAAATTAAGCATATTAGTTCAAAGATTAAAAGATACATACTAGAATATATTATATAAATAAAATAATTAAAAATCCATTAAAGATAAGGTAAATTTTCAGAATAATGAGGGATAACACAAGATACTAAGAATGAATAAAGAAGTAATTGACCTATGTAAAATATGAGGTAAAAGCTTGAAAGTGAAAAGCTACAAGATAAAAGCGAGAACATAATATAAGCTCTGGAGAGGCAAGATCTATGCGGGGAAGCTCGGTAGTGGGAAGCTAAAGCTTAGTGGAGAAGAGGCTATACTTAAGGAGAAATAGAAACTAAATGAAAGAGAGGGCTGAATGAATGGAGAGGCAAAACAATCCATGTAGAAACAAAACACATTTTCCAGAAACATCAACTCTATGTAAGAAGATTGCTGTGGATTTTGAAGTATGTGGATATGGATTATGTGGATATAAAAAACATCCTGGGTAAGAACCTTAGAACAAAGGACTGTTTTTATATTTTTCTCTCTGCCTTTTCTTTATGCCTGTTCTCAAATCTCTAGAAATGAGCTAGCCTTTCCAAAGTCCTGTTTATACATCAGATAAACTTGAACCGTAACAAGGGGTTTTGTGTCCAAAGAAGATATGCATTTGCTTGTGCTATTAAAATTAAAAGTAAACTTTAAAAAGGAAAGGAAAGGCAAAGAACCTTAATATATTTAAAAGTTTAGCTTTGGCAATTCTTGAAAACAATATTGTATAAAAAATTAGAAGATCATATATCACTTTTAATCACAGATGTTATATGTCAATCATCTTGAAGATAATTAATTAGAACCATTAAAGGTATACCTATTTTTAGTTATTC
Source organism: Hyaena hyaena (assembly GCF_003009895.1). Classification (NCBI taxonomy): domain Eukaryota; kingdom Metazoa; phylum Chordata; class Mammalia; order Carnivora; family Hyaenidae; genus Hyaena; species Hyaena hyaena. Next base: position 522,750 of record NW_024081598.1, read on the forward strand.
TAAATAATATTCTAAATGAGTATGTATTAGTTTATACACATTTCTGCATGGTCTTCTGGTAATTAAAAATATTCAGAGAGATATGTTTATCATTTTGAATACTCTGATTTACTTTTCAGAAATGGGTACTTTTTTGGTCTTTACATTTCTTGTAATGTTTTTGTTTTGTTGTTGTTGTTTTTTTTTTTTTTTTTTTTCTGAGAGAGAGAGAGACAGCGTGAACAAGGGAGGGTCAGAGAAAGAGGGAGACACAGAATCTGAAACAGCCTCCAGGCTCTGAGCTGGCTGTCAGCACAGATCTCGATGCGGGGCTTGAACCCACGAACCGAACCGGGAGATCATGACCTGAGCCGAAGTCGGACGCTCAACCGACTGAGCCACCCAGGTGCCCCGGTCTTTACATTTCTTCTCTACTATCTTCAACATGTTTTAATAAACTTGTAGAAAGGCCAAAAGTTTTATAAAATAAGTGCATTTTTTTCTGAGCCCACCATCAATACAAGCCCTTTTCTCAGCAAATGCTTTCCAGTCATTATACCTCCAAAGGCAAAGCTCTAAAAAAGACAAATGGGAATCAGGGTATCTGTTATATATCTAAGTACCTTAATAATTCATTAACTTAGAATTCTTTTACCCTTTTTTTCATCATGTAATACAGTATTTGGGGGATAGAGAGAACTAAATATTTTATGTAATAATATTTTTAAATAAATGAGATATTTGTTATATAGAAATCCAGTCAAGAGTGAATAATTGAAATTTTTGAAAACAAACTATTTATTTCTACATATTTCAAAAAGTATATAAATACTGTCATTTGGCCAAATTAAATTGCCCAAATGTTTTTCACATATACCACTTTTTATTGGTATGACTACTTTTAGCATTTGAGGGAGAACTTATGACTGAGAATAGTTGGTTTGAGAAATAAAGTAAATTAAAATTTGGAAAGAAATATGTTAGACATTTTTATGTATGAGAAATTTCTTCACTATATTTACATTAAAATTTGCAACAATTGCAAATTGCAGAAGTAACCACAGAAAATTGTCTTGAAGTGACAATGTTTTGTTACTGAATTCACTTGAAAGAACTGTAGTTTTATGAAAACATCCTAAAATTTCCTTTACTACCACATACATAGTGAATTTTTTCACTTTTAACTAGATCCTATTTTAATCTAATGACATATTAGAGAATATGGTAAGTCACAAATTTGTACTATTTTGGAGGTGTAAGAAAGACTCCAGTGTTCATATAAATCCCTCTTTGGACAGAATAAAATAAGTTCAGTTCAACAAAGATAGCTATTAGCAGAATCAGAATCAGAATCAGATTATCTACATAGGTTATCTTTTAATTACATCAAAGGAGATATATATCTATATGCCATATGACGGATGAATATTCTAGTTCACAAAGGTACACATTCCGATAGAATTTTTGAATAACCACAAAGAGTTTCTATTTATGACATATAGAAAATACAGTTGTGGTTCTTGATGTTTTTCTAATGCAGCACATAAAAAGGAAAGACAATTATTGCCTATCCCACTAGTTGGCATCATCCTAGGCTACTCAAGTAGAAAAGTGACCACATTTTTTATTAAAAAAATATTTTAAGTTTATTTATTTATTTTGAGAGAGAGAGAGAGGCAGAGAGAGAGGGAAAGAGAGAACCCCAAGCAATCTCTGTGGTATCAGTGCAGAGCGTGATGTAGGGCTCAAACACAGCAACCATGAGATTTTGACCAGAGCTGAAATCAAGACAGAAGTCAGAAGCCTAAATGACTGAGCCATTCGGGTACTCCTCCATTACAACATTTATTATGCAAAGATTTAAAACAGTAAGCGCACACACATACAGATATGCACAAGTACATATAATGTATATAAAGTACATTAAAAGTTTAAACTATACTTTTTAATATAAATAGATATTAAGGGTATACAGAAAATAGCAAATAAAAATACATGGATGAAAAGATTAAATATTGATTAAAAGAACATGTGTGGTTTTAAGCTCCTTTTCCTTTTTTTCCTTAAACTTATCTATATTTTCTAATTGTTCTACAATAAACATGTTTACCTAGTGAAACTTTTTAAAACTAAAAAAAAAATTAAAAAGTGAACCCATGTTTCTAAGCATATTTAAATATCTCTTTATGAAAGTAAATTTAAACCATATATTTTTCAAAAGTAGTGTGATAATAGTTAATGGTATATTTTATATGTATTTTTCAGAATAATAGAAAAAACAGTAAAGGATTATTTATAAGTATCTAGGTTTCAATTTTTAGTGCTTAGTTTATCAAACTCTAAATATAAAGTATCAAAGCATAGTAGTTCATTCCAAAATGCTTTCTTAAAATTCCCATGACATACATTTTTTAATTATATACAGATGTATTTTTAATTCCAGTATAGTTAAAATGCAGTGTTATGTTAGTTTCAGGTGTACAATATAGTGATTCAACAATTTCATACATTACTCTGTGCTCACCACAACAAGTGCGACCCTTAATCTCCTTCACATGTTTTACCCATCCCCCCACCCCTCTCCTCTCTGTTTAATATTTTCTAGAATTTATTATACTTGAAAACTGGATTAGGTTAAAAGAAACAAACAAAAAAATATTTCCTAAATGAAAACAACTCATCACGTGATTGTAATTTCTGTTTATTTAGAACTTTTCCAACTGCAGATGCTTTTAAAATCAGTTTACAAATTCCTTGACCAAGAAAATATTCAGTCATGTGGAGATAAATGTAAGTTACATTTTTCTTGCTTTTTTCTCGCTTTTGATTAAAATTACACCAATAATAACAAAAAGTGGAGAAATAAAGGTGTGGGAAAAATAAGACTTCACAAGAGGGTTACAGGGCATAGCAAAATGGTATATGTAAAACACATGGAGGGTGTAAATTCTATGATAAATCATATAGAAAATGGCCATTTTTATGCCTCACATGTCTGTTCAAGTGAGTTTCTCATTTGGTATGATGTTAAAATTTAAAGAAAAATTTCAATCATCATTTTTGGTTTTATTCCATTTGAGTTTGGTTCAGTTATTGAGCCTTTTTGAGCCACATTTTCTCTAAGCATAGAATAAGGTATAAAAGAAATAGTAAGTCCATTCTGAAGGCTGGTTACAAGGATCAACCCTTTGAGCTTACAACTTGAGCTCATTGAAGGCAGACAGTCCACCCTCTATCTATTCCCAACACCTAGCTCAGAACTGGTGGATAGTACAAAATAATTGATAAATACCATGTCCTTTCTATATAAATAAAGATTTTCCAAGCAGATCCTTGAATTTTAGGCATATTGGAGTGAAAATATTTTAGAATCCTACAGACAGGAGTTTGAATTCCAGCTACACACGTTCAAGTTATATAACATTAAGCACATCATTTGATCCTCATTTTCATCATTTATCAGATTAAAATGTAAAAAGAAAAAATCAACAAAACAGAGACAAAAGATCTTTCTACTTTACAGCATTCTTGGACAGATGCATAATGTTTATTGGGTACCCGGCTTTTCTTTTTTACTTAATCAAGTCAGATTTTGTTATGTGTGCTTTTGAATCTGATTCCCATGCTAACTAGATTTCAGTGAAAAAGCAGCTCATTCCCTCCCCTGGCAGACCATGGAAGGTGCTTTGGTTAAAATAAGTGAATAAAACTAACGCAAAATTCACACCCCTCTAAATCCTTTTCTCCTGGCTTTTGAAATCGGCCATACACTCAAAGTCAGAAGAAGCAAAGCCTGTGGTTTAAGGAAAAGTAAAATATGACAGCAAAACTGTTCATTTCCTCTTACAAGATCTAGATCATGGGCTGTAGCTGTGCTCTCCATCTGAAATTAGTCTTTGTATAGCTTCTTGTGCCTTTAAAAATTGACCTCAAAAAATTGCTGTTTATAAGGTGAATTTCTTGTCTCTGGTTTCTTCTTTGCTTGTGACATATCCATGTAAGTCTGTCAAACAGACCTACCAAAATGTACTGGAAAACAGGACTCATTGAAAGTTACTTGGCAATTTTAGTTTAATCAAACCCGAGACTCCTAACATTTTCCTTCTCTTTTGAGCAAGTCTGTCCTGTTAGGAACAAAGGGAATCATGTAGTCAGGTTTGTGAGCCTAGGAATGCTGGCTGGCTACTTGTAAGAGACCAAAAGATGTATTTACAAATGGGATTTTCTTTTCCTTTTAATTTATAGCTTTTCTGCTTTTGCATATTTGATCCAAAGGGGAAGATACATGCAACCTCCTAATGTACCTGTCTGGAGATTATAGTGGAAATGATGAATGCTGAGTGGTTCTGCTATTTAGTGCAGAAAGGAAACAGAGACAATGTGATAAAGAAAAGAGGTCCTGCACTGAATGTCATATTCGAATTCTTTTTAATCACTTTGTTCATTATCTCATAGCAAGGATCCAATGTAAGGTATTTGGAGATGTTTATCAAAAAACGTAGAAAATAAAGCCATACAACAAGGCAAATTAATGTAGGAAAATACTATGCTAAGTCCATCCGCAGAGTTAAAATTCATGGGTAAGAAAAATGTATACATAAGAAAATACGATTTTATAAAATTTCAGAATAAGCATACTAGCAGAAGCCATATAAGTAATCATGAAGTTTCCACTCTTATTATCATAATCACGTTATGTCTATAAAGTGAACCATAATACAACTTCTTATTATTACCATGTCCTTCTAGCAATGAATTTCATAGTATTACCTTTTTATAGTAGCAATCTTGCTTATTATCCAGATGGGATAAATATTTTTGTTTGTCCCTGTGTTCCAGGTAAAAGGAAATGATAGCACATTCCCTAAGTGTCAAAGTTAGCTATGCACTTACTGTCTTTCACCCTCAAAGTATACAGAACATATTGATGTAGAAAACATTACACTCTTTCATAAGAAACAAAGATTTCTTAGGTTAGAAAGAAATTAAAATTAATGAGGTAATAATCCTTGGTTTAATGTGTAGAAAACAGTTCCCTATGGGTATGTCTGCCTCATTTTTGTAGTTTATATATGGCCTTATTTTAAAAATAAATATTGCTAGGGGCGCCTGGGTGGCTTAGTCCGTTAAGTGTCCGACTTTCGCTTAGGTCATGATCTCGCGGTTCTTGGGTTCGAGCCCCACATCAGGCTCTGTGCTGACTACCAGCTCAGAGCCTGGAGCCTGTTTCAGAGTCTGTATCTCCCTCTCTCTCTGACCCTCCCCTGCTCACACTGTCTCTCTCTCTCTCTCTCTCTCCTAGAAATAAATTTAAAAAAATATTTAAAAATAAATAAATAAATAAGTAAGTAAATAAATAAATAAATATTGCTTACCATTGAATCATTTCCCACCCTGTTATTGTCACCTACAGATGACTGGTAGGCTATCACCATGCGTTTTGTCTTTTACGCAAATAAATGAACCAAATATGTATATGATTCTACTTTCTTCCTCTGGTTTAGCGTTAAATGAAGAAGAGTAACTACAAACATACTCAACATAAAAAAAAAGAATATTAGATTTATAGGCTTTTTATATTCTATCCAATCTCAGGTTTAAAATGTTGGAACAGTCATAGTTCTAGATAAGATTATGAAAAAATAATCATATTTAAGAAACAACGGTTAATGATTTTGGGAAAACTGGACAGTGACATGCAGAAAAATGAACCTGGACCACTTTCTTACACCATACACAAAAATAAACTCAAAATGGATGAAAGATCTAAACATGAAGCAGGAAGCCATCAAAATCCTAGAGGAGAAAACAGGCAACAACCTCTTTGATCTCTTACTTGACACATCTCCAGACACAAGGTAAACAAAAGCAAAAATGAACTATTAGGACCTCATTAAGATAAAAACATTCTGCACAGAGAAGGAAACAATCAGCAAAACTAAAAGGCAACCAATGGAATGGAAAAAGATATGTGCATATGTCATATCAGATAAAGGGTTAGTATCCAAAATCTATAAAGAATTTATCAATCTCAATATCCAAAAACCAAATAATCCAATGAAGAAATGGGCAAAAGACATGAATAGACATTTTTCCAAGAAAACATCCAGATGGCCAACTGACACACAAAAAGACGCTCAACCTCACTTATCATCAGAGAAATACCAACCAAAAGCACAATGAGATACCACCTGACACTTTTCAGAATGGCTAAAATTAACAACTCAGGCAACAAAGATGCTGGCAAGGATGTGGAGAAAGAGGAACACTTTTGCACTGTTGGTGGGAATGCAAACTTGTGTGGCCACTCTGGAAAACAGTATGGAGGTTCCTGAAAAAAATTAAAAATAGAACTCCCATAAGACCCAGTAATTACACTACTAGGTATTTTTCCCAAGGATACAAAAATGCTAATTAGAGGAGGCACGTGCACTCCAATGTTTATAGATATTTATTGATATATATATATATATATATCACACAATGGAGTATTACTCAGCAATCAAAAGAATGAAAACACTGTCATTTGCAACAATGTGGATGGAACTAAAGTGTATTATACTAAGTGAAATAAGTCAGAGAAAGACAAATATATGATTTCACTCATCTGTGGATTTTAAATAACAAAACAGATAAACGTAGGGGAAGAGAAGAAAACTAAGATCAAAACAGAGAGGAAGACAAACTATAAGAGACTCTTAAATACAGAGAACAAACTGAGGGTTGCTGAAAGGGTGTTAGGTGGGGGGATGGGCTAAATAGGTGATGGAAATTAAGGAGGACGCTTTTTGGGATGAGCACTGGGTGTTACATTTAAGTGATGAATCACTAAATCCTACTCCTGAAAACATTAAAAAAAAGAAACAATTATTTTCCTAAAACACTGCTATGTAATTATGGCTTGGTCATTCTTAGATGCATTGTTGAAATTGTTTTATTTTTAACAGACTGAAGCAAGTGGGTTAAAATGTACTAAATGTTTTCATGCTGGCAATGGCAAAGAGTGGAGGAGTCAGTGATTCTCAAAAATATGTCAAAACTGAGAATATTTGCAGTTGGAGATTTTGCTCAAAAATGAATCTATTTCACTTCTGTATGCCATTTGGGCTTACCAAATGAATAAATTCTCAAAATTTCAGGGCATTGACATCATACTTTCATAAGTTGGCTAAAATTGTAGGTGTATATATAAATCAAATAAAAGTTTCAGGCATATTTTTTCCTTAAACTTCAAATGTCTGCAGTATTTTGAATGTATCATTTCAAAACGAACTAGAATTATATAAAAAAGTATCATGAGTAAACGATTCAAAGTGATGACTCTTACCCTAAAATACTAAAGAAGAGAGTCCTTAATTTCATGGAGTGGTGGAAGACACTGTTTTTCTTGGGATAGTGCACTCAAAAGTGAAAATGCATCTTTATTGTTGTTTTATTATTATTGTGTAGTGGTAGTAGTACGTTTGGAAAGCAAGAAGAGATCACAAATGACCACCATTTCCTTCCTCAACCTAGCAAATGTTTATTTATATATAACTATATAATATATTTATATTTTATATTTATATATATTTATATATTACATATACATATATCTTGTTGATTTATACCATACTATTCCTTCCACTCTCTACTACAGATAAAAAGGGTGATGAATGTACATGTGTCTTCCTTTCTTTCCACTTTGGGAAAATCACCTAGCTCTTATGTGTGTGTGTAAGTCTGTGTATTTTTATATTTTGTTAGCTTATGTTTAGAAATTAGAAAAATGATCAAATGCATGTTTTCTACAGAAGTATTACCATTCATGTTATTTTCTCTCCATTCACAATTCAAATGGATTACTGAAGCTCCAATACAGTCTAATCACTATTGCACATCTATACTTCATTATTTCACTGTTTCTCCCTTTTCTCACCAAAGTAACTTTTTCCCTTTCCAGGCTAATGTCTGTCTTCAAAGTTTTATGAAAACCCATGCATACTTCTTCTTTTGTCTGTTTTCACATTCTATTCACTAGCACTTCTATCAGTCTTGTTCTACTCTGATCACTCTTTAATTCACTTTGTTTTTCTTTCCTTCAAGATGTCAAACAAGGCTAACTTTCTTACCAGCCAATTGATATGTGCAGGGTTAATTACTGAATTCCCACAGGTCACTTTTTCAACACGTCACTCATACTATGTATTTTTCTTTCTTTTTGTGAACATGTTTAATCTCCATGAAATTTATTTGAATATGCATTAGATGTGGACAACATGTCTTCAACAAATAAACTCCTCAAACAGAAGATGCTTGGATTTAAAACTTGGCTCTGCTGCTTAATAGTTGAAGTAGATAGCAATTAAATTCTCTTAGCTTTAGTTTTCCCACAGGCAAAATGTAAACAATGAAACCCACGGCAGGACTCAAGTAACATCATGGTGAGATAAAGTAACTTGTGTAAATAGTATAGTCCATGTGTAGTTTGGAGAAAGTTACCAATACATATAGGTTCCCTTCCCCCTCTTACAAACCCAAGGAGTGCCTAGCGGAGTGACTTCTACATAACCTTGTTGGGAAAGTCTTGGTGATAACTGAAATACTGATGTTCTCATATTAGGCTGATATTTTACATTCACTGTTTGGCTCACCTATCTGAAGAAACACAATGTAATTAATTCTAGATTTTTCAGTTAAAGGCAAGTAATGGTATTAGCAACCACCCAAAATCAAAGCAAGGTTTTGTTTGTTGTGTTTTCTCTTGTTAAGGATTGGAACTGTTTTTGTATTTGAATAATGGGCGGACTGATATTTCTTTTCGTTAAATTATAATTCTTCAAACAAAATAGTGAAATCATGTTGAAGATATAAGTAGTATTAGAAAGGCAGCAATCCTATAAACCTAAGTCTATCTCTTAATTCTTTTCTAAACACAATTTCCACATTAGAAATAAATAATACTGCATCTCATTCTGGAAGAGGGTATCTTTTTGTTTTTCCTAAGTTTGTTGTATAGCTGGTATAATCCTTCAAAAGGAAATCTTTAATTATATTCCCCTAGAATACAGAAATAAATACTGAATATGCTAACAAAGAAATTGCTTAAACAGAATAAGGTGAAAATGAAAAAGAAAGACATAAACCTTTACTCTTGAGAAGCATCTGGTCTTGTTACTAAGAAATGTAGTAAACCTAAGCAAGTCTGTAATAACATGATTTAATTTGTGATGGTTCCCAAGTAGGGCACCAACATAAGTATATTCATGCTATCAACTTATAGCCCCTTATGTAAATCAGTCTTTTAATCCCTTATGAATATCTACCTCATGAGAAACCATCTCTAATATCTGAATATGGATTTCTTGGAGAAAAGGTTGGTAGCTAGAGGATTCTTTGATCAAAACAACTGAGGACGTCAGGGAGCAGGACCTGATATAGGACTAAATGCAGATACTGTAAGACTCCCAAAATCCATAATGCTCAAAGAAGATGGTAAAGTGTATCAAGAGGCCTGGGCCTAGTATAAAAATTAGGATATGGGACCAAGAGTGTTTGTATTATACATACAAATACTCAGTACAAGCAAGTAAAGGATAACTTAACTCTGAAAGAAAACTGGTTGGTTGAATCCTTGAATTAGTTCGAGTTTTAAAGAGCCAGATGCAAGACACTTAGAGAAACATTCTAGCTTATTAAACAATATTTTTAAGTTCTTTTCCTTCATTCAACAATATTTAGGAGCAATCCATTAGTTTTGGAATTAAAATGTTTATCTTCATGGAAGGAATTTTTAATTTAATAGGGATGATAAGCAACTTACTGAGAATTACTGAACTCATATTAAGGAGTATGAACTATATAACAGTGAGATTAGAAATTCTTGAATTTTATTTCTATTGTCCATTTGGAAAACTCCTATTCATCCTATACAGTCATACTCAAACAATATGATTGCATTGTTGCTTCTGTGAGCCTTAATCACTTCTCCAAAAAATTCACTCTTTTCTCTCATTTATATCCATTGCATATCACACTAATACTACAGTTACCACATGATATACATTTTAAAAATTATTATGTCTTTTCAGTTTCCTACTCTATACTTAGATCCAAAAAAATAGTACATTTTTCATCTTTATGGTCTCAGTTTCAAGTGGAGTTTGCTAAATAGTACATGTACAATAACTCATTTTCACTGTACTGAAAATATTAATGAATCAAGTTGTTTATTATAAAGTAGTAAGGTTCATTTTAATGTGTAATTAGTAAGCTTTTCCTAAAGAATTTGAAAAATATTCTTTAAGAAAAATATGAATTTAGGAAAAAATATATTGGGGTGCCTGAGTGGCTCAGTCGGTTAAGCTTCCGACTTCGGCTCAGGTCATGATCTCACGGTTTGTGGGTTCAAGCGCTGCGTCGGGCTCTGTGCTGACAGCTCAGAGCCTGGAGCCTGCTTCAGATTCTGTGTCTCCCTCCCTCTCTGACCCTCCCCTGCTCATGCTGTTTCTCAGAAATAAATAAGACACTTAAAAATATATATATATATATATATATATATATATTAATGTCATTGAAAATAAACTACTAGTCAGGAGGACTACTTTGAAAAGACATTCATTTGAAGGTACAAACTCTCATTTCCTTTAAGCTTTCAATATGCTGTTCTCTCCTTGCTCAAATATCTTGGTGACTCCTTTATTTAGAATTCATATCTAGGGCGCCTAAGTGGCTCAGTTGGTTAAGCGTCCAACTTCGGCTCAGGTCATGATCCCACGGTTCGTGGGTTCGAGTGCTGCGTCGGGCTCTGTGCTGACAGCTCAGAGCCTGGAGCCTGCTTCAGATTCTGTGTCTCCCTCTCTCTCTGACCCTCCCCTGCTCATTCTCTCTCTCTCTCTCTCTCTTAGAAATAAATTTTTAAAAAAGAACATTAAAAAATTTTAGAATTCAATCTAATGGTGTTCCCATTTAATGAGTCATCATCTTCCTTCTCCAATGTGTTATCTTGAATCTCTCAAGAAAGAAAAAAATCTATTCTTTGGGCTAGGTCTGTTCAGCAGTTATAGTTTGTTTGGTTTAAGGAGAATATTAACATGTTTGGATGAGTTGCTGGGGTGTGAACAGGGAGACATTTTCATACAAATCTGGATGTTGTATCTCTCTGTAACTGTGAGATTTGGCTACAGTGAATCCATTTCCCTAAGGTCAACAATGTGTTGGAGCCACTATATTTAAATGGGTATATCTCTTTGGTTTGCTACAGCACCTATCTGGTTCCTTTTCTCTCTTTTCAGTTCCTGCCTGCTCCTTGCTGGTATCTGAATTTATAATCCTTGAACTACATCCTCTCTTCTTTTATTCTTTACCTCCCCAAATATTACCCTATCCCAAATACAAACACATCACACACACTCCAGTGTATATCTACTCTTGGTTTCATCATTAATCTGCAGATAAATCTAAGCAAAGCTATCACTTTAAAAAAATTTGTTATTTTATTAAATGAAGTTCTAAGGTGGATGATTTGTGTTTTGAATTGCAACAACTTTAGGCAATGGTCCCAAGTCTTAAATAACAAGACTTTACCTTTTAATAAAGATAAGTAACTATCAACTTAAGAAGTTTCAGGGTATGTGTTGGGCTCTGTGCGAACAGATCTGAGCCTGGAGCCTGCTTCAGATTCTGTGTCTCCCCCTCTCTCTGCCCTTCCCATACTCACTGTCTGTCTCTGTCTCTCAAAATAAAGACATTAAAAAATTAAAAAAAAAAAAAAAGAATGTTGGGGGACTTGGGTGGTTCAGGTGGTTAAGCTCAGGTCATGATCTCATGGTCTGTGACCTTAAGCCCCACAAGGAGCTCTGTGCTGACAGTTCAGAGCCTGAAGCCTGGTTAGGATTCTGGGTCTCCCTCTCTCTCTCTCTGCCCCTCCACACTCACACTCTGTCTCTTTCTCTCTCTCAAAAATAAATAAACAATTTTTTTAATTAAGAAGTTTGTACTAAATATTATGATGCTGTAGCATAATAGAGATGACTTTGGGAGGGGCACTTGGGTGGCTCAGTCAGCTAAGCATCTCACTATGGCTCAGGTCATGATCTCACAGTTGGGGAGTTCAAGTCCTGGGTCAGGCTCTGTGTTGACAGCTTGAAGCCTGGAGCCTGCTTCAGATTCTATCTCTGTCCCTGCTCGTGCGCTCTCTCTCAAAAATAAACAAACATTAAAAAATAAATAAATAAAGATGACTCTGTGAAGCAGATTATCCAATTGGATGTTAAAATGAACCATTTTAAAACACTAAAGCTACCAAAATTTCTTTCCACACTTAAATTGGTCAAAAAGGAATTAAAAAGTACCACTGGCTGTGGATTAAAATTTCAGATGGATTATTTGCCTCAGTAAATCCAAAAGTCTAAATAATTTTTCTGGAAACAGTTATTTTAACTTACTAAACATAATATTCTTATATTAGAGCTGAGTATTAGAAATATAACTATGATTCCATTTTTGCTATAAGACAGATTTATTTATTTGATTTTGATTTTCAGGCACACTTAAAAGAACTAAAACAACAATAACCATGAAATTATTTCAGAACAACTAAAATTCTATCTGTCTGGGTAGAGCTGAAAATATTTTTCTTCAGAAAAGCAGACTAGCAAAATCTGGAACCTCTATTTACAAACTGTGTTACCTTGGGATGGCTATTTAACCACTCTGTGCTTCACTTTTAACATCTGTAAAGTAGGATAAAAGTAGTACCAAACTCCTTGGACATAGAATTTGATGAGTAATGTATGCAAAATACTGGGATTAATGAAAATACAGCTAAGCACTAAATAACTATTAGCTGGCATTTTTTAAAAAGGATTTAATACACTTACGAGTCCAATTACTACTGTAGTTATAGGTGATGCCCCTAAAGTCCCTGTGAAGTTTGGATTTTTTTTTTTTTCTTTAATGTTTTCCCCATTTCTGAGAGAGAGGGAGAGAGACACAGCGTGAGCAGGGGAGGGCCAGAGAGAGAGAGGGAGACACAGAATCTGAGCTGGCTGTCAGCACAGAGCCCGACACGGGGCCCGAACCCACGAACCGCGAGACCACGACCCGAGCTGAAGTCGGCCACCTAACGACCGAGCCACCCAGGCGCCCCTGAAGTTTGGATTTTTTAAAACGTTACTTCTGTGTAATATGGAACATGGACAAAATACAACAGAGGAAGAAACAACTCAAATGTAAATTAAATTATTAATGATTTATTTGTTCTAATTATGTTTTTTCTAGATAACACATTCACTTTATGATAAACAGGGATATTAAGATGTATCCAAAATTATAATGAATATTTTAAAGTCTGAATGTCTACAATTAAATGTTGAGGAAAAGTTCCTACTCATCTCAGCCAAATACAGAAGACTGGTAATGGCTTCAACTCAGGTAATAAAGCTGGGGAGGAAAAAAGTAAATAAAATTGCATTTTGCAGACTATTCCCTATAGAAATAAATTGTATGAGAATGCTATGGACATGCTATATAACAAAGACATTATATAATATAATAGATATCAATATGTTTGCAATAAAACAGTTCTTTGTAAGAATTAGAATAAGAGCTTTTGATAAACTTTTTAAAAAGTATCTGAGTTTCCAGTTCATGTAAAGTAATATTACAGTTTATATATTTTAATATGATTTCAAGACCCTGAACGTAAATGTAAAGGGCAGATAATTTATATTGTTGGTATCTTACTTTCTCATAATTTTTTAATAGATGTTGATATTACATGAATACTTAAATTTCATGATAGCAACTATATTTATAGATAATTGAAGCCTGGACATTTTCAATAAAATAAAGATATTTCCTTGGGAACTCTTTTAGCAAACAATACCATTGTTCATTGGTTATTTCTTCACTGAAGATTGCCACAAATAAGCTCCAAATAGTCATTAATGATGTACCAGGACAGAGAAAACCAAAAAATTACATTATAGTTTACAGCAAAAGATGGGACAATTAATTATGATCAAGTAGGACTTTCTAGAGAATGAGCTCATCTCCATAGTACATAAAAGCAATCCATTCCACTATAACATAATAAATAGGTTAAATCCTATTAAATTCTTGGAACTTGTTATTCTCTCCAGAAAATGAAAGGTACACTTCACATAAAATTGGAAACTGAAAAGAAGTAATCAGGGATTTCTTTCTAAAATTTGGCTTAATTATTTCTTTTGGTCAAAATGGTGCGTGTGTGTGTGTGTGTGTGTGTGTGTGTGTGTCTACAATAAGCCAGACACAACTCTAGATGTTGGAAATACAGCAATGAATTGGATACAATTCCCACCCTCAAGGCACATACACTGGATGAGGCAAGAAAATATGCTGTCAAGCTCGCACTGGTATGATAATTGTTGGGTGAATGACTGAAGAAGGGTCACTGTGGAGTGCCATGGAAGGGACAAAAATGGGTCTCAGGATTTCAGGAAACAGGCTTAGAGTCAGATAAGTGTTGAAGAGTGCTAAATTGTGTGTGTGTGTGTGTGTGTGTGTGTGTGTGTTTATGAAGATTATGTCTGACATAACTGAGGAACATTAAGTAGCCATTAAGTGAATAAAGAGGCTCTCCACATTAATGATCCTTCTTTCTCTATGTCCTATATTACACCTGCCTTGGACTTCTGTTTATGCTGTCAAATAACACACATCTCTAAGTAAGGCATTTTGCAACTTTAAGAAATTAAGATTCTCTGAGATAGAACGTACACTTCTAAGAGCATGGCAGAGTATGACAAAGAGCTCTGAAATGTTTGTCTAAAAACTTCAGTTCTAATCAAGACTCTAATCTGATTAATTGGGTAAGCTAAAGCAAGTTAGGTAATCCCTATGTGCCTCAATTTGCTGATCTAAAACTGTAAGAATTGAGTTTGATGGTACTTAGTACCTCAACCAAGTCTAACATTCTTTGATAACATGTACATTTTTGATGAACTCATGGAAGCGGTCACCTTTCCTGGTGGAAAAGTTTCTAAGTTATTACTCATATATTAAACTGTTTTTCATTCTTTATATTCAATTTGGACCAACAGATGCTTGATAGAATTCAAAGGAACAAGGACTGAACCATATGTGAATTTTAATATCACCTTCTTCTACAGCTCTTTCATTTGTGTTCAATGAGTTTTACTTAGAGTTATTATGGGCAAATTATGAAATATAGATTAATGGTTGCATTTTTAAGCTTTTGATGTGTTGTTTAATGAGGTATGTGCTGTTTTATATCTTACATCAAAGAGACATCTGCTAGAAACCTTCTTATCATACACATCAAGTGACTTTTGCACTAATAAGCATAATCATCTGAATAATGGAATATGGTATCTCTTTTTTTATACCAATGAACTTACCTTATAAATTTAGTTCCCATTTTGAAACATAGCTTTTAATTTTGGAATTTAAATTTCACTTATTATTGGACATGTCTTTCCTGAAATAAACTTAAATGGTATGCAAGAAGAGAAACAACTGAAAGGTACAAACATTTAATAGTCCTAAAGGTCACAAAATATAGTTCAGGAAATTGTCATAATGGTGTGATCTGCATTATTAAGAGTTTCCATTCTATAGAAGTTATTAATTACCTTGGATTTATGATATGCATTTCCAGTCACTGGAAATTATTAATTTGATGAAAAAGCCATCATATTCTAAAGTAAAAATGAGACATCAGTTCAAATTATATAATAGTTTAAACAAAATCACCATATTGAAGATAAGATTCCCTGCTCCATGCATCTTGAAACCTATGCCTGCATTGTTTAAAATCAAATTGCCCTTTCGGTCAACTATGAAGTGTGTCAATATTTCCTGCATTTCTAAAGTAAATCAGTAAGATGTCTTTGTAACACATAAGACTATAGAATAAACTATAAAATCAAAGAAATGAGACCAATTCTATGCAATTTATCATTCCATTTTTCTTTTTTTTTTTTTTTTGCATGTAAACATAAAATTTTTACATACACCAATCAGAAAAAGATAAGGACCCTGGTGTGCAAATTCATACTATCACTTAGTAAGCAAGATGGAATTTACTAGAAAATTTATTTAAAAATGTTAGGTTGAAATACCAAGCATTAATAATTTCTCAGGGCAGATAAATAAACAATTACTAGCATGACAATTACAGATGCTCCCCAACTTAATGACTCTTTGACTTTATGATGGTGTGAAAGCAACACATTCAGTGGAAACTATGCTTTAGATTTTCAATTTTGATTTTTTCCTGGACTAGAGATATGAGCAGCCATGTCATCAAAACTCAAGCAACCAACACACTTAAAACTATTTTATAACCAAATAGCCATTTTGTTTTCACTTTAAATACAGTATTCAATAAATTATATCATAAGATATCACTTTATACAATAGACCTTGTGTTAGATGATTTTGTCCACTGTAGGCTAATTTAAGTGTTCCTACCACATTTGAGGTAGGCTAGGCTAAGCTGTAACATTCGGTACGTTAGGCATATTAAATGTATTTTTACTTCGGTTTATCATGATGTAACTCCACAGAAAGTACAGGAGATCTGTACGGTGTTATCCCTGTAATTCCCAAGTGTAAAAAAGTCAAGTAAAAGTATTGAGGAATATTTTCACCTAAAAGTGAGAATAAAGAATTAATTTGTTTTAGTATGTGAAATAAATGGCACTAAATTTTAAAGAATGAAAAGCACAAAAATTGTCCTTTTAAAAACAGTTTGGTTCTACATACATATTATAAACTTGATGTGTTAATTGGTGTTTATAAAACTAGACTATACACTAAATCAAGGAAAATAAATGAAAATGAAAATCAAATCAGTGACTAAAATGCTATTAAAAAACAAAAAACAAACACACACACAACAGCAGTGCTTCATCAAAGCCAAATTCAGGTTTCAAGTTTCAGTCTTTTGTTTAACTTGTTTTCTGAGCTAACTCAAACCATAGGTACTTTGGGCTTGTCTTTAAAAGAAAAAGAAATTTAGGGTCACCTGGGTGGCTCAGTATGTTAAGCGTCCGACTTCGGCTCAGGTCATGATCTCACGGTTTATGGGTTCCAGCCTGGAGTGTGTTTGGAATCTGTGTCACCCTCTCTCTCTGTTCCTCCCCTGCTCACTCTCTCTCTCTCTTTCTCTCTCAAAAATAAGGATATTATAATGTAAAATCGCTCTTTTTATCTATGTATTTTAAATGTTGCAAAGCCTGCTCTGTATCACACTTCTACATAAAACTACATTCTCTAAATAACATATTGTTTTTGATTCTAACTAATGAAATATATCCCTCACCATTAATGGTAAATGCTGTTTAGATATGACACAGTTCTATCAATGCCTGTAGTATGCTGCATTACTTTAACTTTGTTGACTTTTTCTCTATCTCAGCATTTCAGATAAATGACTAAGTCTCAGTTGACATTTGAATTAAAATTTCTCTGTGTCTCATTCTGACATATTTTTGGAAAAGGCTTTGAGAATCCAGGGCATAACCATTTAATCTTACTTCTGTTTGACCTTGGTTACCTCAGCTCAGAACAATATACAACATGTCATCCATCTCAATTCCCAAATTTTATGCCCTTTATCTCATTTTGTATGTAATAAATTGCCTTTTATATGTATAAGTCTGAAAAATGACTTGAGAAGAAGAGAAAGATTAGGTTTTAAGACCATGTATGGGGGCAGAAAATCTACTTTTAAGCAAAAAGTAATTGTCTTCCTAAATGTAAGGGTGTGTGCTAGAGATGCTTTTGCTAAAGCAGAATGTAGAAAGACTATAAAGTGAAAAATTTCAAAACTTTTTAAAGTGGATGATTATCATTGAAAGAGGTCACCGAGCTACCAAACAATATCTGTGTGTAGCTTCATTAAGGAAGATGATTCCCCAAATATGTGTGTATATGTATATGACAGTGTGTGTATATTATCACATGTTAAAGCAATTTACCTTAAATGTTGAGTAAAACACTCATTCAATTTCTTTTATGTTTTATTTATTTCTGAGAGAGAGAGAGAGAGAGAAAGCATGAACCGGGGAGGGTCAGAGAGAGAGGGAGATACGGAATCTGAAGCAGGCTCCAGGCTCTGAGCTAGCTGTCAACACAGAGCCTGATGCAGGCTCGAACCCATGAACCGCGAGATCATGACCTGAGCCGAAGTCAGATGCTCAACCGACTGAGCCACCCTGGCGCCCTTAAAATACTCATTTTAAAAATCATCTGTAACCTTGCAATCCTTATAAGATATTCTTAAAAATAAACAAACTTGAGTATGAAGAAGCCTCCAGATTTAATTGTTAAAAATGCATGGGCAACAGTGACAATTTTTAAAATGTATTAAAAGTATACAAATGAAACAATTGATAACATAGGAAGGTTTATAGGAAAAGGAACTCAGCTCATCCATAAAATTATAAGAAAGAAAAGGCAACCAATAGATTAAAGTAGAATTAAAGGATGAGTCAACTAAATTCAATGTGTGAATTTTATTTGGATTATGATTCAAATAAGCCAACAACAATCTCTCTCTCTCTCTCTATATATATATATGTATGTATGCATATATATATATGTATGTATGCATATATATATATGTGTATGTATGCATATATATATATATACATACATATATATGTGTGTGTGTGTGTGTGTGTACATATATAAAGAAAACTGGAAAATTAAAAACTCACTGAATATTTAATAATACTATGGAATTATTGTTGTTTCCTTAGAGGAAAAAAAAATCTGTGAGCCTAATATGTTTCACTGGTCACTAATTCAGGATCAGCCACCTAAGTATTGGTATATTGCCTAATAAAGTAGTCACACAATAAATTTGTTGAATGCTGTCATTATTGTTTTATTCCTTAATATTTTAATATGTGGAAGAGAAGTAAACAGTTCAAAGTCATAAACTGCAAGTACATAAAATTTTTAAAAATCATATGCTGTCTTAAGAGTCATGACAAAGAGTTCAGGACACATTAATTTATCCAAATTTGTATGCTACATCAAAATAGTTTAAATTCTCTCTCAGACCTTGTTCTTTATGATGAAGGTCAAAGGTTTAAATTTACATGCTCATATCTCTTTTTGGATTCCAACATAGTCCTAATTGAAATTTGACATATATGCCTATTAGTTGAAATTATTCCTTTTCCATGCTTCATTAACAATGCACTTTACTATACTACAACGATAATGCTCATAATAAAAGTCTCCTATGCAATGTGGATTACATTGAAACATGATTGATTATCTCAAATGTAACATGAAATTCGTATTATAAAATTTCATATGGTGAAATTGAGTCTGTGACTAGAATTTAAATATATACTGAAGGAAGCAAAAACAGTTTTCACTGCATAAAATTAACAAAATTTTGAGAAACAATTATTTTTTTACTTGGCTATCTACCAATTAAAGATAGATATTACATTCAACACTTTAGTCAAGACATTTTATTTTTCTGTAATATTTAGGGAGTGACATCACCAAAATGGCAACATAGGTCATTCCCAACTTTGATCCGCATCACAAGAAGAACAACTAACATCTATTCAAAACAGGACACCACTGAATGAACCCTAGAATATGGAGCTGATCCTAAAGTACCCCCTCAATCTGTGCTTGACAAGGAGGCTCCTGTGCCATGCATAGACAGGGGGACAAATTCAGTACCTAGGCTGAGGGTGGCTCTTAGTCCTTCCCACTCAGACAGCTTGTTTGGAAAACTAAGAATAGCCTGGAGTATCTTCTCCCCAATTCCCAGACAAGGGGACTGAGACATAGCCCCTCCTTGTGTGGTGACAGTCTGCTTACTCTACCTGATTAGAAGGCCTGTGACAACTCCTAGAAGCTGAGCAGCTCAGTGGCACTTGAGCCAAGAGTCAATGAAACAGAACTGATCACCCCCAGGGCAAAGTCAGTGGCCCTATTCAGCCAAAATACTTGAGGTGCAGATTGGCTTGAATTACTACAACAGTGAAAGAGTTGCTAAAGTTTTAGAACTGCTGCTACCACTGTGTCCAAGCAGGAAGTCTAATTTAATCCCTTCTTATCACAGAATACAGCCTTTAGCTTTTCTGACCAGGGAACCTAACATAGAACACTGGATAGTCAATTGTTATCCCAATGGACAGTGGCACTTGAACAGAGGCCACAGACCACGGCTTTCCTTGTCTGCAGAGCAAAACCAGGAGCCTCATCTGTCCAGGGAATTCAGTGCACATTGAT
This sequence comes from Hyaena hyaena, assembly GCF_003009895.1. NCBI lineage: Eukaryota > Metazoa > Chordata > Mammalia > Carnivora > Hyaenidae > Hyaena > Hyaena hyaena. The sequence goes on from NW_024081598.1 coordinate 542,985, forward strand.
GCCTGATTCAGGCTCCCACATATCAAGCTGTGTAGGCCTTGGGCCTGCAGGATAGCAGCCCAGGACATTGAAACTAATTGATAGCCCTATCTACTACTGAATACAGTATTTACTGCCAATCATCTAGTAAGCCTGACCAAAGAATTCGAGGACCTGCAAAGCCATCCTATAGCCGCCCTTGGGTAGGGAACTGAGTCAGCAGTCTTAGCCAACTGTTCTCAGCCAGTGGCATGCCCCCACCTCATCCCTATCTACAGAGCTCAAACAGTTGCCTCACCCCAAAATAAACCATAATAGCATGTCCCACTTGTACAAACACATGACCACACACCCAGAGACCCGAACTGAGCTGACTGGTGACGAACTAGCTCTTCCCATAGCAAACTTATAAAGTCTGGAAAAGTAGACAGACAATACCACAAATGCACAAATATCAATGTAAGGAATGAAGGACCACTAAAAATCTGGTAAATATAATACCACCAAAGAAACCAATAGAGATCTAATAACAGACCCAAAAGAAATGAAAATCTATGAACTTTCAGACAAAGAATTTAGATAATCCTCTTAAGAAAGTTCAATGAACTGGGGCACCTGGGTGGTTTAGTCAGTTAAGCGTCCGACTTTCGCTTGGGTCATGATCTCACAGTTCATGGGTTCGAGCCCCGCGTCTGACTGCCAGTTCAGAGCCTGGAGCCTGTTTCAGTCTGTGACTCCCTCTCTCTCTGACCCTCCCCTGCTCACGCTCTCTCCTAAAAATAAATAAAACATTTAAAAAAATTAAAAATAAAATAAAAATTAAAAAATTAAAAAAAAAGAAAGTTCAATGAACTATAAGGAAACACAGATAGGCAACTAAAAAAAATTAGAGAAACGATCCATGAATCAAACAAATAGTTTGCCTGCATGTAAGCACCTCATGTCCAGCATTGTAAACAACAAAACAGTTCCACATTCCCACCATTGACCTGCCTGTTGGTTATATGATGGTCGTCACTAACATCGTCGTCACTGGCAAATAACTGAACTACTATCTTCAGTAGTTTTAGTAGTTGAACTTGAGGGGTTTTTTTTGGAGCATATTTTTTGTTTGTTTGTTTAATAAGATGAACACAATCCAAGATTTCAGGCAAACAATGAGCAAGAAATTTCTCTTCATCTTGGAAGTTTATTATAAATCTATTGAACAGTCTGGAATACACGGAGTCATAGAGAAGATCAAGAAAGATGGCTGAATAGTAAAAATTAGGATCAGTCATCACATTCAGCCTCCCACCTAAGCTGTCTGATGCCATTGTGGGGGAGCAGATGAGCACACCACATTTTAGACTCCCGGCCCCACAGAACAAAACATGAACTTCTGGTCTGCCATGGCTTAGACATTTTCCATCCACTATGCAAATCCCCCGCTTTTGTTTGTTGCTTTGCTTCTGTATTTATTATAAAGGATTATGGTTTAACAAATAAAAGACTAGGATATGAAAGGGAAAAATAGTTTGACAAAGAAATAGCAAGAATCAAAAAACAATTCTAGAGTTGAAAAACAGAAAGTAACACTCTTCTGAACAGCCCATGAAATAAGAGGAAATTAAAGATGGTAGGAAAAAAAAGCTATCTGAGACAATTGGAACAGGAAACACAACATACCAAAATTTATGGGATGCATGAAAATCAGGTCTAAGGGGGGAAGTTCATAGCAATAGACACCAACATCAACAAGCAAAAAAAAAAAAAAAAAAAGATCCCAAACAAACAATCTAATTCTATTCCTTAAGAAATTAGGAGAAAAAAAGCACAACTTGAGTCCAAAGATAGCAAAAGAAAGGAAATAATAAAGGTTAGAGCAGAAATAAATACCATAGGGCTGCCTGGGTGGCTCAGTTACTTAAGCATCCAACTTTCAGGTCATGATCTCACAGTTAATGGGTTCAAGCCCAATGCTGGGCTCTGTCCTGACAGTTTAAAGCCTGGAGCCTGCTTTAGGTTCTCTCTCTCTCTCTCTCTCTCTCTCTATCTCTATCTCTGTCACTCCCCCATTCGAGCTTTGTCTCTCTCTCTCTCAAAAAAAATAAATATTAAAAAAATTTTAAATAACATATAGAAAACAGAAAAACATAGAAAAAATAACTAAACCTAAAAGTTGTTTTTTTAAAGATAAAATTGACAAAACCTTAGCTAGAGTGACCAAAAGAGAGAGAGAGAGAGAGAGAGAAAGGACCCAAACCAATCAAGTTATAAATGAAAAAGGACATTATAAGTGACAACAAAGAAATTCAAAGGATTGTGAGGCTACTATGAATAACTATATGCAAACAAACTGGACAATCTAAAAGAAATGAAAAATGTCTTAGAAATATACAACTTGCCAAGACTAAATCAGGAAGAAACAAATCTAAATAGACCAATAACTAGTAATTAAACTCTCTCAACAACAATAAAGAAAAAAGTCCAAAACAAAATTGCTTCACTGGTTATTTTTACCAAATATTTAAAGAAGAATTAACATCAATTCTTCTCAAAGTTTTTTTTTTAATAAAAATGAAACACTCCCAAACTCATTTTATAATACCAGTATCATCCTGATACAAAAACCAAATAAGGACATTAGAAAAGAAAACTATAGCCTAGTATGCCTGATGAATATGAATGCAAAAATTCTCAACAAAATACTAGCAAACCAAAGTCAGCAGCACTTTAAAGGGATCAGTCACCATAATCAAGTGGGATTAATTCCTGGGATACAAGAATGGTTCAAAATATGGAAATTAATCAATGAAATACATGACATTAAATGAATAAAAGAAAATAATCACATTATCACCTCAGTAGATGCAGAAAAATAATTCAATAAATTTAACACTCCTGATGAAATCTCAACAAATTAGGCATGGAAGAAATGTCTCAAGATAATAAAGGCCATGCATGATGAGCTCACAACTAATATACTCAGTTGTGAAAGATTTTTTTTTAAATGTTTCATTTATTTCTGAGAGAGAGAGACAGTGTGAGCAGGGGAGGGTCAGAGAGAGAGGGGATACAGAATCTGAAACAGGCTCCAGGCTCTGAGCTGGCTGTCAGCACAGAGCCCAACACGGGGCTCAAACCAACTAACAGTGAGATCATGACCTGAGCTGAAGTTGGACGCCTAACCAACTGAGCCACCCAGGTACCCCTCAGTTGTGAAAGATCTTAATCAGGAACAAGACAAGGGTGCTCACTCTCACCATTGCTATTCACCATAGTACTGAAGTCCTAGCTAGAGCAATCAGGCAATAAAAATATAAAAGGTATCAGAATTGAAAAGGAAAAAGAAAAAAATTTATCTTTTACATATAAAAATTTGTTTTTTCTATACAAAATGATTTAATATATAGAAAACCTTAAAGACTCAAACAAAAAACTGTTAGGTATAATCAATGAGTTCAGTAAAGTTGCAAGATACATCATTAATATAGAAAAGTTAGTAGCATTTCTATATGCTAACACCAAATTTTTCTGAAAAAGAAAGATATCAATCCCATTTGCAACAGCATCAAAAACAATACTTAGCAGTAAATTTAACTAAGGAGGTTAGTTAAAGTTCTCTACTCTGAATACTATAAGATATGGGTACAAGAAATTGAAGACACACCTGTAAATGGAAAGGCATCCTAATTTGAGATTGGAAGCATTATTATAGTTAAAATAGCAATATTATAAAAGCCATCTAGAGACTAACTGCAGTCCTATCAAGATTCTAATGGCATATTTTTTAGGGATAGGAAAAAACACCCCTAAAATTTACATAAAACCGCCAAAGACCCCAAATAACAGAAATCCTGAGAAAGAACACAGCAACAGGAGGTACCACTATACAGTATATAGCTACTATATAAAGCTGTGGTCATGAAAACAGTATGGTACTGGCATAAAAACACACAGGGATTGAACAGTGGAAGAGAATCAAGAACACCAAAATACCCAAACATATGAAGTCAACTAATATTTGACAAGGGAGCCAAAATACTCAATGGAGAAAAGACAATCTCTTCAATACATAGCATTGGGATAATTCAATATTCACATGTAAAAGAATGAAACTGGACCCATATCTTATACCACTTAAAAAGTTGACTAGAAAAGGATTAAAGACTCAAATGTAAGACCTGAAACCATGAAACTCTTAAACAAGATTATAAGAACAAATCTCCTTCACATGGGTCTTGGGTAATGTGTTTTCAAATACGGCACTTGAAGCCCAAGCAACAAAATCAAAAATTAAAAAGTGACGCTGCATCAAAGTAAAAACTTCTGCACAGTGAAATAAACCATCAACAAAGTGAAAAGGCAACTTATAGATTGGGGAAAATATTTGCAAACGATATATCTGATAAGGGGTTAATATCCAAAATATATAAAGAACTTATACAACTCAATAGCAAAACAACAACAACAACAACACACACACACACACACACACACAAAGCCCAATTAAAAAATGAGCAAAGAACCTGAACAGATATTTCTTCAAAGAAGATACACAAAAGACCAACATTTACATGAAAAGATGCTGAACATCATTCCTCATTAAAGAAATGCAAATTAAAATCACAATGAGATATCACTTCTTGCCTGTTAGAATGGCCATGATAAAAAAAAAAAGGCAAATCATGACAATGTTTATACATGGATGCAGAGAAAAGGAATACTTATGTACCATTTGTGGGCTAGCAAATTGGTATCCGGCACTATAGAAAACAGCATAAAGGATTTTCAAAAAAATAAAATTAGAATTTCCAAATAATTCAGCAATTCCTCTTATGTGAATATGTCCAAATATCATGGAAAATGCAAGCTCAAAAAGATATGTGTTCCCTCATGTTTATAGCAGTATTATGTACAAGATCCAAGACACAGAAATAACCTAAGTGTCTATCAATGGATGAATAGATAAAAAAGATGTGGAATGTGTGTGTGAGTGTGTGTGTGTGTGTGTGTGTGTGTGTGTGTAATGGAATATTATTCAGTCATAAAAATGAGGAATTTCTGCCATTTGTAACAACATGGATGGACCTTGAAAGCATTACGCTAAGTGAAATAAATTAGACAGATGAAGACAAATACTATTAATAGTGTATGATCTCACTTACATGTGAAACGAAACCCAACCAAACCAAACAAAAAATTCATACAAAAAAAAAGAAAATAAGAATTTCCCCTAATTTTACTCCCTTTTCATGGGAAAAGAAAAAAAAATGTGAAGCCAGTAAATTCTCACTAGCAGATGTAAACGTCTGTCAGTATTTTTGTGTTGTTCTCCTAGTGTTTTTTTCTATGTACATAATTTTTTCCCAAATAAAGATAATATAAAATAAAAAAAAAAAAGAGATCAGACTTCTGTTTACTGGAGGCCAGGATTAGGGGAAGAAGGAATTGGAGGAAGGTGGTCAAAAGGAACAAACTTTCAGTTATAAGACAATTAAGTATTAGGGATGTAATGTATAGCAGGATGACTGTAGCTAATAGCGCTCTATAATATGTAGAAAAGTTGGTAAGAGTGTAAATCCTAAGAGTTCTTATCACCAGGAGAATTTTTACCCTTTATTTTTTTCTTCTTTCTTTTGTTTTTATCTTATATAAATGAGAAGATGGATGTTAGCTGAACCTATTGTGGTAATAAGACATTTCATGTAATACATAAATCAAACCATCTTGCTGTATGCATTAAATTTAAATAGTAAAGCACCTACATTATTTCTCAAAAAATGGAGAAAAAGATTATTTCTTATTGCAAATTAAAAAGTTTATATTTTTTTCTAGAGTGCGTATCTCTATGTTATATAAACTGTCTATTGAATCCAAAGTATTGTGTTTTAAAAATACATAGCTATTTACAAAGTCTAATTCTTCAAAGTACATTTAACAAAACAACTCTAGAATAAATATTTGCTGGTTTCTTTTCCAGAAAAGAGTCCCTTTCTTTTCAGCCAGGTACCCTGGTTTTCCTTTGGTAGATTTCACCTTTTTTTCTTTTAATATTTTTTTTTATTTATTTCTAGGAGAGAGAGAGAGAGAGAAACAGCGTGAGCAGGGGAGGGTCAGAGAGAGAGGGAGTCACAGACTGAAACAGGCTCCAGGCTCAGAGCTGGCAGTCAGCACAGAGCCCGACAAGAGGCACGAAACCAAGAACCGAAAGATCATGACCAAAGCGAAAGTCGGACGCTTAACCGACTAAGCCACCCAGGGGCCCCAGATTTCACCTTTCTTTCTCATGTGTTCTAGCAGTCCTGAAGTCCCCAGTGAGTTTAAGCTAATTAGAAAATAACTTGGTTGCAATGGTCAGCTTAAAAACAAGTATGAAGGATATATTTGTGAAGGGTTTCTGGGGACATTTCTTACAAAATAAACAAAACTTCTAGTCAGTGTGATATGAGAAGATGAGTGAGTGACCGCTGTAAGTGTTAAAGGCATTTTTCTACCCAAGGATGAATTGATGCTGGAGGACTCAAAGTTGAAAGAATTGTAAAAATAAATAAATAATTAATTAATTAATTAATTTAAAAAATTTTAAAAAATAAAAAAAACAGACACCTAAGCTTGATTAAATATGTCTGAAGACTTTCTTACCTACCTATATTATTTCTATTATTTTCCATATACATATAGAAAACATTGTACTTGTTTTAGGTAATTGTTTCAAAGGTCTGAAATTTGTATAACAGCTTTAATAAGTCCATCATTTTATTATGGACTGTCAGATAGTTTGAGGAGTTCCAAACATATTTCTGGAGAAAGATTCAGGAATGTGCATTTACACAGGCATACTTAGTTAATTCTGAAGTTACCAGAATTAAATTTCTCTTTGCATCAAAATTATCTGAGATCTTTTTAAAAAATGTAGATGCTTCCCCAACGCTCCACCCCGCAGGCCCTCATCCAAAGATTCTATTTCAGTGATGTGGTTCAGGCGATGGGATTTATATGAACTCTATAAGCATATTAATACACAGCCATGGCAGATTACCATTGCTCCAAGGCTTCCCAAAGCTCTAGTGTACAGACAAATCACCCAGATACCCTTAGATGATGCAGAATCTGACTCAGGCAGTCTGGGACAGGACCTAAGATCCTGCATTCTTAACAGGTGGTATCCAGGCTGCTCCTCCACGTACTACACACTGAGTAGCAATGAATTGTACATTTTAATGGTGAATCAAGCTTTACATAGGCAGATACATCACAGATGAAGTAGATAAGAAATTGGCACTAGGAACTATGCAATGTGTTAGGGCAGGCATTAAGAACACAGATCCTGTTAGACATACTAGGGAAAGTCCAGTCTACCAGCCAAAAATGATATTGAAGTTTATGACTTATATATGAATTATGATGTAGTAATATACTACATCAAGGAAAAGCAAATGCACTGTAGTGAAAGGGAACAACATTAATTTTGTAGTTATTAAGCTTACAGTAGTAGGACATGCATAATATTTGAATTTATTTTATAAGGCACATAGAATGGAACGTGAACAATTTAATAGTTTCTTTTTGGATCACTTTTTTTTTTTAAAGAATAGGAAAGTCCATTTTGATGTTATGCATTTAGAAAACAAACGAGGTATTAGAGAAATTAACATTTAGCTTTTGGAAAACACTGACTTGGTGGCAGGGAGTCTGTTATCTTTGCTGATACCCTGAACATTTCAATTTTAGAAAGTTGCATGACTTTCGAATCTCCTCCATGTAAGACATTCTACTTGACATAAGGATTTATTTCTGGCTTTCCATCAGTTTCTAATTAATAGCACCACTGTGTGTTACATGATGTGAGAATTGAAAATCTCTAAACAGTACCACAGGAACACCACATTGCACTTCTACTTGAAAAAACACCTGATAAGTTACCCAGCTGTTTCCTCCAGATGTTGTCTGTAAACTCAAAGGTCATTGTTTCACTAAAACTAAGATTAATTTGACTTTATCTTACTCACTATTAAAAGAACCACAGCTATTAAAATCAAGTTTTTAAATAGCCACAAGTATACACAATCAAAACATGCAGAACTTACAAAACATAAATTTTAAAGCATTTTTGTCTACTTTTACAAATCTAAATGCAAAAAAATACAGTTTGTATGATTTGTAAACAAAGTGTGGAATGATATAACTTTTTCTGTTTTTAAGAAAAAGCATTATCTTCCCTCCAAATGAACTCTCATGAAATAAAATAACATATCATTATTTGTGCAGAATAAAAACAGAATTTAGTTTAAGATGAAAAACTCAGCAAATGGTGAATGCTTTTGAGATAGGAAATAAAATATAATATCAGTAGTTTCTCTTTCTAACCCTTATTTTGAAAACACAATAAGACTCAAGGTAAAGGATAATATGTGTGTGTTTGTGTGTGTGTGTGTGTGTGTGTTTTACTTTATAGATATTTTGCTTAACAACATGATTTTAACTGCATTGCATATAATCTTATAATAACAGGATATTATTAGAGTCTTAGGCATTAAAACTTGTCCTTCATAAAGGGTGTTATGGCATTTAATTATAATATTTCATAATAAAATCAGAATTCAAATGTCAATTCTATACTAACTCTGCATTTGATTAACCAAGTATCTCTATAATTCTATAATTTTTGTGTTTTATATAAATTCAAAATTGTAAAATGAGATTTAAACTTGGATTATTCTATCGATGGGAATATAATTTCTCTTCATTAATTGCATGTTTCACCTATTACTCACCAAAATAAAATAAAACCCTTATGGAAAACTATGGCAATACTATTTATTAAATGAGTATTTACCAAGTCTGATTGTGAATTTGGACTTGGGTATGCACTCTTCTCTAAACTATGGTTTTCTATGTAATACTAAGCATGTGATACGTATATAACAATATTTATTTCTAGGATGCATGTCCCCCATGACTAAAGCATAATTTAGTTTATAGATAAATATTCTTTTCTTGTTTTCAGAAATTATTGTGCATTAAATTGGTGGTCCTTCCTTTAAAGGGAAAAACAATCCTTTGAACTATAAAGTAAGGTTTTGAATATACTAATTTCATAACCAGATTAAAATGACCAAACCAATAACCAAAAAACACAAAACAGTGGATGGGAAATTGAAAAATACAATTGTTGATTTAAATAAATGATAGCTAGCTAGCTAGATAAATGAATAAAAAAAGAATAAATGAAGGCATTTAGGCCTCAGTTTGAGAATAACAATTACAGCCATAGCAATAGTATCTAGTGTTTGCTACATACCAGGCACCATGGTAAGTGTTAAATATTTGTTATTTAACTCTGTGAATCTTATGGTACAGGTAACTTTCTTATTCTCACTTTACATGTGAGGAAGCTGAGGGTTGAAAAAGTCTAATTAAGTTGTCAAATGTCAGATCACTAATAAGTGGTATCACCAGGACTCAAGCCTAGATAAGACTTCAAAGCCTCTCATCTTAACCAAGCTATACTGGGCACTCAGGAAGCAGTATACTTAAGGGCACAGAAAGTATATATATACATATGTGTGTATATATATATATATATATATATATATATATTATTTTAAAATAATTCTACAGTCAAAACACATCTTTAGGATATATATTTGTTATTTGTCAAGAATGTCTCAGTAAAGCCGAAGGGAAAAAAAAAACTGCTCACTTGATAAAGGCAATAAAACAACTGATGAATTGTTTATCAATACAGCAAGCAGTTTATAAGCACTTTTATCCAGTCCAAATAAAAATAAATTACAAATAAAATATTTTAAATATTAAGATGTTTAACATCACTAATCATTTTAGGGAAATGCACATGAAAACCACAGTGAAACATCACCTCACACCAGTCATAAGGCTAGTATCCAAAAGACAAGAAATAACAAGTATTTGCACAGATATGGAGTAAAGAAAACCCCTGTGTACAGTTTAAGACTGTAAGTTGATGCAACTACCATGGAAGTCAGTATGGGGGTTCCTCAAAAAAATGAGAAATAGAGTTACCATATGATCTAGTAATTCCACTACAGAAAATGAAACAGTACTTCAAAAAGACATATGCAACCCTATGTTCATTGCAGCATTACAATAGCCAAGATATGGAAGCAATAGATGAATGTATATAGGAGAAGCAATCTATATATACAATGGAGTATCACTCAGTCACGAAAAAAGGAATGAGATCTTGCTCTTTGAAACAACATGGAAGGACCTAGAGGGTATTATGCTACATGAAATAATCAGAGGGAAAAAAATACCATATGATTTCATTTATATGTGGATCTAAAACAACACAAAACAAACAAAACAAATGAACAAACAAGTAAGCAAAACCAGAAATAGACTCACCAGAGTCTACCAGAGAACAGCCTGGTAGTTGCCAGAGGAAGGGGAGACTGGTAGATGGGCAAAACAGCTAAATGAGATTAAAGGGTACAAGCTTCCAATTATAAGTAAAGTACATAAGTCACAGAGATGAAAAGTACAGGATAAGCAATATGGTTAATTATAATAGCATTCTACAGTGACAGTAACTATACTCATAGTGGTGAGCATTGTGCAATGTACAGAATTGTTGAATCACTATGCTGTGCACCTAAAAATTCAATGTATATACCCCTAATAAAATAATAAAACTTATAAAAATAAATAATATATAGCTACATTATAACATAAAGTAAAATATCTCTCTTAATGATAAATAGAATAAGAAACTTGGAGCCTGGGTGGCTCCGTTGGTTAAGCATCCTACTTTGGTTCAGGTCATGATCTTGGGGTTTGTGAGTTCCAGCCTTGCATTGGGCTCTCTGCTATTGACACAAAGCCTGCTTCAGATCCCTGGCCCCCTTTTCTCTCTGTCCCTCCTCCGCTCATTCCCTCCCACTCTCTCTCTCTCTCCCTCTCTCTCTCTCTCTCTCTCTCCCTGTTAAAATAAATAAATAAACTTAAAAAATAAAAAAAGAAACTCAGAGTGAACCCATGACTTAGGTAGTGAGATTGTGAAAGAAGGATCCAGAGCCCAAAAGCAAGCAGAGAACACACAAAGTTTACTCCCAGGTAAAAATGAAACTGATTACACCTCATGTGAAATGAAGACCTAGAACCAACTTTTCTACGTGAAGCCAATAATTAAAATCCTGCTCACCCTCTCATCAATGAATACAGGAAAACTAGCAACTTGTGACAGGGTTTTCTTGTTATGAGGCATTTAACTGGGAACTAGAAAGTGGACTGTTGCCTCTGTGGGTTTGATGGGATTACAGAACAATAGTATCATGAGTGAAAGTCTGAGCTACTAGAATACACACTCTGAAATCTGGATGTCGTTGTATGAGATAATCATGGAATCACAAAACAGCAAAGGGAGAAAGGGGATGAAAGAAAATGAAAGCTCCCTCAAGAGATAATAAACTCTCAAAACCTGATCACACATGTATAAAGAAACTAATATTAATAAAGTTCTTTGATATACTTGAAAGACGGAAGAATTTATGCCATAGAAATAAAAATAATACAGCAATCTGAAAGTGCTTTAAAATTATAATGTTAAATTCTCAAATATGTAGAGTAGATATAAGCATGCACAAAATAAAATCCCAAATCAATAAAGCAGATAAGGGGTCTTCTACATGAGAATGAAGTACAGGTAAATATGACAAGGAACCAACTGAAAATTCAAAAAATGAAAACTACAATCCTTAAAATAAGCATTTGAAACACTAAATGGAAATAAACAGTAGGTTGTATAAATGCAAAAGATAAAGATTTAGATATTAAAGCATACCTACAATTTTGATGTGAAATAAAAGGCTAATAAATGGAACTTTACAAAATAGAAAGTATGTTCCTTGATATTGAATTCAAGAGTAAGTCTGTTAAATTAAAGAAGTAGAGACACAATGAAAAATTCTCATCATAGTCTTAAAAATAATTTTTTGTTCACTTTGTAAAACTGCTATAAAGGGGTCTGTGATATAGCAGTGTGAAAATAAATGAAGGCCAACCAAATGAAAACAAGCACAGGTTATTTATTAAGAGACTGCTATAGATGTCAGCCACAACCATTTGCATTTTGGCAGAAACTCAAAGGGCAGCAGAGAAGTGGGAAAGCTTTATAGGGGGGAAAAAGGAAGGCTTCAGGACTGCCCTCATATGAAGGCTGTTGGTACACAGAAATTGTAAATTTCTCTAACTAGAAATGGAACATTTTATGTGATTGGTTAAGGGTACATCTTTGGATTATTCTAGTTGGTCCAAAGTTAGAAGCATGGACAATAATTAAAGAAGCTGGCCGTTATTAATTAAGTTCTGGCTATTTGAATCCAAATTTTACAGGAGCTACTGTTTGGATTTTGGATTGCTGGTAGAGACAGCAGTTTGACCTTCTCTAACTCTGAATTTACCATAGGCTGGTTTCCTGGCTTGGTTACTATAGAAAAGAAGTTGGATTCCTGGACTGGTTGTGGGTCAGAGTTTATGTCTACAGATGGTCTGACCATTGTCCTATCTATCACTGAATCAGTCTACTCTATATGTCTATTCAGCCTCTCACTAGATTACATTTGCAGCAGACTTTGCAAAAGTCTTCTTTTTATTTTGAAAAAATAGTTCATGAGACACTTAAATATCTAGGCTGCCAATTATGTAATGCTCACACTATATATCATCATTGAGGAAAACACATGTAGTTCAGAATGTTTTAACTTTTGTTGCAAAAGATCCCTGATTGTAGCACTCTTCTCTTCCTTCATACTTGATCCTATGCAGAATCAGCCACAAGCCTTAAGTTCGTGTATAGGCATCAGTTAAGTGATATGGTAATTAGTGAGAACCATTTTTTATATGAGAAAAATATTTGTAAATTACCACTTTAAAAAGTAGTTATTTAAGAAGTAGTAATACATGTCACTCATGTGCAGCCAAGCCTAAAAGAGTCTTGATTGCTCGTTGGTGGTTATGATCATCTTTCTGGCATAAAAATCCACCTGAAATGTCTACAAGGATAAATGCCCCACAAGGAAATACACCCTCACTTTCAAGGCCTCTGAACAGCACTGCATGTGAAGGTGAGTAGCCCCATGAACTTCCTGTCTCAGTCAAAATGAAAGACTCTTTCCCCATTTCTTTCCCAGTGAATGGAAGATGTGAAACAGAAATTCATCTGCTCCCCAGGATCAGAAGTTCCTAATTCTATCCCTTATTTTCTACAGCCTTTATCCTAAGATTCCGGCTTCTAACTGCTTGACAAAACACAGCTGCCAACTCCCTCAGTAAGTGTCTTTATGAACACATTTGGCTGCTTGTCTTTAAAACATCCATAATTCCAGCAGGAACACTTTTAAATTTATTCCCAGATCAGTTGCCCTCTATTTCTCTCCTCTTGACTAGGCCTATGTCTGTTTCCCCCTCTCCACTTCCTCAGTTCGTCACAGAAACTGAGGGCACAAGCAGAATGCTCTGGGCTACGAATGCTAGCTGGGGTTCCCTGGGCAGCGAGAACACCAATATCCACCAAATAATGCGGGTGGTGCTCGAACTGTGGAGGCGATTGAAAACTTAAAGTTAACATACAGAACCGAATGCAGAAGTAACTCAAAAAGTGAACTATCTGGGGAGCCTGGGTGGTTCAGTAAGTTAAGTGTCCTACTTCCACTATGGTCATGATCTTGCAGTCTGTGGGTTTGAATCCCGCGTGGGGCTCTGTGCTAACAGCTCAGAGCCTAGAGCTTGCCCAGTATTCTGTTTCCCTCTCACTCTGACCCTGCCTCTGCACTGTTCATGCTTGTTTCTCTCGGTCTCTTAAAAAATAAATAAGTGTTAAAAAATTAAAAAAAAAAAAAGTGAACTATCTGGTGAAAGAACTATAGAGTCAGGTAAATAAATATAACAGCTCAGTAAAACTGACTCTAAGTCCCACCCTAAATTTGGCAATGATGCAGATAACAAAATCATTGTCTATTTCTCAGACCTTGTCCTTTTTGAGTTTTCAGTTTAGGAGGACTTGGAAGAAATCTACACAACTTTTGGGGTATTTTTGGCTACCTCTTGCAGACTTTAATGAATTACTTCAAATGAGTTAAGATTCTGTTGAAGCTAGTCTGTAAGAAAGGAAATAGAAAGACAAATGTTCTGTCCATGACAAGTAACTCAAGACCATACGAGTCAATCAGGCACCCTGCCAAACTGCAAATGCCTACATTTCAAATCTATATTATAGTTAGAGAACAAAAATGGACAATGACCAAAGTGCTGGAGGGAGCACAGAAGCTGATTCGTCTAAGTACTTCATTGTGTATCTTTTCCTCACAAGGATAATTATTTCCATTGTTTGGACATGTTAGTATGGGGAGACTATGTGCAAGTGGATTATCTATGTTTATCAGAGAGGCTATTGCTTCCTCCTTTTTTTTTTTCCCAATGCAAAAGTCTAGAGAAACACTCTTAACAAGTGGTAAAGGAGATGGGAAGAGATAGATTCTTCTATGTTCAATTCTGAATTCAGACTCCTGACCCAACTTTATTTCATTTTTGTAAATTCCTAATGGTCATTTAGAATGAAATACACAGCAAACCAATTAAGGTTAAAAAATTATTTTTATTTATTATTTTAAAGATAAATCCATACCCTAACAGGAACCTTCACAGGTCAGTCTCCAATCAATTCCAAGATCCCCATAATAACACCAACAGAAAGTAGAAAGCTAAAGTGATCTAGCTCCTAACAGAAGATTTGTCACCCCACTTAACTCTGGGCTTGGAAGAAAGTGAGCAATGGAAATAACCAATACATAGAACATAAGAATGTGTTCAGTTAACATTAGTAAATCAGGAAATTTACACCAGCTCTAGAGAGATGAATCTTTATCACTGTTCAGGAAATATAGTATGTGGATCAGAGATCACACTATGTTCTTACCCTTTTCTTATTTTTTCGTTGGAAGTTTTCATAATGGTTTTCCTGTTTGCCTTTGCCATTAAAATTAGAGTACACTGAGGTATGATTATTTAGATGAATATTTAGATGAGGCATGAATAGTTACTTAGATATTTAACAACATTAAGGAGAACCACACCTAAAAATAATTATAAAAATCTTTGAGAAAACCTGGATGCGGAACTGAATGCAATATATGAATATGACACTAGGTTTACTTGTTTGTTATTTCCTTTGAATAAAGTTAAATTTATAGGAGATAAATTATGTTTATGCATTATGTTTAGTCAGAGCATTTTTGCCATTGCCATGGTTGTCAGAAAAATAGGTAAGTTTGTTGCAATCAATAAAAAGGCATGAATTCCATAAGTATAAGGAGTATTACTCTTTCTGCAGTTTGCACAAACTACCAAATCCACCTTTTGCTTTACGTTAATTTGTCTTTTATTTACAGTTGAAAAAGCCACAACACTGTGGTGCGGGGGGAGGGAGCAGAGTACAAGAAATGGGATTCTTAGTGATAAAATTTCGTACATGACCTCCAATAGCCTTTTCTTTCTGTTCCTAATTAATTAATATCGTCTTCCTTGAAATTTTTCTCCTGAATGGTATCATTTTAGTTTCCCCTCCTAGATTTTTTCCTACATGATCAATCTCACAAAGTAGTTGTACAAAAGGAGTTTTATTGGAAGTTCAGTGGTGCAGCTGTAAGCATATAAAGCTACATTTTTACTCTAAGCATTACCTAGATGTGATCTAAAATTTGGATATGTTGTGGTATTGGTTTTATTTACTTTATATTAATTTCTAATTTCCTTATGTTTATTTGTGGATTCTTTAGAAGAAAGTTATCTAACTTCCAAGTATTTAAATATTTTTTCATGACCATTCAATTATTGTTTATGTTTATTTTATTTTAATAAGGTAATATGTCCTATGTGTAATTTCAATTGTTTTCAATTTATTAAAAGTAATTGTTTCATGGCTTAGAATGTAGTTTTAATCTGTGAATGTTCCATATGAATTTTAAAAGAACGTAGATTCAACAGTTGTTGGCTAAAAGTATTTTGTTGGTTGTTTATTCAGCCAAAATAATTTTGAATAAGTAGAAGAAAATTGGAATACTTAAAGCTACTTGATTTCAAGATTTATTATAAAGCTTAAGTACTTAAAACAGCCCCACACACACACACACACAAAATTGTGACAAAGATATCTCAAGATATTATCAATTGCCTCATGGGGTGCAAAACTGACCCTCGTTTAGAACCACTAATCCAGTTACATCAGCTTTTTTTTGTTTCTTAGAATCTATCTTTTAGCATAATTTTATTTTTAAACTTTCAAAACCCTTAGGTTTTAGATATGTACCATTTTATTTTTAATTTTATCTGAATATATCTTTCCACACACAGGTGATTTTGTCCTTTTACATTTGTATTCCTGACATTTTTCAAACTTATCATCTTTATCTATATTTTGTAGTATTCTTATTTATTTCCTTATGGATAAATCAAATTTTAAAGCCCCTTTCTTCCTTCCACTGGTTTCATGACTGTATTTTAACATGTATACTTCTCAAGAAAATTGATTCACTAAGTATAAAATGAATGAACATTCTCTTTTTAAGAAATACAAGCAAGGTCTTCAAAATATTTTAGCTCCTATTCCCCCTTTTCCCATCTTCCTTATGTGTTTTCGATTTTAATGCTTCCTACAGTAAGCAGATTAATGCTTCTCCCATCTCCAAAGATGTCACATCTCAATTCCCAGAACCTGTGAATATGTTACCTCACCTGACAAGACAGATTTTATATATGTAATTAAAAATCTTGAAATGGAAAGATTATCCTGGATTATCTGGGTTAGCTCAATGTGGCACAGGAGTGTTTATATGTGAAAGAGGGAGGCAGAGGAGTGAGAGAAGGAGATTGTTGATTGAAGAATAGATCAAAATGTATGATTGCTAGAAGGAAGGCAGGAATCAAAAGATGCCAGTAGCCCCTTGAAGAAGGAAATGGGAAGGAAACAGATGCTGATCTGGAAGCTCCAGAATGAATGCAGCTCTACCGACCCCTGGATTTTAGCCCAATGATGGCCACTGAAGATTTCCGAACTTCAGGACTTTACAATAATAAATTTGTGTTGTTTCAAGCTCCTAAATGTGTAGTAATTTGTTACAGCAGCAGTGATAAACTAATAAACCACATTTATTCTATACCAATCCCCATCCCTTCCTGGCAGTCACTACTGTTCCCTCACTCAATCTTCATGTAGTGTCCATGCTTACTGACTGATTCTCTACCACTGCTTTTTGCACCACATTGTAGCCTATATGGTTCAATTTCATTTCTCATAAAGAATATCTTCATGTAGTTCTTTAGGTGAAGGTCTCTGTGTGATACGACCCATATATCATTTTGTGAAATTGTATTTATCATATCTTAATCCCCAAAAGAGTGATTATCTGCATAAACAATTCTATCTTCTCAGCACACTATCAAGCTATTATTCCACTGCCTTCTTGCCTATAATGTGGTTTTGGGGAGACAATTAGTCATAGTGTAGCTTTTACTTTTGTTCTGTAAAATGCTTCCATGTGTTTTAATTAACTAATACAACTATTTCCTTTCATAATTAATTAGCTACTAAGAAACTATGAGATATTCTCGAACATAATAATAATAATAATGGTAATATTAATACTCTCAGAGTAGACTCCTTTATACTTATTTTTAAAATTCTACTGACAGCCAGTTCCTCAGGTCCAAGTGTTTTGTTTGGTTGGTTGGTTGTTGTTTTTTCTTTTTTTTCATCTTTCCCTAATCTTTAGTATCAGCTAGAACATATATTTATTTCTGTTATTGTTTATTTCCAGTGTCCTTCTAACCTCCTTTACTTAGTTTCTCTAGTGTGGTGAAACTTATTTTCTACCTTTTCCTAAAAATAAAAGTTAAAAGTTAAAGTGCATAATGTGTTTATTTATAATATTAATTTGAATATTCTTGGGTTTTCCCCCAATTATTCTGGCTTGTGGTTAAGAAATTCTTTAATCTTTTCCAAAAAATCACCTTTCATTTTCACTGATTTTCTCTATTGTTTTTCTGTAGATTCTATTTAACTTATTTTCACACTGATCATTATTATTTTTTCTTCTATCTACCCTCAGCTTAATTTGCTCTTCTTTTTCTATTTTTTTTAGTTTTTCTAATTTATTTACTTTATTTTTTTTTATAAATAGTTTATTGTCAAATTACTTTCCGCATAACACCCAGTGCTCATCCCCACAAGTGTCCTCCTCCATGCCCATCCCCCCTCCCCCCCACACATCCATCAGTCCTCAGTTTTTGTCAGCATTAAAGAGTCTCTTATGGTTTGCTTCTCTCCCTTTCCCGCACCATTTTCCCCCTTCTTCTCCCCCTTGTTCCTCAGTTAAGTTCCTCCTAATCCTCCTATACGTGCAAACATATGATATTTGTCCTTCTCTGCCTGACTTATTTAACTCAGCATAACACCCTCAAAGTCCATCCATGTTGCTACACATGGCCAGATTTCATTGTTTCTCATTGCCATGTAGTATTCCATGGTATAGATAAACCACATCTTCTTGAATCATTCATCCGTTGATGGACACTTAGGCTCTTTCCATGTTTTGGCTATTGTTGAGAGTGCTGCTATGAATATTGGGGTACATGTGCTCCTATGCATCAGCACTCCTGTATCCCTTGGGTAAATTCCTAGCAGTGCTAATGCTGGGTCATAGGGGAGTTCTATTGTTAGTTTCCTGAGGAACCTCCACACTGTTTTCCAGAGGGGCTGTACCAGTTGACATTCCCACCAACAGTGTAGGAGGGTGCCCGTTTCTCCACATCCTCGCCAGCATCTCGAGTTCTCTGATTTGCTCATTTTAGCCACTCTGACTGGCGTGAGGTGGTATCTCAGTGTGGTTTTGATTTGTATTTCCCTGATGAGGAGGGATGCTGAGCATCGTTTCCTGTGTCTGTTGGCCATCTGGATGTCCTCTTTGGAGAAGTGTCTGTTCATATCTTATCTTCTGCCCATTTCTTCACTGGGTTGTTTGTTTTTCGGGTGTGTAGTTTGGTGAGTTCCTTATAGATATTGGATACTAGCCCTTTATCTGATATGTCATTTGCAACTATCTTTTCCCATTCCGTTGGTTGCCTATTAGTTTTGTGGGTTGTTTCCTTTGCTGTGCAGAAGCTTTTAATCTTGATGAGGTCCCAGTAGTTCATTTTTGCTCTTGATTCCCTTGCTTTTGGGGATGTGTCAAGCAAGAGGTTGCTGCGGTGGAGGTCAAGGAGGTTGTTTCCTGCTTTCTCCTCTAGGGTGTTGATAGTTTCCTGTCTCACGTTCAGGTCCTTTATCCATTTTGAGTTAATTTTTGTGCATGGTGTGAGAAAATGATCTAGTTTCATTCTTCTGCATGTTGCTGTCCAGTTCTCCCAACACCATCTGTTAAAAAGGCTGTCTTTTTTCCATTGGAAATTCTTTCCTGCTTTGTCAAAGATCAGTTGGCTGTATACTTTTGGGTCCACTTCTGAGTTCTCAGTTCTGTTCCATTGGTCTATGTATCTGTTTTTGTGCCAATACCATACTGTCTTGATGATGACAGCTTTGTAGTAGAAGCTAAAGTCTGGGATGGTGATACCTCCCGTTTTGGTTTTATTTTTCACTATTACTTTTGCTATTCAGGGTCTTTTGTGGTTCCATACAAATTTTAGGATAGTTTTTCTAGTCTTGAGAAGTATGCTGGTGCAATTTTGATTGGAATTGCAATGAATGTGTAGAGTGCTTTGGGTAGTAATGACATCTTAACTATATTTATTCTTCCTATCCATGAGCATGGAATGTTTTTCCATTTCTTTGTGTCTTCTTCCATTTCCTTCATAAGTTTTCTATAGTTTTCATCATACAGATCTCTTGTATCCTTGGTTAGGTTTATTCCGAGGTATTTTATGGTTTTTTGTATAATTGTGAATGGGATCAGTTTCTTGATTTCTCTTTCTGTTGCTTCATTGTTGGTGTATAAAAATGCAACCGATTTCTGTACGTTGATATTGTACCCTGCAACTTGGCTGAATTCTTGGATCAGTTCTAGTAGGCTTCTGGTGGAGTCTGTCGGGTTTTCTATGTAGAGTATCATGTCATCTGCGAAGAGTGAAAGTTTGACTTCCTCTTTGACAATTCTGATGCCTTTGATTTCCTTTTGGTGTCTGATGGCTGATGCTAGGACTTCCAGCACTATGTTAAACAACAGTGGTGAGAGTGGACATCCCTGTCGTGTTCCTGATCTCAGGGGGAAAGCTCTCAGTTTTTCCCCGTTGAGGATGATGTTAGCTGAAGGCTTCTCATAGATGGCTTTGATGATGTTTAAGTAGGTTCCTTCTATCCCGACTTTCTCTAGAGTCTTTATTAAGAAATCCCTTCTTATTGTATTTTGTCAAAATAGGCTCATTTTTCTCAGGGTGCCTGGATGGCTCAGTCGGTTAAGCATCTGACTTGGGCTCAGGTTATGATCTCACGGTTCGTGTCAGGCTCTGTGCTGACAGCTAGCCCAGAGCCTGGAGCCTGCTTCAGATTCTGTCTCCCTCTCTCTCTGATCCTCCCCTGTTCATGCTGTCTCTATTTCTCTCTTAAAAGTAAATAAAACATTAAAAATTTTTAAATAAAGCTCATTTTTCTCAAAGACTTAGATAAGATACCTCTGTGTACTCTACACAATGCGCCATTTCCAGTTTGCTGTGGAAACCAACTGTATTCACCCTTTTTTGGCACTAGGCATGTTACCTCTAAACTTGATGGGTTCATCTTTCCCTATCCTCCAGTAGCATCCCACATGCATATGCTAATTAGTACTCAACTGAGTTGTCCAGAGGTACCTTTTGCCCATCTCCAGAATTACAGCTGTGTGTACCACTCTCCTTTCCAGTATTGTCCTGTGAACTATATAGTTGTTTTGGTTTCCCTGAACTCCCAATTCTGTCTCCTCAATTCAAGGAGTTCATCAGTTTCCATCTGGGTTTTCCCTTCTTGTATCACTGACTCAAAATTCTCTCAAGGTCATAAGCTGTAGTATCATAAAAATCATGTCATTAGTCTTATTTTTGTTGCTGCTGCTCATTTGTTTTAGGTGGGAGGTTAAATTCAATCCATATTCATTTTGGGTGTAAGGAGAAGGTTCACTTTCAATAAATCTTAAAATGCTGTACTTGAATCTAAACTTTTATCTAGTTTTATGTCCGAATGTAAAATAATCTTTGTCCTTTTATCTATAATGCATAAATCTAGTCATATATATATATATATATATATATATATATATGACTTTATTCTTTCTTGCATTTAAAATACAACCTTGGTATTGTAAAGTTCTGAACAAATCTTTTGCCATTCCAAATGACTGAGAAAAGTATACAAGGGAAATCTATTATTTAATAACTGCAATCATACTTTATGTGTGAATTTGTCTGTACAAATAGTCACCCACCGTAAGTTACTGACAAAAGGTCAGAGTTAACAGCAAAAAAAATTTCAACAAAAAATTATTCTATAATGACATTAGTTCACAAGATTACATTGAGCTGGTACTCTGATGGTTAAATAAAGTTGTTGCCATAAATAAAAAAATATGTATATCTTTAACTTAATTTAACATAATGCAGGGTCAGAGGCCTACAGGACTTCATACTTCCTCCTACTCTCACAGAATTTAAATTCCAGCATGAGCAATTCTTTGGACCATGAGTTTGGTTTACAAAACGGTTAAGCATGAAAACTCCAATGGAAAGATTAAATTTTAAGACTTTCTCAGTTAACCTGTAACAGTGACATAAAGCCTTACAGCAATGAGACACCAGTTACCAAAGGGTCAAGGAGTCAGTTGTAAGAAAACAAAAACTACTAGAGAGTGTGCAACAGCGGTGAACTGAATTCCTTTCATACTAACTTCGAAAATCAGCCTAATTGCTGTCTACATTACCTGCTGCACTATAGAGCTATTTTAACTTTTGTCACACAAGCATTTATTCACCTTTATGCTTTAAGGCTCAAGGCTATTTTAGACTACATACTTCTGTACAGAGGACATTTATCATCAGATTTTACAAGAAGACGAAAATGATCTGCTAATCTTCTGCTACTTGCCTTTAAGAGGCCTCAGCTATCAGAGAGATCATTTGCTTTAGAGAGGTTTTGTTTAACAGGTAGCATCTCACGAACTGTGATGCAATTGGTATTCCCATCCAAATACCTCTTCTGTGGACAATAACACTGAAAGTCCTTGTCTAATTCAACATAGCCACAAATTAAAGTCAACCTAAATTAAATGAGAAAAAAATATTTATAATTATAAATATAATATAATTCAAAGCATAAATTTAGAGCAGAAAGTACTGCTTAGTTAGCTTTACAATTCTTCAGTAGAACATACAATTTCTGGACACGTTTTATCAGATGATAAAAATGTGAATTCTATTCTTTCTTGTAACATATGATCAAGTAAGATCCCCATTAAACTCATATTTCAGTAACATTAAATCAGAACAAAATTTCCTTTATTTTGGATTCAGGTATCATTTATTTCCTCTGCTTTAATATTGTGTTGATGTTTCGTACTGCTAAAATATTATACATTTTACCAATGTAGAAATATTGTGAAATGCCTTAAAATGTGCTTTTTTTCTTTTTCTTTTTTTTTGTTAACATGTTCCCTTTTTATCTTATGCCTGACATATTCTCCCTACTCAGAATCTCTGAAAAATTACCTTAATATGATAGGTGAAATGGAGAAATCATCAATGCATACAAAATATTATAGTTATCATTTAAAAATTCAAAAGGACTTCATTTTTTTTCTTTTTTTTTTAATGCAAGGAGCAAGTGAATTGATATCTTAACACTTTAAAGCTGAACTTTAATTAATATTAATTGAACTAAAAGAGTAGTGGAGAGTGGATTAAAAAGTAGAGTGTGTTGTAAAGGAAGAAAAAGAAAAGCTGTGATAACTTGCTTCCTTTCTCCTCTTTCCTGCCCCCTAGGCAGCTCACCACTATAGTCAAACCTTCCCAGACATGGATCTCAAAGTGCATCCAGTAACCAACAATCTAGTGCTATGCTTCTCCTCCTTTATCAGACATCCTCAGTTTCCTCCATGTTCATTAAGAGTGCGAGTGTCTTTTCATGAACATCAATATAAAAATGGATTTAATGAGTGGGACTTTCTAAATTATCAATTATAAGCAATAATGAAAGCATGTGAGATTGGTAGACAGATGCCTGGAATGGCCAGCAAACCACGGGCTGAAGGATGGAAGATTACACTTGGCTAAGAAAGAGAGGAGAAGGCATGAGGGTCAATGTTTGCAGATGAAGACCCCAGTTTGCCTCATTCATATTCTCATGTATTGCAGTATCAGGCCAGTCACAAATCTCAGCTGGCTTGTTGTGTACAGGGGGTGTATAACATTTCAAGCATGCAAAAGAAGGGGCACCTGGGTGGCTCAGTCGGTTAGGCATCCAACTTCGGCTCAGGGCATGATCTCACGGTTCGTGGGTTGGAGCCCCGCATCCGGCTCTGTGCTGACTGCCAGCTCAGAGCCTGGAACCTGTGGATTCTGTGTCTCCCTCTCTCTCTGACCCTCCCCTGCTCACGCTGCTTCTCTCTCTCTCTCAAAATGAATGAATGAATGAATGAATGAATAAAACGTTAAAAAAAACCAAAGCGTGCATGACTTAAAGGTGAACAATCACAAGAGACTAATCAAATCAGAGTTATATCACAAAGGTCTATGTGTCCTACGTTTTCCTAAACTTTGTACACAATTTATAAATGTACAGATAACAGAGTTCCCCACAGCTGGGAAGGCCAACCCCTTCCCCTGGCACTTCAAGTCAAGGTGGTTATGTAGACCCTGGCATTCCAAGAGACCCACCCCCTCCAGCTTAACTGCAGCCCACCAGAAATCTCCATGTTACATTTTAGATAGTCAAGCATTGTGTATAATCGCATCATCCTCAGTAAGAACCCCAACATTTCCCCCTTTTTGTTTCTGTAGGGGAACAGCTATCAGGCTTTGAGATAATTGAGCAGTATAGGCATGCTTATTGTCCTAAGCCATAGATAGCATTTTCATTTCAATTTTGCAGACTATAACAAAAAGAATAATTATAGCAACAATCGCAACACCCAAGAAACCTCAGTTAGTAGTGCAGGACCAAGTGGAGGGATTCAACCACTGAAAATTACCAGCAAGTATTTGCTACACATCCATATGAATATTATGACTTTCCACTGTTGTGCCCAAATTGTGAGTCCCCTGAGACCTCCAAGGAGCCGTCACCGATGCAAGTACATAAGGGTCTTTATTACAAGCTCGAGCAGGGGCTCACCCATCTACCGGCACAGCGGCAGCAAGGAGAAGCCTGGAACAATGGCGAGCAGGGTTTTATGGGGTAAGGGACAGGGGTGTTACAGTGCACACGTTGTACGTTTTGCATCATCACATAAGCACCAATCATAATTGTACAACACCCATGGTTATAGTTTTGATCATTCAGTATCCGAGAGGTGTCCATTACTTTTGGCGGGATCCAATCACGACCTTTGAGAATCCTTTGAAAATGACCAATTATAAGGTGAGCTCAAAGGGCCTACCTGGGGTTTAGGCAAGCGGTGAGTGATTGGCTAGTTTGTACAGAGTAACTACCTGCAGTTCCCAGCCCTGACTCAGACCACAGGAATGTTACACGTTTCTTTTGATTGGCTGATCCAAGGCTGGTCCTAAGGGTGGCTTCAGCTTCAGCTTTTCCTGGAAGCAGGGCTACGTGCAGCCCGAGGTTGCTCTTAATGGAGGACTTAATTTCAGGCTCTTCACCACCACAGCCTTGGAGGCGAAAATTTGATCCTTCAGTTGATAGATTGATTATGTAGTCAATTTGGCAAGCTTATGTAGCAAATAGGTTATACATTATAAACTATTACGTCCTATAACTCCTAGTTGTAATAAACAGAAATACCAATAGGATATTGCTTACAATGTATAAATTCTTTCTTTACATCTCTTTGAAGAAATTCTCAGTATAAGATGCTAAATAATTAATATTACAGGAAAAACCTCTTGTAAACAACTATTTATTACATACTCCTTTCTAAAAATAAAAATTTTTCGGGGCTCCTGGGTGGCTTAGCCGGTTAAGCATCCGACTTTCGCTTAGGTCATGATCTCGCGGTTCGTGGGTTCGAGCCCTGTGTCGGGCTCTGTGCTGACTGCCAGCTCAGAGCCTGGAGCCTATTTCAGAGTCTGTGTCTCCCTCTCTCTCTGACCCTCCCCTGCTCACGCTGTCTCTCTCTCTCTCCTAGAAATAAATAAAACTATTTTAAAAATTAAAAAAAAATAAAAATTTTACAAAATTGGAAAATTCAAGCAGCAATCTAAAAATACCATTCTTATCTTAAGGTACTCTGGAAATTAACTGAAGAGATTTTCATAATTTCTATGCTATATCCACTCTCTGTCTCATAAATGTCTGCTAGATAGCATTATCTATTTACATAATTCCAAATACCATATATATACTAATTTCATCCATATTACATCATGAGTTCTGAGTCATTAATGAATCCTGATGTATTCCCAATTCCCATATCCCTTTGGATATTACCTTTATTCGAAATTAGCTTGGCCATTCAAAATTCCTTCAAATTATAGTTTGTTGATTGAAAGTAGTGACAAATACAGGTTCTGGAATTAGACCGCTTAGGTTAAAAGACTGGGTCGATCACCTCCATGTGTCCTTGGCCAAACTTCTTAACCTCTCTGACTCAATTTCCTCATCTATGAAATAGTTCTAATAATAATAATACCTTTATCATTAATTCCTCTATGATTGATTGAGATACTCAAAAAGTTCTTAGTATTGCGACTGCTTAAGTGTTAGCTATTTATCTTATTTATTGATAGCATGTTCCCAATATAAATATCACAGTCATCTATCTCCTGAATCTTTACAACCAATCACCAAGTCCTGCCAATTCTGCCTCTATCATCTTTTTCCAATATATTCTTTAAAAAAAATTCACTGGGAATGCCTGAGTTCAGTTTCTTATGATCTCTTCTGTAGAACTCTACAGTAACTTGTTAATAGATCGCCCAGTTTTCTAACAGCTTTATCGTTAACACTTTCAACAGATTTAGAGTTCAGTAGTTCCTACTCAGTAGTTTTTCAATGGCTCCCCACTGTGACCCTCAATACCTCCATAATCTGACTCTTTGTTCTTTGATATTTAAAATTTCAGAATTTGGTGCCTGAGTGGCTCAGTTAAGCAGTTAAGCATCAGAATTCTTGGTTTAAGTTCAGGATGTGATCTCACTCACACTGGAGCCCTGCATTGGCCTCTGTGCCGATGGTGCAGAACCTGTGTGGGCTTCTCTCTCTCCCTCTCTCTCTGCCCATCCCTTGTGTGCTCTCTCTCTCTCTCTCTCTCTCTCAAAATAACTAACTAACTAACTAACTAACTAACTAAACATAATAAAATTTCAGGGCCTTTCTTCAGCCTCCCAAAACTTTTTGCACATTTTCTTATATCTTTTACTCAGAATAAGCTTTGCAAATTTTTAAACTTGCAATTTTCCTTTAAGGTCCAGCATAAATGCCACTAACTCAGTAGATTTTCTGACCACTCATAGGACACATTAAGCATCATCTCATTCTAAGTCACGCAATTATGTTACTTATTATAGTGCTATTTTTGTTTTGAATTGGTTGCATACAGCTTTGTCTGAATAGAGTATAGAATTCCTGAAAGCAATAACTTCATCTTTTGCCTCTTTGCTTCTTCCACAGTGTTTTGTACATGATGAATATGTAACTTGCCCTATCTCTAGCTCTGATTTTTGACTCATTTTAAAGAGGCCAGGATATATATCAAAGTGACATTTTACAAGTCATACAGAAGTATATTTTTTGAGTGTTTGAATAATATAGTATCTTTTTATTAATATCTGGATACAAGTTTCCATTTTCAAATTCATTCTTTATTCCTTTCATTCTTGCCTATAGATTAACATTGCTGAGATGCTGAAGTCCAGCTTAATATTTTTACTTCTTGGGCAAGACTTTAATTTTTTTTTGTTGTTTTGTGTTTTAGTTTTGAAATTCCATCAAAAAAATCGTACACTTTAATCAAATAAAGACAAAATCTGAATAGCTATGAAACTTTTCTTTGATTCCCTTGTAACCCAGAGAATCCCTTTCACTTTTGTACTGAAGTCTGTTCTTTGTTGCAGAAAGTTTTCAAGTACTTTAAACTTTTTGTCCAAATCATTCCTGTTTCTTTCTCAAGAATACCTGTAATTCTAAGGTTTAATCTTCTTCTAAGGTTTAATCTCCACATTCCTCAGATAACATACATCATGCTCATTACTTGCTCCCTTTGGTCAGCATTCTGAGAAAGTTATTCAAGTTTTACTCTACAGCACTGATTCAATTTTCGTCTATGTCACTTTTGCTTTAACCTCTCCTACAGAGATTTCAATTCTACTGATTGGGATCAGAACATGCTACCCCAAAATACAGCGCTTTGGTATATTGAATATTTTAAGCTTAAAGACTTTGAGAAAATGACAGATGCAGAAAGGTCACTCTGACGTCCTTCCTACTTGGCCTTTTTCTCTAAAACAGGCCACAAATTCCTCTTGTAAGAGGTGCCCTCCCTACACCCATGGGAAAGAAGCATCTTTACCTCTGAAAGCAAAGGGACACAAGGAAGAATCCTAACAAAAACGACTTGCTAAATTCCCCCTAGTTTACTAAAATTAAATTACTTCATACTCCTCAACCTATCATTGTCCTTCACAGCTATCCACGCCTCATCAAACATACATAAAATACATAAAATTCACAACTGCTCAAAAATACATAAAAATAGGGGCGCCTGAGTGTCCCAGTTGGTTAAGCGTCCGACTTCAGCTCAGGTCATGATCTCACAGTTCGTGGGTTCGAGCCCCGCATCGGGCTCTGTACTGACAGCTAGCTCAGAGCCTGGAGCCTGCTTCAGATTCTGTGTCTTCCTCTCTCTCTGACCCTCCCCTGCTCACGCTGTCTCTATCTCTCTCTCAAAAATAAATAAAATATTTTTAAAAAATACATAAAAATACACAACCACTTCTTAGGGTCATTTCCTTAAACGGCTCCTATGCCATGTAAATCCTATTTTAAACAAAGGCGTATGCTTCTCTGCTGTTAATCCGTCTTTGCCAGTTTAATTTTCAGAGCCAGCCAGGAACCCTAAAATGCTTGAGCCAGGAACCCTCAAGAAAAGCTTCTTCTTCTCCTACCCTTCAGTTATCACTAAAAATTCTTTGCAATTCTTTCTTATCTAAGTCCATCCTTTTTAAAAATCTCAGCTTCTAGTCTTTACTACTTATTCTCCTTGTCTTATTCGGTCACCTTGGCTGCCCATGTGACATATGTACATATTTTCTGATATTCTATTGAGTAGGATGACCATATATTTCAGTTTGCCCAGTACAGACCTAGTTTCTGGATGCTCTTCTGCTATAATCATCAATAGTGCCTCTTTTCATCCTCAAAATTATCCCACTTGATATGATAAATTATATGCTTGTCCAAGGAATGTCAAGCATATCTTCTAAAATTTTCTTTTTATCTTTTGACTAAATATCAAGAGTTTTCTATTTTTCTGAATATTAATTGAGATGATGTTTCCTTTCTAACTGATCCCTTCTCTTATTCTTCAATATTATTTGAAGGGTCTATTTGCCCTAGTGTTTACTCATTCATCAACAACAAAGGATCTGTAGAATGTATTTGTGCACAGTGTGTATTTGACTTTAGCTCTATTTACAGAATTCATGACCTCTCCCTTATTTTAATTATTTCTGTACCTGTTTGCTATACTAAAATTGTTACAATGACTGTCCTAAGTTCCGAAAGTACAAGTGCATTTTCTGATGTCTTTTTTCAAAATATGTTTCTACTTTTATATACCTATCTGAATTCTTTCTAGAAAATGATTGATTTCTGATTCATTTCAGAATGACTTCTGTTCCAATGGGAGGGATTCAATCAACTCATCTCATATTCAGGTGCCAGGTATATTATATATGTATGTAACACACATGTGCATGCACATGCTCCCATATTTAGAATCAGACTCTCCTTCTTTATTCCCAAGGATTATAAATATGACCTGTCTTCAGCTGGACCTCCTGATTTAGCCATAAATTTTAAGGAATTAATAAAATCATCAGAATAGTGAAAATGCCATTGGGAAAGACAGAGAATGATAACTACAATAATTTTCTAATGTCTGTTAGCCTCAAACAGTTTTTATGATTATCTGCCCTAATGCAATAACATGTTCAGTAATTTTTAAAACTCTGAGACTTTTCCTTTTCAATAACCAAGTGGGAGCCTTCTAAGATAACAAAGAAAAAGGATAAGCACAATAAAATGCACATGAAGTTGACATGTGGACGAAGAATCTTACTCAACAAAGGAAAATTTCCTTTATGTTAATATATTCCTCAGACTTTTCCTGCTAAATCATGTCATAACTTTTCAGTATTTCCATCTATCAATGGACCTGTAAGCATTCATACTCGTTCCTCTTGTTTATATCTTAGGAAATGGGAATGACAAAGGATCTCCAATAAAACATTCAAATTTCCTTAAAATTTTGACATTGTCAAAAACCTCAAATGTGCTTTACGTTGATATGGAGATCTGTTGCATCGCCTGTTCACCATGTTGAGAGTACTGTAATAGAGCACAAAGGAACAGAGTGACAGAGAAATTTCTTATTGAGACAGCTTTAAAGGCTAAAGTAAAAGATCTTTGTTTTCCCCTGAAGAAATTCTATAATAAAATTTCACTGAAAATGTTATAGTCGTCGAGGAAGCTCCAATAAACATGAAACTTCTTTCCTTCCTGAGTTCTCAACAACTGAGGAGATACAGAAAGAGTCTATATAGAGGCCGGTCCATTACATTTATTGCTATAGAGGATAAGGAAATTAGCTTTATGTGTTTTGGCTGAGTGGGCCTGATAATACTTGTAACAGTTGAAAAAGGTCTCCCAGTGATGTCCACACCTCATTCCTAGAACTTGTGAATAAGTTACACTATGTGACAAAAAGGATATTGCAGGTATGGTTAAGGGTATATATCTTAGAACACAGAGATTATCCTGGATTTTCCATATGGCCTCAATTAAATCCCATGAGTTCATAAAAGCAAAGAACTGTTTTCCAGTTTGAATTGGAGACGAGGTAGAATAAACAGTTGGGAAGATTGGAAGCCCGAGAGGAATCCAACCCACTGATGGGGACCCATAGGGACTCATGAGAAGGAATACGGGCAACCTCTCTGAACAAAGACTGTCCTTGACTGATAGCAAGGAAACAGGCATCTCAGTCCTACAGGAACTAGATTCTGCAAACAAGCCACTGAGGTTACCAGAGGCTTTTTCCCCCCAGCTGCCAGATAAGAGCCCACTGGCCCAGTATTTTCATATTGGCCTTGGGAAATAAGGAGTAGAAAAACCAGCCAAGCCAAACCAGAGAAACTTCTAACCTAAAGAAACTGAAAATTTTGTTGGTTAAGCCACTAAATTTGTAATACTTTGTTACAGCAGCAAGGGAAAACTAATATATTAGTGAACGCCACGAATAAGCAGACTTGTTCACCCACAGCCAAGAAATACTAGAAGGGAAAGATGCTAGAGCAAACAAGCCAATTGAAGAGGGAGTACTTTGTATTCAGGCAGCTACAAAGAAAAAAGGAAAACAGGCAGAGAGAGCATAGGAAGTCTTGTTTTTCTCTGCAAATTTACCTCTCAATAAGTGATTATTCTTTCAAGAGGAGAAGAAACCCCAGAGGCCTGGGATAATGTTGGCTACTATCCTTTCCTGAGAAGGAAACATCAGGAGTGGGGAAAAAGATTTCCTCACTGAATTTCAATTTACGTATGTATTTTGAGATTAAAAAATGCTAATAATTATTCAATTTTATTAATATATATGGATTATCTCTCTCTCTGAAAAGTACTTTATTATCGATTATAATGGATATATCATTTTGTATTTAAGCTTGAATTTCATATAATCATTTATGTTGTATATTTTATAAAAAGACAATATTAAAAAAAGGACAAGAAAATTTTAAAGCTAAGAGAAATGATATCATTACACACGTAATGAAAACACTATTTTCTCCAGAAATTGTCAGATTGAATTTTCAGAACTTTATATTTATATTTATTGAAATATTATAGAAATCAGTTTTATTAAATATTTACTATATATTACCATTCAAAATTTCAAAGTTTTATGTCAACTCTAAATGAATGTATACTATTCACATCAAAGTTACAAATGGATCTAATTAATTTTACAATTAACCTATAATAACATGAAGAAAACTATGTGACCTTCATTAAATTTGTTCATTATTTAGTTTCAGATTATAAAAGAACTCCTTTTAGCTAATAAAGCCTTCAGTCCCAAATGTTGATGGTATAAAATAGTAATTAATTAGCACATGCAAATGAAATGTATTGACATAATATTACAACTCATAACTTATACTTATTCCACAGGGTTCTATTTCATGTGCAATATGGAGGCCAGTATTTTACCATTATTTTCAAATACACATGATAAATACTACAATTAAAAATTAAGCAATGTGTTCCAAGTATGCCTTTTTTAAGAAAAATAATACATATTTTTCAGAATAAAGTATTCATGTTTCTTGTTTTATTCTTTTAATAGTGATGGGAGAGGTGAGAGGAACCCAGATATATTGGAATCAGTTCACTTACAAGTTTAAGTCTTAAGGATTCATTTTTATGGATGCCAAATGTAGAAGAAAAGAGTCTGATCCCCACTGCAAGTTAGGAATATGCCACTCCCTGGTTAACACAAACCCTGGGGCCAATTTTGTTCTAGGCACTTGACCCCTCTCAAGCTGTCCAATCACCCCTCTTGTGAGTCTACTCTATAAACTCTGCTTGCTCCTGGCTTTTTGACCTCTTGCCTGAATTCTTTCTTATGAGAAGAATAAGGGCCAAAGCCATACTGCTCTAGGGAGTAACAGAAGCATCAGAAATATGAGGATTAAAGAGTGACAAAATTTCATCTTCCTTATACAGACATGCAGAAAACCTTTCCTGCATGTCTTCTTTTTTGACCCTCAGTCACTCCTCTTCTACTTTTGCCCCTCAGGACACTTAATGTTATCTCTTCAGTTACTTTAGGATTGAAAGAAAGAAGAAAGAGAAGAAAGAGGAAAAAAAAAACCAAACAAGAAAGACAGGGAGAAGGAAGGAGGGCTGAGAAAGAACTTCATGCAAATACAGCTTCCATGCTTGCCTCTACAGACCTTCCACAAGATAACACAGCACTCACATTAATTACCTGCTGAAATAGACACAGGGAAAAATACATGAACAAGTGCAAATAAATATCTCAGTAAATATTCTTCCACAAGGAAAAACAAAAGATGTGTTTTGTTGTCCTTATTATCTTCCTTGGCTTTCAAGGCCTTCCTAAGTGAAGAACTATTTTTAGAAAGAATGACAATAGTACATGTATATTATTCCTAGTAATGTCCTCATAGAAATAAAGGAAAGGTACCATAGGAACATCAACAATGGATTAACGTAAATGCAAATCATCATGCATGAGACAGGCTTGCAAGTGGAAGTTCTTCCAACTGTTTACTCTTAATAGTATGGGTGGGGAAAAAAAAGAGCAATTGCAATCACATCTCTAGTATCTGGTCTAGATTTTAACATGATTAAAAGGTTTCCTGCATTGTGTCCTAAAGAGAAGGCAATCAATAAAATAATTTTGTATGGTGTATATGCATGGATGTCATATTAATACTAGCTAAGTCACAAACTGCAATTATTTTTTCCTTTTCCAACTCATCATGCATTTAGTAGTTCTTCCTTAATAAAATAGACTGGAATAATTTGTAATCTTAAAGAAAGCAAAGTAACCTAATGGCTTTTGAAAATTATCTTTTAGCATAAAAATTATCCTAATTTATACATTTAACTGATAAAATTTACATGATCGTTTGAGAAGAAGATGTTAAGAATCTATTTGGAGCTGGTAAAATGATATGCAAATGAAGAAATATATTGGTGTATCATTGTGTTGGGGTCCATAATGAAGACTAGTAAGCAATTTAATGATGTATAAAGATCTCAAATGTGAATGTCCTTAAATCAATGCAGAAAACAGATAAATTCTTCAAATGAAGATTAAGGGATATAAAAATCAAGTCCTGAAAGATTTAAAAAATAATAAATGAAAGCAAGCACAATAACTTCAGTGATGAAAAATTACAGAATAGATTTTTTTCAACAAAAATAAAAACCAATGGCAACACCAATCTTTTTTTACATGTTTATCCATTCGTGTTTTTCTCAGCCGCTTAAGGCAGAGAAATAAGTAGCTGTATTCTGTGGCATAATGGACATAAAATGATAAGTTTTGTGTGGTAGAAATGACTTCAGAAAGTAAAAACAAAAATGTATTGTTATTTGAATGTGAAATGTGAAATTTCTTTACAAGATAAAGAGAACATATCATATCCATTTTATATCTCCTACAAGACTTTTGTAAAGGAGCAATTTCACTAAATAGCTGAACAAGACAAAAGAACGACATAGTAGGAAAAGATGACTCTGCATATTCTTAAATCTCCAGCATCTGAGATGAATTTTGGATTGTTTAGCTCATTTGAATTATGAAGAACAAATATATGTGACACTTTCCTAAGCCAAATCTGGGTTATTGTTAGTACAAATATTAATGTAAAGAAGAATAAAAAGCATTCCGAAGAGGATCAGCCTGGCTTCTGAGTGAAGTAGATGGTTTTTTGAAACACACGTAACAATGATCTTTTCCAGTCTTGACAAGAGTAGCCGCAAGCATAATTTGCTCTTTATTCAAACTATCCATTATAATGACAATTCAGATATCTTTTCCTTTCTCAATTTCTTCTATTGCATCACTAAAACAACTACAACTTGGGTTTTTCTGCAAATTTCACTAGAGAATATATCTGATTGGTTAATAAGTCAATATCCTGTAAACAGTGATCTATTTCTTAATCCATATATACCATTGGCCACCAGTTAAGCCACAGATGACATCCTTTTGAGGGGCCATTGATTTTAAGCTAAACAACTACAGTAGGGTAGTGTTTCCAATTTATGGCTTATGAATAAAGACAGCTCAGAGTTTTTCTTAAAAGGAAGCAGTACCAAACAGCATTTAGGAACTCAGACAAAAGTTGGGTTTGAGCTAGTATTAGGTATGAGAACTTAGGGAAATAATTTATTATGAGTCTCAATTTCCTCATCTGTTAAATGGGGATTCACCAAAATATTTCCTATATCTCTACCATGGGTTAAGTACTGCTCTGGTCACTTAGTAAATATCTTATAAGCACAAGTGACTAACACAGCCCTCATGGAGCTTACACACTAATCTCAGAAATAAAATAAATATGGATGAAATAAGAGAGAATATAGTGTATTCAACGTGTTTGAATGTAATGGAAAAGAAAAGACATCTATGGAGAAAGACCAGGATAAGAAGGATTGAGGGTGCCCAAAAGATTCCCATTTTCCAGAATATTTTTATTTTTTAAAATATCCGTTATTTCAAAAGTAATTTTCATTTTGGGAGTATGCTTCTACTGCACTGGTGTTCTAACCACAAAACAATCTAGATTACTACTTATTCCACAGATGCCCTTAGACTAAACAGCTGCCATTCATTTACACATTCTTTTCTATCTGCTATAAGAGATTCTTCCCCAGCAACAGTAAAGTATCAAAAATGTGGCTCAAACCCACATCAAATGCTTTCTGCTTTCTGCTTGATGGAGTCTTTTTTTGATATTCAAACTACATTATCACTTTTTTTATAGTTAATCCACCCATCTAATCATTAATTCCACATACACCATTGGCGAAATGTCTGCTGTGTGACGAAGTATATGCTATTGATAGAAGGGACAAACCTAGTTGAGTGAAAAGAATACTTAACCTCAGGAAGTTTAAAGTCTAGTCACTATCTTCTTCGATGCTGTCTGACATTATTTCCAACACAATATCATTTCACACTCTAACTGTGTGTAATTCATATACAGTTTTAGATTGTGGGGTTTTACAAGGCCGACCGGAGCTAGCATCCTGGTTCTCGAAGTACTATCTATGTGACTTTAAATGAATAATTTAACCATTCCAAATCTTAGTTTCTACACCAATAAAATTGGGAGAAAAAATACTACAATGGGTTGTTATGAGGGTTGTTATGAAAAACAAAACATATAGTGTATATAAAAGCTTCAAGTCTTATTGAATGCATAAAAAATTTTAGTACATCCTGGCTTCTTTGAAAGCAGCGATTGTGATACATAGTCATTTATTTCAAAGAGTATCCTCTAAACTGAATATTTCATATATATATTTATATGATAAGTGTCTAAAATAAAACCTATGTAGTTTTACAAGTATGACTTGCTAAAAATGTAGAGTATAGGTTTCATAAATACTGATTTAAATAAATAAAGGCTGATGTATTAGGTAATGCCAAAGGTTTCTTTAGTTTAAGATAATACAATACAGCATTGACAAAAATATTGAAAAGAAAGTAATCTAGCATAATTTCTTTTCAAGATAATTTTGGATTATAAATCTACAATTTAAACATGCTGCCTTTTGCCACTCTGGAAAACAGTATAGAGGTTCTTCAAAGAGTTTTAAATAGGGCCACCCTATGATCCAGCAGTTGTACTACTAGGTATTTACCAAAAGATACAAAAATACATGCACTCTGATGTCTACAGCAGCATTATCAACAATGGCCAAACTATGGAGAGTGCCCACTGTCCATTAACTGGTGGAAGATGTATGTGGTATCTATATCTCCATCTATATCATCTGTCTATCTATCTATCTATCTATCTATCTATCTATCTATCTATCTATCATCTATCGATAGAATAGAATATCTATCAACGGAATATTACTCAGCTATCAAAAGAATGAAATCTTGCCATTCGCAACAATTTGAATGGAGCTAGAGAGTATTACGCTAGGCAAAATAAGTCAGTCAGAGAAAGACAACTATCATATGATGTCACTTATATGTAGAATGTAAGAAACAAAACCAATTCTCATAGAGGAAAAGAGAGAAAGAAGCAAATCAAGACATACCATCTTAACTAGAAAACACACTGGTTATCAGAGAGTGGGTTGGGTGTGGGTTAAATAAGTGATGGAGAATAAGGAGTACACTTGTGAAGAGCACCAGGTGTTGAATGGAAGTGCTAAATCCCTACATTGTACATCTGAAACTAATATTACAGTATGTTCACTAGCTGAAATTTAAATAAAAATCTGAAAAAAAATATGCAGCCTGGTGTTCAACAATTTCAATGATAGAGATTTATGTAAAAAATAAGCAGCTTTCCATGTTCACTGTAGCAATATATTTAATAGTTTCTCTCCCTTAAAAAAGTTGTTAACAATATATAGAGACAATTAAAAGTATTGTTTAATTAATGGGATACTCTCTAACATAACTATGTCATTTCACACATGTTCATAGAGAATGTAATTTTAAGTCTTGAATAGTAATTCACATAGTAGTCTGTACAGATCGATACCATTTTTGTCAACACAAAGTCCTATTTTTTTTTGCATGTTTATGTGTGTATCTGTACATGTTTGTTAAACTTTGTTCATTATAGGATACACACCAAAATGTTTACTGCAGTGAGCTCTGGAGAGGGGGGTTTGCAGTGATGATGAAGAAATACTTTATGACATTTTCCAGGATGAAGTATCTCATTTACAGTTGGCATCTGTCATTTTGTAATGAATCCCAATCTGTAAAAATACGCACAATGTACAATGCTGTGAGCCGCACTGGCCTCTCTGGATGACAGTCACAGCGAGGAAATGGCAACATTTGCACAGCTCCTGCTATGAGAAACCAAAACTGGTGTCTCCTGCTGCTACTACTGGTTCATGTTGGAAATGAGCCTGCTGGTATTGACCAGGCCTCACAATATTCCAGATCAGACGGATATTCCCCACACAGATTGCTCATAAGGAAAAGCATATTCCTGCCTTTTCAAAAGAGATTTCAGATGAAAGCATTGTGGATGATTGTCAAAAGGCTCTTCCTATGGGCCTTGTAGATCCAAGACTTGCATAATAAAGGAGGCTAAGAACACAAGGGTTAAAATTGAGTCTGGCCCTGAGACAAAGAGCCTAATTTAGAGTTAAGAACAGATATCCACCCCCACCCAATTGTTTCTACTTGGAGCACCAGCCCCCCCAAGGCAATTGTGAGTGACTTATTCTGGCCTTGCTGATTGCTCCCTGTGAAGGAACCTATTGAGGAATTTCTTCTTTTGTGATTATGGGAGCTTAGGTATTTCCTGAGAGACCTGTTTATCTTAATACTCCTTAAATAAGCTATTGACCCCTGCTCACAAAGAAGTAACTTCACCCTTTTTATGCTAAAAACATTGTCTTGTATGATAAAGATACCTTCCTTCCCCATAGGATAAGCATCTAAATCCCCTACCTCAATCACTATTAATAAAGGTTATGCAGGAGTCTTCTACAAATCTGTGTTCGGGGAAATTCTTATATATCAAAAAAGTTTGTCATCAGAAATCATTGTCTAAGGCAGATGCCACTTCTGTGCCATCACCCAAACAATTATAAAATAAATTTGAGCCCCAGTCAGAGCAGAAATGCCTGCCTGGTGACCAGAAAGACTCTCTGGCCTCTCTCATCCCTCCCTCGCAGATACCGTCCATCCTTCAGGGACCTCTGGACCCAGCTGGAGCTGGCCTCTGACAGTACAATAGTATAGAAATGATAAGCTGTTTGACTTTACCATCTAGAAAATCTATTTTAAGTTGTCCTAATTATCTTCTCATTCAGTAAAATAAATATGCAAAACAATATTCACAGATCAAGAAATAGTCAACTGGGGCGCCTGGGTGGCCCTATTGGTTAAGCTTCTAATTTCGGCTCAGGTCATGATCCTGCAGTCTGTGGGTCTGAGCACCATGTCGGGCTCTGCTGACAGTTCCCAGGGCCTAGAGTCTGCTTTGGATTCTGTCTCTTTCTCTCTCTCCCCTCCCCCTATGCACACTCTGGCTCTCTCTCTCTCTCAAAAATAAACAAACACTTACATTTTTTTTTAAATAGTCAACTTAAGTTTTGGAATTGCCATGTGACTGTAAATTATATTTTTAATTGAAAAATTTCTACTTCAGTGTGAAATTTCAATATGGATATTCTTTTCCCTTTGACAGTTTCCTTTTTTCTGTCTTTATAAAGTCCAAGGAAGGTAGAAATGTTCAAAGGGGAGACTTTAAGATTCATTTCATTTCAGACTTGATGATCAACCATCAGAGCATCAGATTTCACAGGAGTTATAATTCCCAACAGCATTTGCTTCAAGCTAAAGGGCCCCTTTCTATTTTTGATAATATCAAAATGCAGACTACCTGCCTACTTTAAACTAGACTTATCTCTGTGAAGTCACACCTTGACAGCCAGCTTCAGACATTTCTCCCCTCACCAATGGCTAAAATTCAAACTGCCAAGGAGTATCTCTCATTGTACTCTGACACACAACATGTTGATTTTTCTGCTTCACTAGTAAATGAAAATGAAATTACCCAGAGGGTTTCCTAGTCCGAATGGCATTCTGTCATTCCCGACACTAGAAATTGTGTCTTCTTGCTGCAAAGTACTATAGGGATATTCTATGTGAGTTCCTAGGAGCATATGAAATGGTTTGAAATAGGAACCAAAACACTTCACCTTGTTTTAGGATTTAATCAGCTTAAAAAATCGTATATAAGACAAAGGGCTTTAAGTAATTCCATATTTTCAAATTTTAAATATGTGACAAAGAAAAAATTATGACATTCCCATTACCATTTGTTGTAGTTATTCCATGTAATTTAAGGGAAAAAATGTCCAAGTCAATAAAAATACCAGCTGACAACACCTTCTTCTCTTACTGGGAGCTTTGACAAAGCATCGAAACAGTTCACGTTTTCCCCATTTCATACATGTAGACAATGTTTGAGTGCAACATATTTATATTTTGAGATATTTATTTTTGAAATTATTTAATATCCTGTTAAGACATTAGAAAGGCTTTTCTACTATGGTAAGTAGTATACACATTAAATAAGGACTATAATTTATGGAGTCCATCTTGTGTATTATTTTAAGTGCTTTAAATCTTACTTGAGGCTCTCCCAATTTAAGTCTCAAAATATCTTTTTATGTGTAGGAGCTATTATGACTTTGAGACACAGAGAGATTCAGTGATTTGCCCCAAATCACTTAATTAATGCGACCAGGACTTAAATGCAAGAGAGGAGACTTAAGATAGTGGAGTAGTAGAAGGACCCTATGCTTGCCTCAGCCCTTGTTCACAGCTAGAGAAAAATCAAATCATTCTGAACACCCAGAAAATAGATCTGAGGACTGAGAGAACAAATTGTGGAGGGGAGGGAGTCCTGATCAGGAAGAGGAGAGAGAGACAAAGACAGAGAACGTAGCACAGAGCATCGTCTTTCTTACAAAAGAAAATACCTCCCCAAACCATTGATGGGGAAGACAGGAGGGGTTTATTATCAAAAGCCTATACAAACAGCGAAGCTCAAAGTCTGAAGTTTGAGAAGTGGGTGGACCCTGGTGGGCATAGAGGTGCTCCTGTGGAGGAGGGCAGAGGCCCAGGAGCAGACAGTTAGGCCTAAGGATCTCCTGGGTCACCCTGGCAGAGACAGTTCCCCAGCTGGAGTGAATTTGGGAGACATGGCACTGCCTCTCTGGGGACAAAAGAGACAGTGGGTGGCACTGAGATGCCCTGTTCAGTTAGCACAGGTGCAGAGACACAGGTGAGAACAGCTAACCCAGACACAGGCTTTTGCTGTGCTTTTCCTTGAGCTCCAAGACCCTGTGTGTTTCGGCAAGTGCCCTTCTCAGACAAATCAGCACCAGCCACACAGCACGTGGAGACTTTCCCCCAGAGGATCAGTGAAGATCTGTGCTGCACCAGGCCCCTAAAATTTGGAATTTTGAAACCCAGCAGAGGGTTTGAGATAAAACACAGGAGCACTACACTTCTGGGTGGGAAGATGACTCTGAGAAGGTGAAGCCAGGGATCTGAGAAAGCCTGGGGCAAATGAGGGGACACTATTGCTCTTCTCTGAGGACTTTCTTCCCTCTCTGGGAATGAGAGAACCAGCCGGCCCCATTCTTTCCCCCACCATCAGCACAGAGGGATGTCAGTTACAGCAGAGCTCCCAAGAGGAGGCTTGAGTAGCTCACACCAAGCCCCCCTCCCTAGGCTCTACAGATGCTTCTGAACTAGGGAAAGTGTGCCTGAAAGGCAGAGCAGCAGTGGGCCCCTGCCCGAGAAGACCAGCACACACACACACACCATCGCCACCACACACCAAGTCTACTGACCATAGAGTACTATAAAGTTTCAGCCCTGGGGGAAATAGGATCTGGCTTCTTATTTAACAAGCAGACCAAAACACACTTAATTAAAACTCACCACACTGTGGACAAGGTCCAAATCTCCCCACTGCAGGCAAGGAGAAACTCTGTAGAGGACTGACATGAGGGAAAGAGCAGCCAAAATGCAACAGCAGAGTGCACACAGCACACACCAGAAACAGTTTCTGAAGTGCAGGCTGTGGACAGTATACGACCTCTTAATATAGCCATTACTCTCAGGAGCAGGGAACATAACAGCATTTCCTAATACACAGAAGACAGAGACCTAGACAAAATGCCAAGATGGAGGAATCCATCCTAAAAGAAAGAACAAGAAGAGGTCTCTAATCAAAACAGATATAACTGATTCCCGAACCTAACTCTTAATGTCAAAGTGCACCTAATATACAAAGTGCTGCCACTGGAATTCTTAAAGTGAAGCCACTGTTGGTAAGAAACACAAAAGCTCCAAGACTGTTCACTGAAGTGAGAACCCCTGGAAGAAACACTGCAAAGGTGTAGGCTTTCAGTGAAGAGTTCTGCAAGGGTCTTCAGATAACTGTTCAGCGATAATATCTAAGGATATAATTTCCTCTATGTTTCGGCTTTATAATAACAATATAACATGGAATTATTGTAAAAAGAGTTTCTACCAACTTGCTAAGTGAAATATCTAGTAAAATATCAGGACTCCCTTTTATCATCTTTTACATTTTGACTAATCATTACAATAATTACAATAACTACATAAATGCACATTGAGTTTCTTTCTTTTTCTTTTTTTTTTTTTTTTTTTCCTGAGAGAGAGCATGAATGTGAGAGAGGGCTCGAGGGAGAGAGAGTGTATGTGGGAGAGAGAGAGGAATTCCAAGCAGGCTCCATGCTCAGCTTGGAGCTACACATGGGGCTTGATCTCAGAACCCTGGAATCATGACCTGAGCTGAAATCAAGAGTTGGATACTCAACCAACTATGCCACTCAGGCACCCCAAGTTTTGTGTTTTTTTTTTTTTAATTTATTGACAAAATACATCATCAAGAAAAACTACACAGCAGCTGGTAATTCTATATCTGAAATATGTGTAATATTCTTGGATCAAATACCTAGGGAATTCTCATAATCTGAAGCAAAGAAACTTAGAATTATCCCTTAGATTTTTAAACTACTTTAAAATGATCTACCTACCATCAACAGCTGGTTCCCAATGTGCCTGCCAGTTTCAATGAAAACTTTCATCAGCAGCCTGCCATGCCTTGTAAGGCTATTGCTTTTATATTTAAATCTTCAGCAGAAAAAGTCATTTGAAAGCTCAGGGCTAAAATGGGTGTGTTTTGTAAATACACTGAGAGATTCATGATCATCCTAGCTACCAATCTTGTGTCTGTTTCCTTTCTTATATCTTTAAATCACTTTGATTATCTTATATCTCATATCTTCTCTCCTACTGACTATACTCCCATTCTTTCCTATTACTTGCTTCCAGCTTTAACAAGTTATATCCTTCCTCCTCTTTTCCTTTCTTTGCTTATTTCCAACTCCTTGCTTTCATGGTCACTGTAATATGATTTTCATTCATACTGCTAAATTCAAATTACACTCAAAGGTCCATAAATTGTCTCCTCACTGCAAACTGAATGGTAGAGTTTTAAAACTAAGCAGTATATGGTTTTACAGATTTTTCTCTTCCTGAACAATTCTTTCTTTGGCTTCCAGGAAACTACACAGTTTTGACTATCTTATGTCCCTAATAATTTTCCTCAGTTTCTCATGTTTTTTTCCTTTCTTCAGTTTCTCTGTGAATACTGCTGATAACTAAGTTTCCTTTACTTCTTAAGTTTCTTTTCTTCTACTCCATGGTTTTATTTTATTTTTATTTTTTATATTTTAATTTTTTTTTCCATGTCATGGGTTTAATTTATACCTGTATGTCAATGCCTGCCAAAGACCTTCATGGACTAAATGTCTCTCTGGACCCGTATTCCTCCATGCCTACCATACAGCTCATCTGGATATCTCGCACACACCTTAAACTTAGCATACCTAAAGTTAAAATCTATCACCAAATCTCTATTACCTTCATCATTCATGCTCCTCTTCACAAGCCTGCTGCTTTGCCTATTCTAACCATTTCAGTTAATGACATTACTATTCTGCCAGCCACACAACCTAGAAATTATAAAGTCAGGTTTGATTTTACATTCTCAATGCCCTTCCTTACCAATTACACTTTCAATCAGTCTAAACATTTTTACTCTTGTACTCAGGAGAAAAAAAAATGTCTCTCTTTCTATTGATATTTTATCCACTTCAAATAAACTGAAACAATCTCCTAAAATTACTACATTATTACTGCATTGTATTACTACCCAGAAGGGTAGTGCATTTCTAAATTATAAATACTCTGTATTTAGAATCTTTTGATGATTCCTCCTCATCTATAAGACGAAGTCTAAAGTCTAGGCTTTTTTAGGCACCACATTCAAAGGGTTCATAACCTGATCTGGCTCCCTGTACATTTTCATATTTATCTACTGTAATTTTCTCCCATATTTTTTTTTTTACAAATAGTTTATTGTCAAGTTGGTTGCCATATAACACCCAGTGCTCATCCCCACAAGTGCACCCCTCCATGCCCATCCCCCCACACCCATCAGTCCTCAGTTTGTTCCCAGCATTCAAGAGTCTCTCATGGTTTGCCTCTCTCCCTTTCCCCCACCATTTCCCCACTTCTTCTTCCCCATGGTCCTCCATTAAGTTCCTCCTAATCCTCCTATACATGCAAACATATGATATTTGTCCTTCTCTGCCTGACTTATTTCGCTCAGCATAACACCCTCAAGGTCCATCCATGTTGCTACACATGGCCAGATTTCGTTGTTTCTCATTGCCATGTAGTATTCCATGGTATATATAAACCACATTTTCTTGATCCATTTGTCCGTTGATGGACACTTAGGCTCTTTCCATGTTTTAGCTATTGTGGAGAGTGCTGCTATGAACATTGGGGTACATGTGCTCCTATGCATCAGCATTTCTGTATCCCTTGGGTAAATTCCTAGCAGTGCTACCAGTGGGTCATAGGGGAGTTCTCTTGTTAGTTTCCTGAGGAACCTCCACACTGTTTTCCAGAGGGGCTGTACCAGTTGACATTCCCACCAACAGTGTAGGAGGGTGCCCGTTTCTCCACATCCTTGCCAGCATCTCGAGTTCTCTGATTTGCTCATTTTAGCCACTCTGACTGGCGTGAGGTGGTATCTCAGTGTGGTTTTGATTTGTATTTCCCTGATGA
This sequence comes from Hyaena hyaena, assembly GCF_003009895.1. Lineage (NCBI taxonomy): Eukaryota > Metazoa > Chordata > Mammalia > Carnivora > Hyaenidae > Hyaena > Hyaena hyaena. The sequence continues at coordinate 586,829 of NW_024081598.1, forward strand.
GGAGGGAGGCTGAGCATTGTTTCATGGGTCTGTCGGCCATCTGGACGTCCTCTTTGGAGAAGTGTCTGTTCATATCTTCTGCCCATTTCTTCGCTGGGTTGTTTGTTTTTCGGGTGTGTAGTTTGGTGAGTTCCTTATAGATTCTGGATATTAACCCTTTATCTGATATGTCATTTGCAACTATCTTTTCCCATTCCGTTGGTTGCCTATTAGTTTTGTGGGTTGTTTCCTTTGCCGTGCAGAAGCTTTTGATCTTGATGAGGTCCCAATCGTTTATTTTTGCTCTTGATTCCCTTGTTTTTGGGGATGTGTCACGTAAGAAGTTGCTGCGGTGGAAGTCAAGGAGGTTGTTTCCTGCTTTCTCCTCTAGGGTTTTGATGGTTTCCTGTCTCAAGTTCAGGTCCTTTATCCATTTTGAGTTTATTTTGGTGTATGGTGTGAGGAATTGATCTAGTTTCATTCTTCTGCATGTTGCTGTCCAGTTCTCCCAACACCATCTGTAAAAGAGGCCGTCTTTTTTCCATTGGAATGTCTTTCCTGCTTTGTCAAAGATTAGTTGGCTGTACCTTTGGGTCCAGCTTGGAGTTCTCAATTCTGTTCCATTGGTCTATGTGTTTTTGTGCCAATACCATACTGTCTTGATGATGACAGCTTTGTAGTAGAAGCTAAAGTCTGGGATGGTGATGCCTCCCGTTTTTGTTTTATTCTTCAATATTACTTTGGCTATTTGGGGTCTTTTGCGGTTCCATACAAATTTGAGGATAGTTTATTCTAGTTCTGAGAAGTATTCCAATTTTGATTGGAATTGCATTGAATGTGTAGATTGCTTTGGGTAGTAATGACATTTTAACTATATTTATTCTTCCTATCCATGAGCATGGAATGTTTTTCCATTTCTTTGTGTCTTCTTCAATTTCCTTCATAAGTTTTCTATAGTTTTCATCATACAGATCTCCTGTATCCTTGGTTAGGTTTATTCCGAGGTATTTTATGGTTTTTATGCAATTGTGAATGGGATCCGTTTCTTGATTTCTCTTTCTGTTACTTCATTATTGGTGTATAAGAATGCAACCGATTTCTGTATGTTGATTTTGTACCTTGCAACTTTACTGAATTCTTGGATCAGTTCTAGTAGGCTTCTGGTGGAGTCTGTCGGGTTTTCTATGTAGAGTATCATGTCGTCTGCAAAAAGTGAAAGTTTGACTTCTTCTTTGCCAATTCTGATGCCTTTGATTTCCTTTTGTTGACTGGTGACTGATCCTAGGACTTCCAGCACTATGTTAAACAGCAGTGGTGAGAGTGGACATCCCTGTCGTGTTCCTGATCTCAGGGGGAAAGCTCTCAGTTTTTCCCCGTTGAGGATGATGTTAGCTGAAGGCTTCTCATAGATGGCTTTAATGATGTATAAGTAGGTTCTTTCTATCCCAACTTTCTCTAGAGTCTTTATTAAGAAATCCCTTCTTATTGTATTTTGTCAAAATAAATACAAAATAAATACAAAAAAGCTGTATTTTGCCAAATACTTTTTCTGCATCTATCAACAGGATCATATGGTTTTTATCTTTTCTCTTGTTGATTTGATGTATCACATTGATTGATTTGCAAATGCTGAACCAGCCCTGTAACCCAGGAATGAATCCCACTTGATCTTGGTTCTCCCATATTTTTTAATGAAGGTTTTATTTTGAGACAATTGTAGATTTACAAGCAGTTATATGAAATAGTACAGAGACATCATCTGTACTCTTTGTCTAGTTTTCCACAATGGTAGTATCTTGCAAACTATAGCACCATGTCACAATCAGAATATTAACATTAATGTAGTAAAGACACAGCACATTTCCAGTGACACAAAGATCTCTCATGTTGCCTTTTTATAACCCCACACAGGTTGTACCCTTCCCTAAAATCTTCTTAACCCTAGAAACCACTATTCTGCTCTCCATTTCTATAGGGTTGTCATTTCAAGAATGCTGTATAAATGGAGCCATATAGATGTAACCTTTTTGGATTTGCTTTTTGCACCTGGAATAATTCTTGGGAGATTCATTTAAGCTGTTGCATATAGAAATTATTCCCTTTAATTGCTGAGTAACATCCTGTGGTAGGGATATACCACAGTTGATTTACTATTCACACATTGAAAGACATCTGGGTAATTTCAAGTTTTGGTTATTACAAATAAAGCTACTACGAATGTACAGACTTCTGTGTGAACATGAGTCTTCATTTCTCTGAGATAATAGCCTAGTAAAGTGGTGGCAGGGTTGTATGTTAGTTGCAGCTCCAGAGTGGCTGTGCCATTTTCCTTTCCCACTAGCAGCCCAAAGGTGCTCCAGTCTCTTAAAAATCTGACCACCATTTGATGCTAACATTATTTTCCATTCTAACCATTCTAATAGATGTGTAGTAATATCTCATTGTATTTTTAATTTTTCTCTCCTTAACGGCTAATGATGAACATCTTTCCATGTGTTTGTCATTTATAGACCTTCTTCAGTGAAATCTCTTTATGTCTTTTGCCCATATTTTAATTAGATGGCTTGTTTTTTTTTGTTTTTTTGTTTTTTTTTTTTTACTGCTGCACTTTCAGACTTTAAGAATATTTTCCAATACTATTTCTTTGTCATAATTAAACTTGGTAAATATTTTCTCCCAGTCTATATTTACATGTTATTAACAGAATACATATATATTTTATTTTGATGAAGTCAAGTTCATTTTTTTTTCCTTTAGTGAGTCTTGCTTTGATATTAAGCCTAAGAATTCTTTGCTCTGCCCTGGATACTGAAGATTTTTTCTCTATATTAGTTTTCTAATATTTTTATGGTTTTATATGTTACATATAAGTCTGTGATCCATGCTGACTTCACTTATACAGGGTATGAGATTTAGACTGAAGTTTATTTTTCTTTTTATTGATGTCCAATTGCTTCAGCATCATTTGTTGAAAGGGCCATCTTTCCTCTACTGTATTGTCTTTGACCTCTGTATGTAACCAGTTGGGTATGTTTGTGTAAGTCAAATTCTAAATTTTTCTATCCTCTTTTACTGATCTTCATGTCTATCTCTTTGCTAGCACAACACAGTTTTAATCACCTATATGATAAGTCTTGAAAACAAGATTTTGTGTTGTTTGCTTCTTCAGCTCTAAATCAGAGATATGTGTGGCAAAAAGGATACTCAAGGAACTTGCCATTATACCATTCCTTGGGTCCTGATGTTCCTAACTGGTGGCCTTTGTCTCTACACCTTTAAAAGTTTTCTTAGGTTTGTTTCATATATATAATGCCCAGGAGTTTTAGTTGTACTTAGTGGGATAAATACTCTTTCATATGTTTTATCCTTTATCCTTACCCAAATACTATAGGATCTTTTACACTTCTCTGCTTTTGTCTACTTCCATGAATATTAATCAATTTGCTTCTTCTAGTTAAATTCATTCTATGGATTATGAAAACAATACTCAATGAAAGCAAGTTGTGCAGTTAGGAATAGGCACACTGTGAATCTGAACATAGAACTATATGATTGTGAAAAGATTTTCTCCCATAACGTGCTCATACATACCAAGTTTGCAACAAAGACTCTTGGTCTTTGAACTTCACATGTTTACAGCTATGACTGAAACTTGTACATCTAAGACCTTTGAGGTATTAAAAAAGTCATTAGCCATTTAACTTCTCTGAATCTCTCTGAAACTGTTTACCACTCTGTAAAATAATAATAGGGATAATATCTATTTTATAGGTTTTTCTTATGAATAATAATAATAAACATAAATTCCATATTACAAATGCCTATCCCAGAGTAGTTATTCAATAAAGGGTAGATATGTTAACATTGTTACTACCTACAGAGTGTAAAAATTAGTAGGTATAACAGAGAACATTAAAGACAAAGGAGACTGAAGCGCTTAATAGGAGCCTGTGCCAATTCTGGACACTCAAAACTGTTTTCCAGTTCTAAACTATTCAGCTGAGAACATGAGCCTTAGCGGATTATTTATATATCTATTACTGAGGCATTATGGTTATTTATGTGTTCACTTTCCTCATTATGTTACACACTTATCACAGAATAGAACAATTCCTTGACTATCTGTGAATCTCCCTCAGATGGAGGCTGTTTAATTAATAATTATGTTCAATTGAATTAATATTTTGACCATCTACTCTTCATCTTTACACTTTATAAAATTACATCCTAACACTACACTAACTAGGATATTGAATATTTTTGAGTTTGAGAGCAAGTGCTGAAAGGATATACTCTGCCCTGGACTAAAGTTTCTGTTAAAAACTCGGAGCACAAACTAATTTAATAGTACAATTAGTCCTGTGAATAAATAACTATTTATAAACAATGTTAGTATTATTAAATCTGTGACAAATATTAATCTGTAGGATTTGGAAGCAAGATGCTTGATGGAATTCTGGAATTACTGAGAATTATTAAATCTGTGACAAATATTAATCTGTAGGATTTGGAAGCAAGATGCTTGATGGAATTCTGGAATTACTGAGAATTCCTGAAATCATTTATATATGTATATGCATATTATATGATATTTAAATATTGTAAACAATTTACATATTGTATCTAATACTAAACAATCAAACACTGAAAAAGCCAGAGAAAATTAAGCTTTAGAATCTACTAACAAGTTTAACAGCACCGTGCAGAATCAATTATGTACTGAATTGTTAACTGCTTATTTTGCTTCCAAAACTGATTTTTGGAATAGACTTCATGTGATCTATGTAAAATACTCTATGTTATGTAAAATACACTAAAATGTACATATGAACTAATATTTATTTTATTTTCAAGATTGACTCACCATTAGCAGCTGATTGGCCGCTAACCACACACTTATAACATGGTAATAACTACAAACAAGATTGTCTAATGAAAATAGATCATGACCAAATTTCCTTTTCATATTCTTGGAATTGTTGACTTTAATCTGTGACTCTACCTGTTGACATTCCCTGATCTTACTCTCAACTTGATTTAGGTTAATTCCTTCTAACCAGTAACATCCTTATGTTAATGGTTCAGATTTACTTTCCAAAAGAAGGTTATAACACATTTTCTTTTTTTTAATTTCTTGACTTATTGTTACTTGAGATTCATAAAATTATGTAAATTTATCAAGTAATGCCAAAAAAAATTATCTAATGAAAACACTAAACAACAATCTGGGCACTACAGTCAATATTGTTCCAATTATGTAACATAATTTGGATATGTCATAAATTTTCATTCAAAAAGCATTATGAATTACTATTTTGAAAAGTTAATAATTATTTTCATAAATGTGGACAGGCTTGCTGACATATCTCAAAATCTGCATTCATTTAGAGACTGAATACGAGCAATAATTTTCATTCATTCATTCATTCATTCATTTAAAATATGCCAGTTACAATATGATTTTGTCAGATTTTTTAAGAAGTATTACTTGAAAGAAAAATAATTTGACTCATACAATTATATTGGGTTAAAAGAAGAGCATGAAATTTTGAAGTAGAGTACTTGACTATTACTTCATATAAATGGCCTTAAGTCACCTAATATTTGCTAGATTTTAAATTTTCTCACAAGTAAATGAGGTTTTGGAATGAGGTTTAACTATGTCCCATTTTAAAATCATTTGAGTTTATAAATTAATTACTGATTGAAAATAAATGATTAAGCATTTAAGTATTATAGAATATTTATAAAGTATTCACCTTTAGAATTTCTTCTCCATTTCAATATACATATCTTTTAGGATATGAAATAAGCTAGTTAAGGCAGAATATAAAAAATATATGCTATATTCAATATGGAATCCTCCACTTCGAACTTAATATTTTTAATGAAATATGATGATACCATCAAAAACACTAATTAGAGTCCTATTTTATAGAAAAAACAATGAGGCACAAATCAGTAGGTAGAAGATCTGGGAGTCAAATCAAAGTATCCAGTGCATCCTCAAACCTGTGTAATATGATATATGAAAATCCGTATTCCCAATGAAAATGACAGAACAAACACAAGAAAAGTCCAATGAATAGGTGGAGAAACATGAACATAATCACTTAATGGTCTTATTAAATTATATTAAATGTCAGTGAAATGCTACGGTGAATGGATTGTCTGAAGTACAGTGTTGGTCAGGGAAAACTTCACAGAGGAGGTAATTTTTAAGCAGTGCTTAAAGGCAGGCAAGGTTATGAATGTGTAGAGAAGTAGCTACTAAAGGCCAAGAAACATGCATGCATGGAAGTGATAAAGAGGGAGGGATGTTTAGGCTGGAGCAGAGTATCTCCATACAGAGTTTTTGTTTTATTTTGTTTTGTTTTGTTTTGTTTTAATGAACCCAGCTAGGGTCTGTATTGGGTGGGGGATGATGTTTAGTCCTTGACACTGAAATGCAGCCCAAGTAGGTTAAACATAATCATCAGAACTTTCCAGAATGCAGAATAAGTGATATTAAAAGTCAAGCACCATGGGTTACAGATGACATTTTAAAATGTAAAAGTTCTTGAGAAAGAACCATAAATAAAATGCAAAGTATCTACTAAATGTGTCCAATAAATGGTAATTATATTTCTTTCTGAAACAATACATTAGTTTTGTGAGAAATGTAATTTACTAAAAGTAAGTACTTAAATAAAACTATTTTTTTCAAATACAATTCATCCAAGCATAATATGGGGTAGATGGGGGGAAGCCAAATACTTATTTTTCTCAAAATAACAGAAATGCCCAGGAGTAAATAGATATCAGTAGGAAATTCTACAAACAGAGCACCAGTAAGACCAGGTGTTACTACAGCATCAAATGTAAACACAAAGTATTTCTTTTCCCTTTTCTATTCATGTCATAAAAATAATAGGCATGCAAATATGCAACTTGCTGGCATACTTATTTTAAACTAGAATTTGTATAATCGCTTATAACTCAAGTTTTTCACTCTACTGGCACAAATGGTAGGATTTTTATTACACCTCCTTGGAAGTGAACTTGTTCTGTTTAAGAAAGTGCACCATCAAACACTATTAAGATTTTTTTTCTTTCTTTTCAATTTATCATCTTATTAGTAGCCTTAGTTTAATGACGAAGAGTACCACTGATTTACTCTACAAGCTTTAATCAGAATGCAACTTTAAAAAATGCTTAATGTGCTAATTTTTATACCATTACCCAGAATGCTTTGTTAGCTCTCAACTACTTCTTGCTATGGTTAGCATCTATGTTACCACTAAGTAACAGAGTGTCTTTCAGTCTGTAAAGAGCACTTTAGAAATTAAGAAGCTGGAGGCACAAGAAACATTTTTTACTTAAAAATCTTTATACAGAAGAAAGTTTGTCTTCTTGGAGGTATAGAGGGAGGAAATAGGATCATGATTAATTGAGAATTTTGCCCTCTTCCAGTAGCATCAAAAGCTATCTAGTTCAAGAGAAGTTATGTGTACTGGAGGAATTAAAAATAGAAGAAGGTAAATATTTTACTTAAAATGATGCTGAAAATGTCTCCTATGAAATTCTCTCCTCATATCTTATACAATATAATAAATAACCTTTTATTTGATTAAGTTCCTCTGACATGATATGTTTACATATTCATCCAGACTCACAGTTCAAGAAGAACTCTGTACCTTTTAAAGGACACAGGTGTGTGTTGCTTTCTCTGGTTCCTTCAGTTCTATATAGCCTTTGTACCTTAGTCTAACCCGGGTTTGTGTTCTTATAAAAAAACAAAACTATAACACGGGCGCCAGGGTGGCTCAGCTGGTTACGTGTCTGACTTCAGCTCAGGTCATGATCTCATGGTTTGTGAGTTTGAGCCCAGTATTGGATTCTGTGCTGACCGCTCAGAGCCTGGAGCCTGCTTCAGATTCTGTGTCTCCCTCCCTCTCTCTGCCCCTCCTTTGCTCCTGTTCTGTCTCTCTCTCTCAAAAATACATAAACATTAAAAAGTTAAAACAAAACAAAACAAAACCCAAAATAAACAGGAAAACATAGACTTCTTTACACTTACACCTTTTAAACAAATATTTAAAAACACAAATAGAAAGTAAATAATTATATAGTTTAGTTTGTGTATTCAAAAATTTTTTAATTTAGACAGGATTTGAATACATACAAAGTATTATTTGAATGGATATGTTTTAAATGGTAAGGAAGTAGTGAAATACCATGGCAAAGGTGTTTTGTTTGTTTGGCTGGACTGGTGGTTTGGTTGTAGGAGAAAGAGTATCAGTTGCTAAAGAATTTTAACTTCCCAAGAAAAGGGACTTTGGGGAAAACTGAAAGATACTAAGGCTGTCCGTTTTCCAGGGAAGGCAAGTAACACTTGGGATGAAAGTAGTGGATGATCAACTCATTTCTGTTGACAATCTAGAAGGAGAACCCATAAGATTCCAGGGAGAGGGGGAGGAGGAGTAAAACACTAGAAGTTGTGAAAACTCTAGTCTAATCTCTGTATAGGTTGAAGTAAAGACTACTCATGCTAGTGCTGAGGCAAACAAAACAAAACAAAACAAAACAAAAAAACAAGTCCAGAAATAATACATGCTAGAGTATTCTCAACTAAATTCTAAGTTCAACTGCTAAAGGATTTTTCCTTGGAAGTCATAAGAGGAGACAGAAATTTCTCAGGTTAATCTTCCCAATCAGTTAAAAATGATGCTAGGGGAATTAGAAGCCTTGATTTATGGGGACAGAAGAGCTTTGAAAGGGACTTTCATGTGAATGAGATCATTCAACCCAAGACTTACGTGAAGAAGATATTTCTCTTAATGTACAGGACTTAAATGGACAGAGTGACACCTTACATCCTAGCAAAAGTGCCCCTGAAACTTTCCTTAAAGCACTCCACAATCACCAAATCTCTTGAGAGAATTGCATTTTCAAATCTTCTCAGCTCACCTTTTCTCCTCTATAAGAATGTTAGGTATGTTAAGCTTTACAAAAAATGGTAGCGGAAGTGATTCTCAAAATTCTACCATCCATGTCAACTGTAACCAGTCGAACTTTGTAAGCAGTCGATTTTGTTTTCTAATACAACAACCACAAGCAGGGGCTGATAAAATATGTTTATTATATTTTCCTAGTTTATGTCTCCACTGTACCATTTTTCACTAATTCATGTATTCATATATTCACCAAATGACTCCTCAGCACCCAGTTTGTAGCAGTCACTACACTATGTTCTTGAATACAAAGATGAAAAGGGCATGATTACTTATAATGAGTGGAGTGAGGCTGCCCAAGGAGGAGAGGAGATAGGGCTTTAGAGATTATCCTGAAAGAGGACTAGCAACACTAGAGGCTCCAATACTGTTTATTTTGATAATGTGATCTTAGTTCTTGAGCGCTATATGCTGAAACTCATGGGCCATGTTGATGCCTGGCCATAAGTTACCAACATGATGGCAAACACTCTACTTCTCAAGTTACTGAACCCTGGTATTAATCTAGAGATACATCAAAATAATTACTTATTTTTATCATGCAAAAATATGTCATACATGTAGTTAAACTCTTTGAGATTTTTGGTGTATTCATTGGTAAAATTGGAAGAGCAAGAAAATTTAACAAGAACGTTTAATCAATATGAGTAGTTAAATCAAAGTTTTAAGAGATCAAGAAACTGCTTAAAAGTGCTTAGCTGGGGCACCTGGGTGGCTCAGTTGGTTAAGTGTCTGACTCTGACTCAGATCATGATTTCACAGTCCATGGGTTCTAGCCCCACGTCGGGCTCTGTGCTGATGGCTCAGAGCCTGGATCCTACTTCAGATTCTGTGTCTCCCTCTCTCTCTGCCCCTCTCCCACTCGATCTCTTTCTGTCTCTCAAAATTAAAAAATATAAGACATAAAAAAATAAAAATAAAAATACTTAGCTGGAAAATCTCACAGCCTTGATTGAAATTTAGCTAAGAACCTAAATCTCATTTTCATTGACCCTAGGAATATAAACAGACCTTCACTTCATTGGTTTAAAATGAATATTAATGATGATAAAATATTCTAGGAAAATTTCCAATAATTTTAAAACAATCTTATGCATAATGTATTTGAAAATTAACTAGTATATATGCATATATATATACTTTCATTTTTGTCTAGGTTACTTGGCTTTAATGTAATTGCCTCAAGGAAATTTTCACTTGCCTTGTAGCTCTTTGATCCCCAAATTCTGAATACAAGTTCATAGTTTTTAAGAAATGTTAATTTTGATCAAGTGAAATTTAAAAATTTGAAATCGGGGATTATATACAATGTTGTAAATGTGTCTTATCTTGTCAAAACAATATATGTTCTATGGCAATATAAACAAGCAACATATTTCAATCATCTCAATATAGAAAGGTCTCTTACGTGCCTGGATAATTCTGATGTCTACAAATGTTTATATTCTCTAAATGACAATATATGCATCTTGTCTCTACTTACAACTGAAAATATTTTTACTTTAATCTCTTATATTGTGACTTTTGTTTTATTTTTAGAAATGTAGGAAATGTAGTGAAAATTATGGAAATGATTCACCTTCTTATTGAAAGGTAGGTTCCTCATGTATAAAATAGATATCATCACCCTCTTTCATAAAACAATTTATGTAGATTCTTATTTCTTTGCTTATATTTCTTTTAGGTCGTTACAGGGATCCAATAAATTCACATCTATTAATTGCTCACTTTGCAACATATACACATATGTACTCATAGGAACTTTGACAATGAGTGAGCACTGAAATATAAAGTTATTGTTTTAAGACTGTTAATATAAACTTTGTTGGGGCTACAGTCATCTGAGAAATACTGTGGAAATAAGTGAATTTTTCCCTTTTATCTTAGACTGGTAAGATGCTGTCAGTGTGAGATCACAAAATATTTTATGATAGAAAACATTAAAATTGGCACAAAAACAGACACACAGACCAGTGGAATAGAATAAAGAACTCAGAATTGGACATACAAATGTGCGGCAACTAATCTTTGATAAAGCAGGAAAGAGTATCCAATGGAAAAAGACAGCCTCTTTAACAGATGGTGCTGGGAGAACTGGACAGCAACATGCAGAAGAATGAAACTAGATGATTTTCTCACACCATACACAAAAATAAACTAAAAATGGATAAAGGACTTGACTGTGAGACAGAAAACCATCAAAACCCTAGAGGAGAAAGCAGGAAACAACCTCCTTTACCTCAACCAGGGCAATTTCTTACCTGACACATCCCCAAAGGCAAGGGAATCAAGAGCAAAAATAAACTACTGGGACCTCATCAAGATAAAAAGCTTCTGACAGCAAAGGAAACAATCAATAAAACTAATAGGCAACTGACAGAATGGGAAAAGATAGTTGCAAATGACCTATCAGATAAAGGGCTAGTATCCAGTATCTATAAGGAACTCATCAAACTCCACACCCGAAAAACAAATAATCCAGCGAAGAAATGGGCAGAAGACATGAACAGACACTTCTCCATAGAGGACATCCAGATGTCCAACAGACACAGGAAACGATGTTCAGCGTCCCTCCTCATCAGGGAAATACAAATCAAAACCACACTGAGATACCACCTCACGCAAGTCAGAGGGGCTAAAATGAACAAATTAAGAGACCAAAGATGCTGGCAAGGATGTGTAGAAACGGGCATCCTCCTACACTGTTGGTGGGAATGTAAACTGGATACAGCCCCTCTGGAAAACAGTGTGGAGGTTCCTCAAAAAATTGACAATAGAACTCACCTATGACCCACTGGTAGCACTGCTAGGAATTTACCCAAGGGATACAGGAGTGCTGATGCATAGGGGCACATATACCCCAATGTTCATAGCAGCACTCTCAACAATAGCCAAAACATGGAAAGAGCCTAAGTGTCCATCAACGGGCGAATGGATCAAGAAGATGTGGTTTATATATACCATGGAATACTACATGGCAATGAGAAAGAATGAAATCTGGCCATGTGTAGCAACATGGATGAAACCTGAGGGTGTTATGCTGAGCGAAATAAGTCAGGCAGAGAAGGACAGATACCATATGTTTGTACGTGTAGGTGGATTAGGAGGAACTTAATGGTGGACCATGGGAGAGAAGAAGGGGAAAAATAGTTGGGGAGAGGGAGGGAGGCAAACCATGAGAGACTCTTGAATGCTGAGAACAAACTGAGGACTGATGGGGGTGGGGGAGAGGGGAAGGGGGTGATGGGCATGGAGGAGGGCACTTGTTGGGATGAGTACGGGGTGTTATATGGAAACCAACTTGACCATAAACTATTAAAGAAGAAAATATTAAAATAAAAATACATAATCCTTTTTATTTGAAAATTACTAATACAATATGATTATGACACAAATATACATGACATTAAAGCATTAAGAAAATTATAAGCCAGGCACTAAGAAATTAGAAATTACTCAAATATAATTTTTGAAACCCGACTGGGTATTGTAAAATTGATGTGCAATTTGGTACCAGTCAGCCACATTATTTCCAACCGTCTGGCTCTACCTTTCTTTGTCCTGAATTCTCCATGATTAAGAGTTCTGCCCTCCCTTTGGCATTTCACAGAAGGAGTCAACATTGGGGAAAGTGCTTTTAAGTTACATAGCATAAAATCAGAGAAAAGGTAAGTTTGGTGACAGAATGAAGAGGAGCTAGAAGGCACCATTACAGAAACTGATACTGGATTATTTTTCCATAATTCAAATTTGCAATCAATCAAACTGTTCCAGATACAATTCTAGCAATTCACTTTATTTCTCTCATCTATCTCCAGCCTGGGGAAGAGAAGAGTCTTTTATTAATAATTTAATTGACTATTTGTAAATAGAAATTGGAAACCTTAGTCATATCTTTTTTTTTTTTTAGAGGTTATTTTTTTTAATGTTTTATTTATTTCTAGGAGGGAGAGAGAGAGAGAGAGACAGCGTGAGCAGGGGAGGGTCAGAGAGAGAGGGAGTCACAGACTGAAACAGACTCCAGGCTCTGAGCTGGCAGTCAGCACAGAGCCCGACGTGGGGCTCGAACCCACGAACCGCGAGATCATGACCTAAGCGAAAGTCAGACGCTTAACCGACTAAGCCACCCAGGCGCCCCGACCTTAGTCATATCTTGATATAATCAAAGAAGTAGTAAGATCTCATGGATCAGCATTGACCCAAATCTTATTCTATGCAGGCCAAAGGAGCACAATTTGAAAGTGAAATGGTGCTCCACCTAATAATGAACTACTAATTTACTGAAGAAAGAGAGTCTGGTAAGTTATGGAGTAACTTAAGCATGAACTTGAGAATGAACTTGAGAATGAATGTGAGAATGTCCATTAATGGACTGCTCTAGGGACTACCTACAGAATTTCTAACTGAAGCCCCAGACATATTTTATTGGTTGGAGATGTCAAACTATAGGAATGCCTTTCTAGAGAAGCAGATATACAAACTACATACGTTAGTTAAGTTTCCCCAAAAGTTGGATCTAGGTTATACATTTGAGTTTGGAGGAAGAAGATATTTTCAACAGACAGGCAAAAACTTTAACAGTGTATTAAGTTTAGGAACTGGACATGTAAGTGAGAGTCCTTTTAGAGGAATGCTAAGGAAAAGATTTATCTTGTTAGGTATGTTTCCTTTGTATTGCGTATATAGTTTTATTTAGCATATAGTCTTAATTTTATGCACTATGTTCATTAATTACCCAAACACTTATTCAAGTCTATTGTCCCATTTAGAACAGAGATGTAAAGATGAACAAAGAGATGAAGAAATTAAGAGAACCATGGCATATTGAAATCTTCACTGCTCTCTGTTCAACAGAAGCATCATTTAAGTGAGTAACATCACCAAAGTCAGTGTCAATCACATTGGAGCTGGGGAACTTGGGGAAGCTCATGACCCTAAAGCAGACAGAGACTAAGAAGAAAGATAAGATATCTTTTTAAAAATATTCTGTAGGGCATGAAGAGGCTTGTAAAAACTTCTCTGAGACTTATTTTTGCCATCTGTCAAAGGGGAATAAAAGGAGTGTTTTGCTTAGTTCTTAGGTTTACAATAATGTAAAATGACACATGGAAAAAAGTTCTATAAATTAGGATAATTCATATAATACAAGGCATACTTATGAAAAATAAATGCAAAAATAGTGGCAGAGTTCCTTATTTATAAACCTAACAAGAGTCTAATATTAAATGATTTACTACTGGAACCACAGTGCCACCTAAAGACTACATACCAGAATTATGGAACAGTGACTTTTTTTTTTAAAACATATGTGGATATGTAATTGGCAATGTTCCATCACAAAGTTCTCTGTAGTGGTTCCAGAATTAAATTCAGTTTAGAACGTAAACCTTTCGTCAAAAAGTTCAGAAATGTTTCAAACCTAAAAGCAAAGCAAATGTAACCAAGAAAGAGAAGAGACATAGCATTTATACAGTAACTTTACATTATATTGCCCTCTAAACGTAATAAGTATGACACTTTCAAGAAGTGTAGATACTTGGATCCTTATTAATTGAATGTATATATTCTACATTAATAAAAACCTAAAACAATATATTTTATGTATGAATAAAATCAAGGAAATAGAGGATACTGATTTCATGCTTGTTAATAAATGAATTTTTGTCTTCACTTAGCATTCACTAAGGATGAACTTGATTCATGTCCTCATAATGTAGGAGTGATACAGTCAGAAAACATAAAGATGAGTCTTACTGTAATTATATGATGTAATAAATGAATCACATATGCTATGGAACTCAAAGAGAAAAACACAAAGAGGAGAACCATTCCTTGAAATTCTGCTTAATTCCTTAAGTAAGGGAACCTACCTTTGTTAGGTCCTTCAGTGATACATTTTTATTTGTGATCCTACGAAGTCTTCTGTCATTTAAACCTACAAAAGCAGAGACAGCATATGTTTTTAGGCTAAACGTCATATGCAAAGAGAAGTCCTTATCAAAACTATAATCAATCCTTAAACAATACAAGCAAAAATAAAGGTCTATGCCTCCCTAGAAGGTACATATATTAGTCTACATACATTATTAGTCTAGGTAAATATATTAGTCTAGATAAGCTGATGAGAAGCAGAAGTTCTATGTGAGAGTTTGGGGGCAAATTTCTTATAAAATAATCGGTGTGCACTGTACATTTCCTTTGTACATGATTATCTCCTTTCAGAATGTCAAAGGGATGGCTATAGATGGGCAACTCATAAGGAAAGCTAATGTTCAGGGACTCAGATTCCACCCATTTCTATAATCTTTTTCCAAATAAGACACAGGAAAACTCATATAATAGGCTTGCAATAAATATTTGTTTAATAAATAAATAGCATAGGGACACCTGGGTGACTCAGTTGGATAAGCATCTGACTCTTGGATTCAGCTCTGGTCATGATCTCGCAATTCATAGATTCGAGCCCCATGTCAGGCTCTGTGCTGATAGAAGCTTAGGATTCTCTCTCTCTCTCGTTCTCTCTCTCTCTCTGTCTGTGCTTTCTCCCCACTTGCTCTCTATACTTTCTTTTAAAAATAAACATTTCTTAAAATATTATAAATAAATAGTTTAAAACTTATAAATCAATTATGTCTCTAGGACAATAGACAGATATGCATGTGTCTTGAATAGCAAATGAGAAGTTCTGGAAGCAAGTACAATTATATTAAGAAGTCTGGTTTTGTTTGTAACTTTCACAGGAAATGTCATGTAATTCACAAGTTCCCTTCCATATAAAAATGCATTTCTACCAAAAAACAATAAAGGAAGTTCTTTGTCCTATTTTCTATACTTTTATAATCAAAAGGAAAGTGATATGGGACAAGATATGTATATGTATTTTATCTCATAAAATTATTGTATAAATTATTTAACTATAAAAGCTTACTTAGATTTTGATAACACTTAAAGTTGACTAAAGCAATTATTTAGGGAGGGCATTTCTCCTATATCAAGAAACTAGCCAACTATTATAAAATATAAAATAAAACATAAAATAATAATATTTTAGTAAATTATGAGTATATACTTCTTGTTACACAAGCTGAAACTAGGAGAAACCTATGATCTTTGTTCTTAAAAACATAAAGGAGCATGCCATATTTATTATAAACTGAAAAAATTAAAAGTCCTTGTATTAGTCAAGGTTCTCTAGAGAAACATAACCAATAGATGATAGATATACAGAAACAGAACCAATAGAAGACAATAGAAAACTAGAGATAGAGATATAAATACATAGAAAGAGACTTATTATGAAGAATGGGCTCTACAACCATGGAGGCTGAGAAGTTCTACCATCTGCTTTCTGCAAGGAGGCCCAGGAAAGCCCATTCCAGTTGAAATCTGAACGCCTGAGAACCAGGGTGTAAGTCCCAGTCTGAGTCTGAAGATCCAAGGACCAAGAGAATGAATGTCCAAGTACCAGAGCATATGGATGTCTCAGAGCAAACAGAGAGCAAATTCACCTCTCCTCCTCCTTTTTCATTCTGTTCAGGTCTTCAGTGGAATGGATGAGTCCCCCTACATTGGTGAGGGCAATCTTTTTCACTCATTCTGCTGATTTATATGCTAATCTCTAACAAAAATATCCTCACAGACACATCCAGCTGTAATATTCTACCGGTTAGCTTAGCCCAATGTGGCACATAAAATTAACTGCCATAGTACTTTAGAGTAACTGTTCAATATTCGTTAAGCAAATGTCAATGTTCAAGGTTTGATTTGAGATAGTAACTTACAAATGCACAGATAATAAAATACGATAGATATTCTTAGAATATTCCATAAGAATTTATAAAGCTAAAATATTGTCAAATAGCTTATACCATTGAGTCCCAGTTTGTAAATTTTGATGAAAAGATGCATTTATGTGTTATAAGACATTTTAAAATGTCAAGTTTTAAAAGTCTTAGTAATTACATAAAAATACATTGTACTTCAACATTTTTGAAATGTGAGCAACATGGTAGGCCATTATTAAAATTATTGTGAGCCAAAGACATGTGACCAGAGCTAGACAAAAGTAGAACACCAAAAAAGCCAAAATAAATAATAACTGAAATATTAAGTCCATCTTATGAGCTGGCAATCTAAGGACTATGTGCCAAATGTGGTACTGGGGATTTTCAAGCATGTCCCATCAACTGCGCACTCTGCCTTGTTTTAAAGAACCTACAAAATATCAATTATCCATTCTTAAATTGCTGCTCTGAAGACTGGGCGTGGTCATTACCCATACTCCAGTTGACTCCGACTTTGGATGGATGACAGGCAAATCGGCATAGGGCTTCTGAAAAGTTATTAAAACTCCTCTAGGGGCGCCTGGGTGGCTTAGTCGGTTAAGTGTCCGACTTTCGCTTAGGTCATGATCTCACGGTTCGTGGGTTCGGACCCCGCGTCGGGCTCTGTGCTGACTGCCAGCTCAGAGCCTGGAGCCTGTTTCAGTCTGTGACTCCCTCTCTCTCTGACCCTCCCCTGCTCACGCTGTCTCTCTCTCTCTCCTAGAAATAAATAAAACATTAAAAAAAAAAAAAACCCTCCTCTAAATTAACCTACTCTAGACTAATTGGCTCATTTTTTAAGGGCAATAACAAGAAATGAAGATCTAATGAGGCAAAACTTGGAGATACTCTAATAAACATGGAGAAAAATATTTTTTAAAAAAATATAATGCTAGGAATTTTACACTCTCAAACTGATTAAGAATCCTTTTATCTGATCATATTATTTTCTCAGATTGTAAGGCAGCAGGAGTTTAAGAAAACGTTGCACCTATAAAATTAAATAGAGTCCAATAATCTTAATTTGTACTCACTTTGAAAGTGCTTATTACTTTTTATTAAGGTTCCTTCAGTAGCCTTTATGGCTCAACTTTCTACTTCTTGTGGATATATTGTTACCAGAGGTCCTAGCCTGGATGACAGCAAAATCTAATTAGAATGTAAGACATTTGTTTGTCACATTTTCTACCTGAACCTCGTCATTCCTCCATGAACAGACATGGGCTTAACCCTAAGGAGAATCTGAGAACTCATCACGGACAAGTCACAGAAGTGAGACTAAGTTTAAGGTGGAAAAAACATAGCCAGATATAGCACTCTCGAATTCCTTGGCTTTTGAGATAACACAATCTTGTTTAGCCAGAATGTCTGGGGAACAAAATATTCCAATTAAATTGATTTTCTTCCTAAATTAAGGTAAACTTATAAACTTTTTTCATTCATCATTGTTTTTAAAGTACACCTAGTTATTAAGAATCATGTTATGGAGGAGAAAGTGATGATAGTAAAATATTCATGATTTTTTTTCTTTTGGAGGTACAGGACATATGTATGTTGCATTTATATACACATGAACATAGAGACAGAGAAATAATGTACATAATGCCATCTTATACAATATCAGATATAAATAAATTTATTTAAAACAGCATATCAGAGTTGCCTCAGCCAAAGAAGCTGCACATACTCGGTAACAAGAGGATGGCACAGTTGGCCATTGGAGATGGTCCTAGCTGTATATTTCAGTACATGTTAAAACTTATCTAAATGGAGTTAGGCTTATTCTTGGGTTGGCTGGAGAGTACACCAAATAAACCTGCTTTACTGGTGGCTGAGGATCTAAGAAATAAAGCCTCATGAATGATTTTTAAAAAGATCCATCCATACTAATGCCAAAGAAAAATCTTCTAAAAACAGATACCCAGGGAAACTCCTCATTTTTCGAATATGTGAAGTGTACACTAGAGATTAAAGCAAATTCTCTATTTGTGTCTCCTTGCCCTATCATGTTTTAGGTGGAGATATATTTCAAGCTTATAGATTTTTAAAATCTTTAATTTCAAAAATATCAGTTAAAACAGCAGCAATTATCTCTAATTTCAGCATCTGATGATACAGAATGTTTTGGTTATTTATTTTCTTCCATTTTCCTTCATTACTATTGATTTTTTTTATTTGTATGATGAGAACATTTAAGATCTAGTCTCTTAGTAACTTTGAAGTACATAATATAATATTGTTGACTATAATGGCAAAGTTGTGCATTAGATCTCCAGAATTTATTCATATTCTCACTGCAAGTTTATACACATTGACCAACATCTCCCCACTTCCCTAATCCCTGCTAACCACCATGCTACCCTCTGTTTCGGAGTTTGACTTTTTTAAAATTCCATGTATAAGTGATACGATGCAGTATTTGTCTTTCTCTGACTTATCTCACTTAGCCTAACACCCTCATGGTTAATCCATGTTAACACAAATGGAAAGTTTTCCTTTTTTCTTGTGGCTGAATAATACTCCATTGTGTGTGTGTGTGTGTGTGTGTGTGTGTGTGTGTGTGTGTGTGTAATGCTTTATCCATTCATCTATTGACAGAACACAAGTTATTTTCCTATCTTGGTTACTGTGAATAATGTTGCAATAAACATGAGAGAGCATTCAATATCTATTGTAATTTCCTTTGGGAATACTCAGAAGTAAGATTGCTTGATTATATGGTAGTTTTATTTTTATTTATTTATTTTTTTTTGAAGAACTTCCATAGGGGCTGCAACAATTTAAATTCCACTAATAGTGGACAAGGGTTCCCTTTTCTTGGCATCCTCACCAACACTTCTTATCTCTTGTCTTCTTGATGATAAACATTCTTTTTTTTGAGAGAGAGAGAGACAGAGATAGCGTGAATGGGGGAGGGGCAGAGAGCGAGAGCAAGAGTGAGAGCAAAAGCGAGAGTGAGCGAGAGAGAGAAAGAGAGAGAGAGTGAGTGAGAGAATCCCAAGCAAGCTCCCTGCTGCCAGCTGCGCAGAGACCAATGAGGGGCTTGAACTCATGGAACTATGAGATCATGACCTGAGCCAAAACCAAGAGTTGGAATGCTTAACCAACTGAGCCACCCAGGCGCCCCAATGATAAACATTCTAATAAGAGTAAGGTGTTATTTCATGATAGTTTTGATTCACATTTCTCTAGTTATGAGTGATGTTTAGCATCCTTTCATGTACATGTTGGCCATTTGGAAGTATTTTAGGAAAAAAAAATGTCTATTCAATTCCTCTGACCATTTTTTAATCATATTGTTTAATTTGTTATTGAGTTGTATAAATTATTTATATATATATATTTTTTTTTTGACATTTATTTATTTTTGAGAGACAGAGACAGAGTGCAAGCAGGTGTGGGGTGGAGGGAGAGGAGAGAAAGAGGGACACACAGAATCTGAAGCAGGCTCTAGGCTCTGAGCTGTCATCACAGAGACAGATATGGGACTAGAAACCATGAACCATGAGATCATGACCTGAGCCAAAGCGTAACCAACTGAACCACCCAGGCACCCCAATTATTTAGATATTTTTATATTTACTCCTTATCAGATAATGTTTGCAAATATTTTTTTTGCTATTATGTAGGTTGCCTTATCATTAGATTAGTTGTTTATTTTAGTGTGCATAAGCTTTTCAGTTTTATATAGTCCCAAATACTTATTTTTTTTTTTTTTTTTTTGGTGTTTGTGTTTTGGTGTCATAGCCAAAAACTGTTGTCCAGACTAATATCAAAAAGTTTTTTTCCTTATATTTCTCCTAGGAGTTTTACGGTTTCAGGTTTTCTCCTGAAGTCTTTAATCTACTTCAGGCTTATTTTTTGAGTGATGTAAGACAGATGTCCCACTGCACTTCTATGCATGTGGTTAACCAGTTTTTCTAATACCATTTATTAAAGAGACTACTCTTTCTCCATTCAGTATTCTTGGTCTTAATATCAAACATTCGCTGACTATATACATAGGAGTTTACTTATGGACAGTCCATTCTGTTCCACTGGCCTGTATGTTTATTTTTATGTCCTTACCATCCTGTTTGGATTACTAGAGTTTGTAGTATAATTTGAAATCAGAATGTGTGATGCTTCACCTTTGTTCTTCATTCACAGTATTTCTTAAGCTATTTGGGGTCTTTTTTGGCTCCTTATACAGTTTAGAACTGCTTATTCTACTTCTATGAAAAATACAAACCGCACTGAATCTGCAGATGAGTTTGGGTAGTATGGACATTTAAACAATATTAATTATTTCAACCCATTAATATGGGATATCTTTTCATTCATTTCTCTTTTCTTCAATTTATTTATCAAATTTTTGTTCTTTCAATTAGATTTTTCCTTTCCTTGGTTAAATTTATTCCTAAGTATTTCATTGGTTTTGATACTACTATAAATGAGATTGCTTTATTTATTAGATATCCTGGTTTTAGCGTATAGAAGCATAACTGATTTTTGTAATTTGATCTTATATCCTGCCACTTCACTGAATTTGTTGACTGGCTCCAACATTTTTTGGTTGAGTCTTTGGGTTTTTCTATATACAAATCATCTCCTCTTCAAATAATAACAATTTTTTCTCTTCTTTTCTAATTTGGGAGGCAAAGTTCCTCATAATCTCTGCTGTGTGTCCAAATTCCTTCGTGTTTCGTTTTTCTACAGAGTGCTGGAACTTCCCTTCAGGAAACCTGGACTTCTACAAAGGCTTTCTCATCCATGGGAGACTGCCAAATTCAGTGCTCTTCAGGTAGTCCCTAACCATGGCCAAGAAGAGCTGAAACAGGTTCTAAGGATCCTGTCAGTTCCACAGCCCTTACTGAGGTCTGTCTGCCTACTACCTGATGCACAGGGGGTGAGACTCCACCTGAAGGCCTTAGCATATGGTGCTGGATCCCACAACTCCTACAGAAGCTCTTTTGGTCATGGATGGATGTCAGATTTTAGTTGTTAAACGGGGAGACCAAAAAAAAAAGGACAAACTTTGTTCATGTCCTCATAATATATGAGTGATAAAATCAGAAAACATAAAGATCAGCCTTTATGACACAAATTATTATGCCACCATGATACGGATGTACAAGTCTTCATTTTCTTGATGCGTTCTGTCAAAGATGGATAAGGGTTTCTTACACATCACAAATTCACATTTTATTTATATTTATATAAACTTCCATCAGTCAAGATTAACTATAATCTATTAGCTGAATAGACTCTGTTTCATAGAATGAGTTATTTTTACAGGTGTAAAGATTAAACATACCAACAAAAATAGAGCCATATTAATTGACTTTATTTATGTATGATATGGGAGTTTTACCACTGCCTGAGATATGGGAGTTATGTGTCTCTTTAGAAAGGGTGTTTGATCTGCAAAACTAGTGCTATAGATACAGATCTATAAGGGACATCCTTGTTCTAACCTTCTAGAGTCATCTTGTAAATTCTGAAACTCAAAAAGCAGTAGTATAGATTTCACACTTGTGAACAGTGTACCACGTAACATTAGGTTACAAAATCTATTTGATTTGGCAGTGCTTATAAGTTACATTTACAGAAATAATAATAATTGCTATAATCTGTTTGCGTGGTATATGATGAGTTTGTACTAATAGCCACAAATCAGCATATTAAAAAATAAAGGTCATCTGCTACTATATTTTTAGTTGTGATACTCAGACATGAACTCCATTTTTACCATGGTAATTGCTCAATTGGTTTTACATCTCAAAATCCTAAAAAAGTATATGAATTTTTGTTTTCTCTAATCTGGCTCCTTTGGGAACTTAATTAAGTTACTGATGTCCTATGTTATTGTCCTTAGACCTAAAAGTGTCAACTCAAAGCCAAATAAAAACCAAGTATCTTATAAATTAAATTCATTAGAAAAAATTATAAATTATTTGATAATAATAAACTATATTTAGCTCAATAAAAAAGTAAATAATACCTATTTTAAGATTTAGTGTTTTGGTCTACTTTTGTTTTTGGTTGAGTTGTCCAATTGATTCATTCATTAGTGGCTCATAATGATTTATAATGCGCCATACCTTTGTGTCAACTACAAGAAACATCACATTTCAAAATAAATTTCTTCATAGAATTGACTATTCCAGTTTTAAAATCAGTGTGACGGTAACCAGATTTTTCTTATACTAATCTATCTGCTCATCATTCTCTTAATACTCGGTATGAAAATTGTCTGGAAACTGATAGTTCATGGCTAGAATTGTTCCTAAATAGAAGTAGATAGCTTCACCAAGAAATAAAGCAAATTAGAAAAGTGAAGGAGCAGAGGGAGACTTGACCCTCTCCTCGAAATGCGAGGCTTTCCTGATGCAGTTCTGTTATTTTTGCTGTTTTTTTTTTTTCTAAAAAGACAAGCCATATCTCCTCCCTTATGAAAACTTCTCCTTCCACAGCAATTGTTACTTTTTATAATGTATCTAGGTCACAAAGTGGATTGCAATTACTTATGTCATCCTGGAATATGAAATCAATACCAGAAGGGGTGGACTGACACAAATTATTAAATTACATTTCCTTCAGAGTCAAATGATCAAGTTCTGAGATTAAGAGTAAAATTCACTACTGTCTACCAAAACCATGGAAAATAATACCTATGGGGTAATATTAATATATATTGATAAGAATTTTAAAGTACCATGTTGATTTCTAGCTTAGGAGCCTGGAACCAGATGCTGCCGCTTTTAGGGGTTGGTGGAGTTTTCCTCTGTTTGCATAATAACTATAGGCAATAGTTCCTTGCAAATACTTCAACAGATAAAATGCAAAAGAAGATCTAAATACTGATGTAGAATATGCATATGAAACTGGAAACTAATCTAAAATCTAAATTAGTGAAAGCAATGCATTAATGGCAAAACCAAACCCCAGGAGAGCAGGAAAAAAAAAAAGAAACCTTCATCTTTACAAAAAAATGAACTGATAAATAGCAACATGAACTAATACGCAGCCTATAGAGACTTTCACAAGCCCTGTGGACAATCAGTTGGTGTCAATAAAAAAAAAAAAATTAAAACTTCTCTACATCTAGATATTTGTTATGAAATGAAGGTCAGATGGAATAAGTAATGCTTTGTGTATTCCAAATTCCATTTTATAAACAGTAACTTTTAAATATTAAGTGCATGTTGTATTATCTTTATTTTAAAATGATTTTTATTTGGTATTCATTTCATTGTATCTTAATATTTCATTTTTTGATGTTTTCATTATTAAATATCTAAATCAAGTAGGAATATTTTTACACGTTAATGAAATATATATACTTGTCACTATATAACAGTTTACTACTATTATTATATTCGTATATTACATTATTTCAGTTTGTTTTATAAAGAACCTCTGAAACTTTTAGTATTGCCCTTTTGAAAAAATAATTCACTGTTTATTATCATATGCACTCATCATTTAAATGTACTCAGAAAAAGAATAAAGTATAATTTGAAAATCTGCAAAAACTCCAGGGAATTTTCAAAATTGGTATTTTTCACGAATATGAAAAGATTACCTGAAATGAGTAGTGTTTCAAGACCTAGGAGGGATTAACAGTGGGATGTTCCCTTATTTGTTTTCTTTTAATATATTACAGTTTATGTAGGCCCAAACATTTTCCAGTTTTAATTAAAACTAATCTCACAAAATAGAAAACTAGCTTTTAAAAAAATTACAAGAAAAGAAGATATGGAATAAGGCCAAATTAATAAAATCTATTCAGAGCAAACAAGCAAGTGGTAGAAGAAATGAGGGAGCGTGCTGTAGGAGCCATTTTTCAGCCATTTGACTTTGTGGTCTGTGCATGTGTGATGGAAGGGATTAAATAAAAATTGAGAGAGAGACAAAGACTTGGTAGATTAACTAAAATATTACCTATAAGGGCTAAGTTGAAATACAAATTTTAAAACCAATATACTGCTATAAGATTTACCAATCCAGGAACTGGCATTGTCAGATCAGAGAAGGCCTCACCCTGGAATGGATAGCCTGGATCTGAGACAGAGAGGAGGGGGTTCGTGCTGTGTGGAGAAGCCATCTGCTAAAAAGAAGGGAGTCAAACTGGGCATAACCAGCGTATTTTTCCCAAATTGACTAATTTGGTATGTTACTCCACCTCTGATCTCCAGGGATGAAATAAAGGAAAGAGTGAAAAATATCAGAGTGTGAGAGAGAAATCCAAGATTCCAAAGCATCTCCTATATCCCCCAATTTAACATCTATGAAAGCTATATGCCTCTATAATCAATGTCTTGAGATTAATTTATGTTTTAGGATTACTGTTGGGGAAGTACCAAAAATGATAAAGTTGCCACTGAGGACTTATGGTTAACCTGACTGTTATTTTAGAGGACTTAACTAGACAACTACAACTATTCAAGAATCATCTGAGAAGAGACTATAAATTCCATTGTTCTTTGAAAACCTTTCCATGATATCACCTGGGGAAATTAAGAAAATGCCAACATTAACATTTTTACAATGAGCTTGAGTAGTGTAGAAGAAACCATAGTGATAATGTAATACTCCTAAGAAAAGTGGGGTTAGTGATTCTTTGATGGCTGCAAGGGTGATACATAGCTGAAAATATTTGACATCAATGATGCTGACTCAAAGCTTATTCAGAAGAGCTGGACTCCGCATGTTAAGAAGTTTTGAGATAACTTATCCAATTTGTTTCAACTATTCTCCCTTTTTTATGTATGCACCATAGGTAGACATGATTAAAATCTACATCTAAATGCAGAAGAGCTCTTTCAATAAGTATAAAATACAAAAACTAATCCTAGTTTAATTGGCAGCATTTTCTCCCTAGTGCTCTCTATAACAATAGTGTAATCTTACAATCAATGTCAGCTTAGATTCAATGAAATAAGAAGAGTGATAATATGTAACTTTTCTTGAACTCCTCCTATATGCCAGACATAGTGCTTTGCATATATTAATTTCATTTAATCATTACAAAAACTCTATAAAGTAGAACCTAATACAATTGCTATTTTACACTTTAGAAAACCAAGGCATGGGGGTATTTAATAATTAGCCCAGGTCATACAGCCAGTAATTGTATGACTGAAGCTTCAAACCCAGTCTAACCATAAAGGTAGCCAAACTTAAACACTACACCATAATGTGCCATTCAACATATACTATTTACTTGGAAACAATCATCTTGCTTGGGGGAAAATGAATAACCCTAGTTCTAAAACTGAAATGGACTCAGAGAGAGAACTTAGAGAACCTCATCACTGTCTCTTATTTTAAAGATTTAATGGCATCCTGTCAATGATATATTTTTTAAAAGACATTTTAAAGTTCTGTTGTGAAATACTTCAAAGTTATTGGTCAATAAAAAATATTGACCCAACGTGTAACAGTCTTTTAACAACTACACTTTTATCTTTTATGTATGAATGTGGGTTTGGAAATAGCTATGTTCTCTATAGCTATTGATGGAAGGAAACAAATTAACCAATATTAGATCCATTTTTTTATGGGGAATTAGGTTTTAGTTCTCTTTGGCTATAAAAGGTAGTGTTTACAGCCTCTAATTAAATTTAGAAAGATCTTACACATCACTACATTCAATATTTAGATATAAGCTGACTCTGAACACCACTGTCAAACAAAAATTAATTCTGTGTATACATTTGGGATATTGTCTTATATAGCATGTAGAGAACTACAAAAAATAGGAAAAAATATATACAACATGTAGAGTACACGGCATCAGAAAGAAAGGAGGTCAAATTTATATTTATGAATCTCATTTGTCAAAAATGACTTAAATGTGGAAATATATACAATCTGTAGTCTATGTTTTATCATGTATGATCTGTTAGAATAGATTACTAAATATAGTACACTAACATATTCTGCATGTATTCCTATTTCCTTTGTCAGAATTAATTGAGAATTCTGGTTTTGCCAGTTTGTATTTCTGTGCCAAAAATGCTTTTGTGCTTCTGCAAGATTTTTCCAAAAACCCTTTGGATGGAGTCAATACAAACATTTGCCTTGTAAAACATATTATCTAGGTTTCTTCAACTGTTAAGATATTAATGCAACTAATTTGAGCACACAAATAGATCCTGGGTAGAACACTGCTATCAGTGTATATGTAATTATAGTTGCATTCATGCCTAAATGTAATGACAAGGAAACAGCTAATATAAGCCTAAAACTATAATCCTACCTGAAAAAGAATGTAGAAGGTATAATAGCTGACCCCTGACCATGCCATATTTGCAAATTACATTATATTTCTAATATATTTCTTATTTTAGCACACTGGTGGTGAAAACTATATGAGCACCCCAGGCCAATCAGTTTGTAGAGGAAATCATTTAGATAGAATGAGATTTAACTCACTTTATCTTTAAAAATATAATTTATAGGGGTGCCTGAGTGGCTCAGTTGGGTAAGCATCCAACTCTTGATTTCAACCAAGATCATGTAGTTCATGAGATTGAACCCCATGTGGGGGTCTGTGCTGACACTGCAGAGCCTGCTTGGGATTCTCTCTCTTACCCTCTCTCTGCCCTTCCTCTGCTCCCATTCACGCTCTCTCTCTGTCTGTCTGTCTGTCTCTCAAAATACATAAAGTTTAGAATATATATATATATATATATATAGTTTATAAAACATATAATATTTCCCAGGGGCTGTGCTCCATAAGGTACTGGAGTAAAAAAAGCAAAATTCCCTGCCCTCAAATGTGGCAATAATCAAGTGTGGGAACCCAGGATATCACCAGGTACAAAGTATACATTCACATTTTCACTGATGAAAATGAGTTCTTTCATGATATAATTTTGGACAAGATAAAATAAGATATTATAAGTAATTATAAAGAGCTAAATAACCTGTAATGCAAACATATTTACTTATACTTGGATTACTAAGCATATGAATCTGCTTCTCATATAAGAGTGGGGGATAATTCTATGAGCAGCTAAATCCTGTGCAACCATATATTGGAGGAAGTATCTAGATTCACCATTAAATAAAAGTTTGATCCTAATTTTATAAAATATTCAATATGAAATGTCAACAGTGAAAATAAGCAATCACATATAAATTTCTTTTTCAGAAATATGAGATTTCCCTCAAAATCCACAATTTTATTTTTTTAATTGCAATTGGAAACATTACTAAATCTCTGTCAAATTTATACTGCATATACATACATATATACACACATACACATACACACACACATATGTACGTATACATATACATATAGCAAGAGAATATACATACACACACACACACACACAGAAAGGAGACTATGTTTTCATTTTTCAAGGATCTTGAAACCACCCAAGAATTATTAAAATTATATGTATGTAATGTAGTCTCTCTGAGTTTCCTACTCTGGCTGAGATTTGTCTTTTCTCTTTGCTTTTAGGAACATATTGGAAAACAAAGATTAAACAGAATTCTCAAGTAAGTCATTTACTAACAGAATTTAATTGTGAGGTTGCCAACCAGGATTTGATTTTTCATCGTCTTGTTCCAGGGTTATAAACCTTTCGATTCATTTATATTTATAAACAATTCCCACCCTATTATGTGCATGGATTATTAGGAATGCCTCCCAATAGAATTTTTCAGCTTTCTGTACATAATTAATTAAAAGCTTGGATTCATTTTTTATCAAACTTTTACAGTGGGTTAGAATATCTGAAATCTAAACTAAAAGTCTCTTTTAGCCCAAATGACAACTCATTCTTTAGTTTGGAAGGCTCTTTACTTCATGGATTTGAAAAGGAAGATTAAAACCATTGGAGAAACCACCTTGGGCAGAATGTGGTTTTGCTGATAACAGAATTATATTTCACAGCAAAGGAATTCAGACCCTGTATCCAGTTAACAAATGAACTGTGATAAAAACAAGTCAATGGAGAAAACTTTTAGCCTAAAACTATAATCCTACCTGAAAAAGAATGTAGAAGGTATAATAGCTGACCCCTGACCATGCAATATTTGCAAATTACATTATATTTCTAAGAGGAACTCAAATAAGCATAGTGTTCATACCCTCTGCAGCTGAGTAAAATCTTTAATCCTGTAACTCTAACCCAGATTCTTCACAAAGGCACCTTTGAATCACCTAAGGAGATTTCAAAACCTATCGATGTCTGGGCTCCAGCACATGGAGATTCTGTTTTAATTAGTCTAGGATTGGAAGAAATAACAGTTTGTTTATTTTATATATATATTTGCTTTCCTTCTATTTGTTATTATAGATGTATATATATGTTTATTTATATGTGTACATATATGTACACACACACACACACACACATAATTACTTTATGCAGCCTAGGCTGAAAATGTTGAAGTCCTAATATGTTCATTCTGAGGAATTTGGAGACAACACTTCATTTGTCCCATTGTTTCCTCAGCATTACCTTAAATTTTGAAGGATCAGTGTGAGTTTAGTGTGAAGCAGTAGGTAATAGAACTAAAGGGCAGAATAAAATTGGCCCTGATATAAAAAGTTTATATTTTAAGTGGTACTTTACTAAGTAAACTACTTGAAATTTCAAAGATCTTTCATACCCACTGTCTTATACACCTGTTGTTTCTTTTAGGCTCAGGTATAAAACTTGAGCTAATTATATTCCTCTGCTCATGGCACATTTACATTTTAGGTCCGTGAAACAATCCTTCCATCTATTATTTAATCTCCTAGCCCTCTCCCATTTCACCCACAACATAATGGGCAGCTATTCTATGCTAAATATTATTAATTTCTTACATATAAAAATGTCTTAAAATAAAGTAGAGCAGTTCTATTATTGTGATTTTTACAAATAAAGACGCTATAAGCCAAGTAGCTTTTTTATATGCATATTTTTAAAAATTGGAAATATTGGGGCATGCCTGGGTGGCTCAGTCAGTTAAATGTCCAACTTGATTTCAGCTCAGGTCATGATCTCACAGTTCATGAGTTTGAGCACCTCATCGGGTTCAGTGCTGATGGTGTGGAGCCTGCTTGGGATTCTCTCTCTCTACTCTCTCTCTGATTCTCACCCCACCACCCTTAAAGTAAATTAAAAAATAAACATCAAAAAAAAATTTAATGGAAATGTTAGTTCAGAGGGTAGATATTCCATAAAGTTTTAAAAATTAATTTCTCTGCAGAGTATGTACCAATTGACATTCTCACTAGAGATAAACAAGTGCCTCTTTTCACATGCAGTTGCTAAAACTACAAATTATCATTCTTTATTCTTATTACTCTGAGACATGAAAAATTATTTCATAATGCTGTTTTCAGAATACTTGATTGCTAGTGAGGTGGAACATATTTTCATATACTTAAGTGGACATTTGCATTCCTTCTATTTTGAGGTTTTTTTTCCTTTACCTATTTTTTACTTAACCTTTTTATAATTAAGGTTATAAATTAAGGTCATAATTAATAAACTGCAAAGTGGGCAGAGTTTAAATACTAAGCCAAATGAATTTGAGCAGGTGTATACATGTGTGTAACCACGAGGCAAATAGGATATAGGTATTTATTTCCATCATACCCTTAAGTTTCATGTGCCTTTTCAACCACGAGTACTTCTCACAACATTTTGATTTCTCTCACTTTAGATTAGTTTTTCTGTTGCTAGACTTTAGTATCAACGGAATTATACAGTACATACAACGGAATTATACAGTACATACACATGGTATCTAGATTCTTTGAATTAATATGCTCAATATTTGGCCATGTCGCATATCAATAGTTTAATCTTTTTTGTTGCTTATAAGTATTTCATTGAATGAATATACAGCATTTTGTTTTTATGCATACATCTATTAATGACACATTTTACCCAATATTTTTGGCTATCACAAATGTGACTTCCATGAAAAGTATTATGCAAATTATTTGGTGGATTTATGTTTTCAATTCCCTTGGCTAAATATCTAGGACAGGAATTACTTGCTCATATTGTAGACATATGTTTCATTTTATTTAAAATCTGAAATACAGTTTTCCAAAGTGATTAAACTACTTTAAAGTTCTACTAGCAATGTCTCAGAGTGTCAGGTGCTCCATATGCCCACAAATATTTAATGTTTTGATGATTTTTTTATATTAGTTTTTCTAGTCAGTGTGAAATGATAGCTCATTGTCATTTTAATTTATAGTTCCCTGGAGGATCTTTGTGTGATTATTGACCATGTATCTTCTCTTTTTAAAGAAGCTGAGGATTTTTTTTAAAAAAACACTTTAACTGGTAAGGTTTTTACCCAATTTTAAAAACTGGAATCTCATGGAGCTCTTGGTATATTCTTAACAAAAGCCCTATATCACACATATGTGTTACAAATAATTTTTCCCTGTTGTGGCTTATATATTCATTTTCTTAATTATGTGTTATATAAGCATAAATTTTCAATTTTGTTGATGTACAATTTATGTATTTATTATTGTTAATGATTCTAGTGTACTTGTTCAAGAAGCCTTCTCTTACCCCAGAGGAGAAAAGTGTTGTTTTAGATTCTTTTCTGGAAGTTTCATAATTCTGTGTTTACAGTTTGGTCTATGATTTGTCTCAAATTATTTTTATGTGTTGAGTGATAAAGAGATCAGTTTTGTTTTGTTTCTCAGATGAAAATCCAATTGTTATAGCAACATGGTTAATAGGGAGAAAATGTTTGCAAATCATATAGCTGACAAGAACCTCATGTCTGGAGAATCAAAGTCTTAAAATTTAATAGCAATAATCAATCCAAGTAGTAGATGGGCAAAAGACATGAAGAGATATTTTACCAAAGAGGTTATAAGAGGGCAAATAAGCTCATGAAATGATGCTTGACATCACTAGCTGCTACAGAAATACAAATTAAGATCACAATAAGTTATCACTACATGCTTATGAGAATGGCTATTTTGTTTTAAAAAGTGACATACCAAATTATGGTGAGGAGGTGGAGAAATGAGGTCTTTCATATATTATTTCTGGAAATGTAGGATGCTACAGTCATCTTGAAAATTGTATGACAGTTTCTTAAAAAAAAACCATATTTATCATATAACCCAGTAATCACCCTCCTAGGCATTTATTTAAGAAAAATTAAAACTTATGTTCATATAAACCCATGTCCATGTTTGTTCAAGGCAGCTTTATTTGCAATGGTAAGAAACTAGAAACAACCAAAACATCCTTCAATAGATGAATGGTTAAAACAAAAGAAATCAAAACAAAGATACAACCTGTGGTTCAGGTATACCTTGAAACAATACTCAGCAATAAATACTAGTCCCTCAAAAAATAAAAAGAAAGTAAGAAAGAAAGAAGGAAAGAAGGAAAGAAGAAGGAAAGAAAGAAAGAAAGAAAGAAAGAAAGAAAGAAAGAAAGAAAGAAAAGAAAAGAAAGGAAATACATGTAACAGTTTGATTATTTCAAGGAGATTATGCTGAGTGAAAAAAGTCAATACCAAAATATCATATACTATATAATTTACATAACATTTTCCAAATGACAAAATTAATAGATCTGATGAACAGATTTGTAGTTATCAGGGATGAGAGATGGTAGAGAGGAAAGGGTGCCTATAAATGAGTAACAATACTGAGACATTCGTGGAAATGGGATTATTTGTATCCACCGTGGTGATTCTAAAAAGGTGTATGTGACAAAATGGCATAGAACTACACACATGGTTTTTATACTGTAATATAAATGTTGTAAATGCAACTAATGGAAGAAACCAGGATAAGCAGGGACAAGTCAAACTACGTCCTCTCTGTACTATTTTTGCAATTTCCTTTGTATGTATAATATTTCAACTAAAAGACTTTCCTTTTGCCATTGCATTTGCTTGGCTCCTTGTTGAAACTCAGTTGACCATATACGCGAGGGTTTATTTCTTGACTCTCTAGTGTATTCTACTGGTTTATTTGTCTATCCCTAAGCTAATACCTCACTAAATGGGACAGAGTTATTTTATTGCCTGACAGGAACTCTGCTTCTCTTCAGGGAAACCTGGGTATTTGGTTTTGATTGTTTTGTTAAATGGTTCAGTGTGTTAAGCAACTCACCAATGGTGGTGATGTGCTGTTTAATCTTAAACTCCTTTCGTGACATCCATTCAATGGCTTTCAACTGGCATTGAAAGGTTATGCGACCAGAACATATAAAAGATCTCACTGAAAATTTGTACCTTGAGCTCTACTGAAGCCGAGATCATCACAAAAATCTTGATGATTTATTCTTTGTTTGTTTCAAGTTTTTAATAAATTCTAGTTAACATATAGTGTAATATTGGTTTCAGGAGTAGACTCATCACTGACACATATAATATGCAGTGCTAATCACAAGTGTCCTCCTTAATACCTTTCACCCATGAAGCCCATCCCCCACCCACCTCCTCCGCACCACCTCTGAGTTTGTTCGCTGAGGTTGTCTCATATAGTTTGCCTCCTACTCTTTTTATCCCTTTCACTATGTTCATCTCTTTTGTTTCTTAAATTCCACATGGGTGAAATCATATGGTATTTACCCTTCTCTGACTGTCTTATTTCACTTATCATAATGCAGAAACAAAGTGTCCCTTTGTGTGAGAACTTGGAGGATCTGCATCTAGAAGTCTCTCAAACCCAGTGCTTGTCTGCATTCTCTTTCTGACTGTATCTATACTTTGCCTTTATATACTATATATTCTTTGGTGGCCTGTCAGTCATTCAAATACTGAAAGTTGAGTAATCTTCACAACAGTCTCTTTATTACTACTGCAGCTTTATGCTTTAGTCCTAAAATCAAATAGTATAGTATCTCCAACTTTATTTTATTTCAAAATCGCTTTGGTATTCTATATACTATAAACTTAGAAGTAAATTTTAAACTCAAGCTGTCATCATCAAGACAGTATGGTATTAGCACAAAAACAGACACATTGACCAATGGAACAGAATTGAGAACTCAGAAGTGGACTCAAAAGTGTACAGCCAACTAATCTTTGACAAAGCAGGAAAGAAAAAAAAAAAAAAAAAAGAAACTGA